>NC_077232.1:81012731-81384398 GCF_027887165.1 Monodelphis domestica | reverse complement strand
TTCATTCACTCAAGAAATATTAAATAACCACTAAGTGGAAAACTCTGTGCTACTGACTTTTGTTTAAGTTTCCACTATTATAAGCTCAATTTGAGCATGGACACTACCTTTTTTTAAACATTCTCCTAGTTTGGTGAAATAAACACTCAAATATTTCCATGTGTAAATTTTTTCCTAATAGAACCCTCTAAGTGAAATACCAATTAAGTTAAAATGATCATTATTTACCTGGATCTCACAAGCTACCACAAGATTATGTATGTAGTAGAAAGCTTCTTCAACAGTTTCTCCAACTGATACTAGGCCATGATTCCTAAGAATAAGAACCTAAGGGAAGAATACATTATAAGAAATATAAAGAAAAGGTAACTAGAATGCGATAAAAAAAAAAGAAAGCAAACATATTTGGAAGGACTTTGGGAGTACCTGCATATTAATGTATTACTAATGATGTTATGAATTGACCCAAGCATTCTGGAAAGCAATTTGGAACTATATCCAAAAAGTCATCCAATTGTATATCCTCTTTAACCAGGCAAATACCCCAAATAGGTTAATGATAGAGGGAAAGGCAGCATATGTAAAAATATTTATAGCAAAACTTTTTGTCGTGGCAAAGAACTGAAAACAAATTGGGTACTCATCAAATGAGGGGTGGTTGAACAAGTTATGGTATATGAATGTAATGAATGAATGCATTAAAAAACATTTGTTAAGTATTTACTACCTGCCAAGCTTTGAGATACAGATACAAATATAAAAGCAAAGACAGTTCTTATGCTCAAAGAATTTCTATTCTAATATGGAGACCACTCATATGGGGGGTGGTAACCAGGTAGGAGGGGCACTATGGTTCTGAAAGTTAAAGGAATGAGGTCCTAGGGAAGTAGATGGACATATTGCATTCAGGAACAATAACATAGTTGATCTGACCATGTTTTATAGATCTAGAATTAGAATGGGGAGAGGGATTCAGATGGGAAGGAAAATGGATAAACTTGGAGGGATGAATTCAGAGAAAACAGAGAAGACTGGTATGCTCTGATATGGAGCAAGTGAATAGATCCTAGATAAAATTATATGCAATTACAATAATGAAAAAGAAAACAAGTTTGAAAGACATAAAAACTCTGATCAACAATGACCAATCAAGAACTCGGAATTAGGATTATCAAGTATAGATTCCCCCATCTCTCAGCAGAAATATGATAGACTTCAAGATCAGAATGAGAGAAACTTCCAGACAAGGTCAATGTATAAATTTGTTTTGCTCTATTCTAGCTATTATAAGGAAGAGCTTTTATATATTTTCTGTGAGGAGGGAGTTGAGTAGAGAGTAATAATAATAAAAAGAAAAGAAATAAACAAATAATATATTTTTTAAAAGACAGAAGCAGAAATTCAAAAAGGCTATAGCCCTGCTTGAATTTAACAAACAATTAAAAAAAAAGTGATATAATAGATTTGTAATCTGTTCCTTTTTAAAATGTTGACATTAGCTAATGTTTGAATTCATAATAAAAAAGTAAACTCTTAAAAAAGAAAATATAATTAGACAACTTTTTTTTCTTATTCTCTATTACCTTGCTTTTGGGTCCTAAATTTTTTTGAATCAATACTTTCTCTTCATCATCCACCAAAATTCCATGATAATCATGATAAGCCACTTCTCCAAGAGAAAGTGCTTCTGGTGAGATTGGTAAGAGACCACACTTCATTGCAGAAACCTAAATAAGGTAAAGTATTCATTATTTATTAACATAAATTATTATTATTAATATATTATTTACATAATTATTATTATTAACATTATTTTAACATAAAACAAGGAGTATATATAGGTTATTTCCCCCTTAATGAATCCATGATTTCACCAATGTGGTACCACCCCATTGGTACAGATCATAAACATTCCAAATTTTTAGCATTTTATGTAATTCTTGCCTAAGACTTCCTACAAATCCTCCGTAGAGGATGTAGGATGTTGGAGGCCTTCTTTTACTATTTCACAATGGCTAGTACAACACTTGACTGCCCATCCATCCCTCTTCTTGCTACAAACCATGTTCTCATATTCTAACTTACTAAATCCACCCCTTTGACACTCACCAATCCCTATCAAGAAAAAGAAAATGTTCTTTTAAAAAACACCTCATTCTGCAATTTTTCCTTAAATCACTGAAAATGTGAAGGTAAGAGGAATTGATTTATTGAACATTATCAATAAGAATTAAAAACAGAATCTATCATTACAATTGTAGCCTCAAAAATGGGTTTTCAAACTCCCTTCTGTCCTATTCATGATATAAATCTGAAACTCATTAAAATTACAAATTGTCAAGTGTTAAAATAAAGTATGTTCCCAACAAATGCTTCTCACAAATTTAAAAATTGTGTTATGGGTTTGCTTTAGAATACTGATATTTTCCACATATAAAGAACAAACTGTGGGAGTAGAAATCCAGAAGAAAACATAAGAGCTCACTTGTTTATAGGGGCATATGATTTGGAGTTTTGGTTTTAAAAGATTATTACAAAAATAAATAATAGGGAAATAGGATTTGAGTGATAACTTATGTATAACTCAGTGAAATTAAATTGCTTGTCAACTCTAGGAAAGGGGAGGAAAGAGAGGAGGGAGAAAATAAGAATCATGTAACCATGTTTTAAAAAAAAAAGATACTGATATTTTATTTCCTGGGGACATCCAGAGGTGTTCCAGAACACACTATGTTTTATAGCACACTTCACATTCTTAAATAAGCTACTGAAGAATATAATAAAACAGACTCCAATTTAATTTCTTTCATAGTAAACTCCAAAATAAATGACAGGAAATTTCATTTGAAGACAACCCACTATCTCTTTTTTTGGTGCTCATTTTTAAAAGTGTAAAAATATGTCAACTATTTTGCATTATTTATTCAAAACTTCCCCCAACAGTCCCTAAAAATTTAGGGATTGTTAAAAATGTATTTATCTCTTTTCAGAAAAAAATCACATCAGTCAGACAAAAATCAGAAAATCATTCTACAAACTTCTGGGCTAGAAATAATTTCAGCCATGAATCACATATAGTTATACAAAGTGAAATGAATTAAAAAGATGTATCAATAACCAAACATCCCAATAAAAGAATTGAAAATAAGTACTCATGACCCTCTGAAGTGAATCTTGGCACTTTTAAGCTCACAAAAAAAGATAAAAGTTTAATAAACTTAGTGATAAAAAGAAACATGCTAAAAGTATTAGTTTTCCATGTATATCATTTTAGAAAGTAGTGTATGCAGTGTTGAAATTTCACTGGTGAACTGGGATAAGTCAGGCATTTCAATGATTCTAGTTTCTTCTCAGTTCAGACCACCATATCTGTTTCTTTATTCATCTCAATCAAGGGGTATGGCTCAAGTGTAAGTAGTGTGAAGAGCTTGATTTAAGAAAGAGAAACTGGATAAATTCTGTACATGTTGGGAGGCCTTATCCTATTTTTAATGGATACATAAAATATATATTAGCTTGGATGAATGGATAGATGACTTATCTATTAAATTTAAGTATGAATTGAGTGTAAGGATAGTTAAAAATACCTTCACAAGGGCAGCAAGGTGGTTCAGCGGATTGAGAGCCAGGGTTCAAATATAGCCTCAGACACTTCCTTAGAGCTGTGTGACCCTGGCAAGTCATTTAATTCCAACTGCCCTAGTCCTTACTGCTCTTCTGCTTTGGAACCAATATGCAATAAGGATTGTAAGATAAAAAGTAAAGTTTTTTGGGTTTTTTTAAATACCTTTACTAATTGGAAAATTGGACTAGACTTAATATAAAAATTTCAGAGGGATAAATATAAACTTCTACAGTTAGATTTTTAAAATTCAATACAGATTCACAGGAAAAAGGCCTTAAGATTTTAAGATTAACAATGTGACAATGTAACACAATGGCTAAAATAATTATCACTCAACAAATATTTGTTTAATACTTTGTGCCAGGCACTGGGGGTACAAGTACAAAAATAAAACAATCCCTATATTCAAAGAGCTTTATATGAATCTAGACTGCATTCATATTAAGTTCAGTTGTTTGCTCATTTTCCCAGCCTTTTAAAAAATTCACATATGTTCAGAATGAGGAAGCTGACAATTTTATGTGCTCTGCCTTGATCAGATGGTATTTGGAGAACTCTGTTCAGAATTGGGTATTACATTGACAAGCTGGAATTTGTCCCCAAGAAGGTGATTAGGGTGGTGAGGAGGCTTGAAATTCTTTCATAGGAAGACAGAGTTATGGGGAAAGGAATATTTGATTCCCAGGAAAGAAGATTTAAGGCAGAGATTCTTAACCTAGGTTCCATGAGTTTGTTTTAAAAATATTTTGATAACTACTTCAATATAATTGGTTTTGTGATGCTTTGTAATTCTATGTGTTTATTTTATGCATTTAAAAACATTAATCTGAGAAAGAGTCCATAAACTATACCAGGCTAGCAGAGGAATCCATGACAGAAAAGCAGGTGGTGGTGGTTGTTGGTGTTTTACATAGTCAGACCGACACTTTAGGCAGTGGAGGGGAGGATAGATTGGAGTAAGAAGAGACTTGAGGCTAGGAGATCAATCAGAAGGCTATCTTCAAGAAGTTAGACATGAAGTAATCAATTTTTAAAAATATTCTAAAGCTTTTGCAAAGCATATAATAAACAAACAAGAATATTTGCAATGAACTCTACTAAAAGGGACAAGTTTACATTTGAAAAAAGTCGGATGCTACATTTAACTAGTATACTTACTGCTGCTCCTGCTGGTGTATGTATATGAACAATACACTTAATATCAGGTCGAGCAGCATAGATGGCAGAGTGCAATGTAAAACCAGCTTGATTTACCCCTAGGTTGGTGCTTCCACGGTCAATTACATCTCCTTGAAGGTTGATTTTAACCTTAAATTATATACAAAAAGATAAATATTTAAAAGATGCACTAAAAAATCTAATTTTCTATGTTTATAACTTTGATTATAATTATAATTCTCCAAATTAGGTTAATTTTACAAAATACAATCAGTATTTTTTGCTAATTTTCTAGGACAAGTTTAACATATTTATGAAATATTAACTCCCTTATGATTTGCATATGATTATGGAATGTATAAAAAGGATTATCACTTACCAAACTGGATGCTGTCACTTCACTATAAAGAAGTCCAAAAGGTACAATGAGAAAGTGTTCTTGCTCAGAATTTACTCTTGCCTATGAGAAAAATTATTAGGACCAGTTAAAAATTCCGCTAAAAACATTTATCATGTTTCTTTTATATAAAACACAAGATGAAAAAAAATCCTTAGTTTGCAGGATATGTAATATACATTTTAGTGACTTGTGTACAGAATATTTCAGATAAATTTCTTTAGATTTTTATAATTCTTTATGCTTTATAAATGAAACCGAGGAAGGTGAAAGTGGAAGAAATATAATAGCAGTTCTACTGCTTAGAATTGCCTAGTATTCCCAGATCAACTATGTTAGGTCCAAGGAGGAATAGAGAAGGGAAATAATATTGTTGGTGTCTTACTCTTAGAGGAACTTGCACGAAGAGAAAGGGAATGAGGATTTGAAATAAGATGAACAGATATATAAAAGAAAAGGCAGACAGATCTGAGGGTAAGATAAGGAAGGGGCAGAGAAGGCAGGTTTTAGGTAGTAGAGATGAAGTCTTCTTATGTCGTTTTGACTCATTCCTCTTGGCAAGAGTAGGTAGAGGAGCATACCATTTTGTGTCTGCAGGAATTGGTTGAGCATACATACCATTCAGTGTCTATAGGAAATTCCATGCTAAGACTTTTGTGTTGCTTAAAAGCAGCATACGAGACGGGAGGTCCTAGGTTCAAATGTGGCCTCAGACACTTCCCAGCTATGTGACCCTGGGCAAGTCACTTGACCCCCATTGCCTACCCTTACCACTCTTCTGCCTTGGAGCCAATACACAGTATTGACTCCAAGATGGAAGGTAAGGGTTTAAAAAAAAAAAAAAGCAGCATATGCTGAACACGAATGACCTTGAGGACCTTGTACAGACAGAACTGGCTCATTGTCCAAGTGAGGGACATAGCTGAGCAAGATAATGGCTCATACTCAGGTGTAGGTTGGTTTCTGAGGTACTAATTCTGGGGTTCTATAATTTTGTAATTGATGTTCTAAAAAGAACCAATTCCTACCCTACTCTTTTACAACTTACTAAATTCTTGTCAGGAAACTATTTGGTCCCTCCCTAAGATGAGAGGCTTGATAATATATTTTTTCATCTTCTAGCACCCTCTAGTGGCTAACAGAGGCAATATCATTAGTAAAAAGATCAAATTGCCATAAATCATAATTCAAAGAATCTGAGTTGGAGAATATCTTAGTCTGACCCGTATCACTGAAATATCAAGTGTTCATCTAACTTTTACTTAAATATAGCCAGTGACAGGGAACTTATAGCTTCTCAAAGTCAGCACATTTCACTTTTAGACAGCTCTTAATTATTTGGAAGTAATTAAAACAAAGTTGTATTTTGAAAGGTTAAATTCAGAATTTTAGAACTCAAAAACCCATAGAAGAATGAACAATTATAAAACTCATTATAATAATTGCAACAAAATGATATATTAGACTAGAGAGAATCTTTTTTTTTTTTTGCTGAATAGGCAACACATTAATTTCATATTAAAATACCAGATCATATGGATAGTTGCCCATTTTGTCAATTCTCCTACAAAACCTCTCACATTTGTTCTCCTTTATCCACTCAAATGTCCATTATTCTAATTCAGGTCTCTGACATTTCTTTCTAGATTATCACACTAGATTCTCCCTGTTTCCAGTCTCTCCCCTCCCTAATATATCCTTTAAACAGCTAACAAATTTATACAACTAAGACATAGGCTAGATCATGGCAATCCCCTGCTCAGCGATCATCAGTGTGTTCCTTATTTCCCCTATGATAAAACAGTTGCCTTTCTCAGCTTGGCATTTAAAACCCTCTATTATCTAGTTTCTACCTAGCTTTCCAGATTCATTCATGTCGTGCCTCTTGATGCACTCTAAATTTCAGCCAAACTGGCCTTGGAAGTCAGAAACAATTATCTTCTTTGTAACTCTTTACTTTGCAGAAATTGTTCCCTATCTCTTAGAATACTTTCCTTCCTTCAAGTCATAGCTCAGGAACTACCATTAACGGTAGTTATTAATCTGAGATCAACAGACTTTTAGATTTTAGGGCTTCCATGAATTTGAATGGGGAAAATATTTTCACTAACCTAAATATGTATTTAGTTCCTTTGTATTTTATGGATTTGTAAACATCCTTCTAAGAAGGGACTCATATATTACACTATATTACTAAGGAGTCCATGACTAAAATAACGTTAAGAACCTTTGTGACCTAAAGAAAGTTTTCTTGATCTGCCTAGTGACTATACTTTTTCCCTCTTTAAATTATTCTATATTATTCTTATCTGTACAGTAGAATTTAAATACCCCGAGAGCAGGATTTTGTTTTTGTCTTTCTATTTTCCAATGCCTAATAAAATGTTGATAGTAGGCACTTAATTATTGGTTGAAATGATTATTTCCTGAATTTATTACAGATTATTCTTTGATATAATTGAAAATCTTCCTAAAGATCAGAATGAATTACATTACTCCCTCTTACTTTCCTAAAGTTGGAATAATAAATAAAATAAAATAATTTGGAGTTTTCTAGGTCTATTTAACCCCACAATAGAATTGAAATTTTCCTTCCCTAGATTATCTATCTCTTCCAGATTGAAATTAGTGACAGGGTTCACTACTTTCTTTTAAAAAGCCTTCTTGGCATTAGAAAATTTGCTCTTGTTCTGTACTGAAATCTGCCCCCCTGTAATGCCTATCATCATTATGGAATAGCAGAGAATAAGTCTGTTCTAACAGTAAGAAACTAAGATGGATTTAATGAACCTTCCCAATGATGGTAACCTTGCAAAAGGTAGATACTGAAATATTTGTGATACTGAACTAAGTGACAAATAGTCAAATAACTGTCAAATTTCCTTTTGTTTTACTCTTCTCCAGATTAAAAATACATTAGTTTTCTCAAACATTAGTTTACCATGACTTGTTCTATACAAAACCATGCTCATTAGAATTCAGCATTCCATTCTCATCTATGTGGTTCCAAAATTAATAAGATATTTTCCTGATATTTTTTTAATACAAAAGTTACCACAAACATACACCTTATACTTTTAGTTCTTTGTTCTTTCTTAAAATATAAAACAAAAATCTTAATATCTGGCCTCAATTTTGACATATAGGAGTAAAGTTGTAGAAAGGCATAATCAAAGTTAAGTATTTGAAAAGGAAGGTGTCCCCTAGTGCATCAAGAGAAAGGAATAACAGGACAGTTCAAGGTCTATACTCCTACAAATGAATGCTCTCCCCCAAACCCTTATCTTCCACTTTCCCCCAACACTCCCCACACCTCAGGCCTGAACATAATGTGTCTTAGAAGGCAGGCTTTGTGGTTATAAAGAAGCTTCCCAATACCAACCCATTGCCTTAACCCCCCATTGCCTAGCCCTTACCACTATTCTACCTTGGAACCAATATACAGTATTGATTACAAGGTGGAAGGTAAGGAAAGCAGGATAGGAAAACTGAGACATCTAGAAAGAAGCACAGAAATCCACATCTGACAGCAACAGCACATGGCCCAACCCTGATCAGAACTTCGGGGCAGGGTCAGACTTCTGAACAATAGGGCCAGGTGGGAAAGCTGGAAGCAAAGAGAAAAAGATTCCCCTGCAGCCTGCTTTCAAAATCACAGCAGCCAGAAAAGGAAAGGTATTAAAAAGGAATTAAATCAAGGAGGTGAAGGAGATCAGGTAAGAAACTAAGGAAGGACAGTTGAGGGAAAAGGGAGGAAAGGAAGGGAACGAATTGCATGGAGAGAGGAACAGATAAAAGGATGGGAGTAGATGAGGAAGAGAGAGGAGGATGAGTTGGGGGAGAGGGAAATGGGGGGAAAGGAAGAAGAGGAGAGGTAAGAAAAGGGAGGGGGTGGGGAAGAGAAGAGAGAAGAAAAGATGGGGGAGGGAGAGGAGGAGAGGAAAGGATGGAAATGCAGGAAGGGGGGAGGCGGTACACATAAAAAAAATAAGATCTGAGATCCAATGAGATATCAAAATTAGAAGGAATTGCCTGGATAGGTACTTAATTCTCCAGTATTGATGGCCATCAAGTAAGGCTGGACTATCAAATGTCTGTGGTATTAGAGGGGCTGGGAGGCATAAAGGAAATGGTGTCAGTCCTGGATACAGGAGATCTGAGTTCAAATCCTGCCCCAAACATACTATATGTGTAACCCTATGCAAGTCACTTAATCTCTGCCTTAGTTTCTTCAACTGTAAAAGGGGAGATGATAATAATAGCATCTCTGTCCCAGGGTTGTGAGGATCAAAAAAGATATTTGTAAAGTGTTTAGTACATAGTAGGTAATAACTAAATGCTAGTTATTCTTGTTACAGATAAAAGAGTGGTTGCCTTAAACTGTGACCGTGAAAATATGGTTTCAAATAAAAAATATAGTGGTCACCATGGGAAAATTCCCAAGTATTAAATATATCCAAGTCAGCTGGGTTTTACAGAGATTTTAATTAATACAAATTAAGGAATTAATTAAAGGGAGAGAATAAGAGGAAATAATAAGAAAAGGGCTAGGCCAGCCTAGGCTTAAGCCTTGAGAGAGATCAGTCAGTCTTTAATCCACTCACCACAAGATTTGTCCCAAGCAAGATTCTAGTGTTCAGAGAGACCCTCCAGTTTAGCTCCTCAGCTCCACTAAGTTCAGCCACCGAGTCCTCCAATTCAGCTTTGGCAAGCTGACTCCTCTCAGAGGCCTTCTGGCCTCCTTTTAAAGAGAATTTTCTCCTATGTCACCTCCCCTAAGTTCTCACATCTACCGATCACAGTAGATGTTTTCACAGGACTGACCATTCTCAATTCACACCTGAGTAGACTAAACTTCACACCTCGTTTGTTAAGCTTGTCCCTTGCAAGTTTGCAAGTTGCCTGACCTTTTAGTGATTAATTTGACCTTCATAGGTACTTAGCACCTTTTTGTATTAGATCTAAAAATAGACTTAGCTTAAGGGCTTTTGCCTCACTGTAAGTATGAGTTAAGTACTTTTCCATTGTTCAGTAAGGAGTTTACAACTTTATCTTCCCCTAAAGTATGCTTAAGTATGGGTGGAGTAATGTTAGAGTTCTCACATTCCTGATCAAGTACCTTTATTGTTTAAAATGGGGAATGGTCTTAACCAAATGTTCTAAGGTAGAGTCTGAGAATTTTTAACGTTCACAAGTCTGAGAAATTTTAAGATTCACATTCTTCTTATATACTATCACTATCATTATGTTGATAAGGATTCACAATATATACTTAAGTAATTGCAGAATGATTGGCAAAGAGGAGACAGGTGGAAAGGTGACAGATAAAAGATAAAATTGAAAAAGAAGCAAGAGAATTTTTGCCTGTTGGAACATGAAGAGAAAAAAAACACCTCATTTTCAATAATACCTTTCAAACTTTATAGGCCTTGAAAAGTTAAATTGGGCCAAACAATGAACACTTTCTAATTTTGCTTTCTATGATCAGAAATAGCTGAGACCAGTAAATGGAAGTTACAGGAGAGCTGTCTTCTCCCCTTTAATTATTTCCTATTTATCCTATACATAGTTTGTTTGTACATAATTGTATACATGTTGTTTCTGTCATTAGACTGTGAGCTCCTTGAGGGCAGGGATTTTTTTGGGTTCCTTTTTTTATTAGCTCAGTGCCTGAACATTGTAGATTCTTAAGTATTTATTAAGTGAATGAGTTAAAGAGAATGACCAGAATGGTAGCAAATCTGTTTCAACAGGGGTGAAGTGATTGCTTATTGCATATGTTTTATAGGGAGTTTGTAAAATACTTTAGGTGGAGACTGAACTAGATCTCTAACGTCTCTTCCCTGTATGAGATTCTATGATTGGATTGAATAATATTAATAATGATAACTTTTAAATGTGCACATTTAAAGTAGTACAAATTGACCTGCTGATCAATGACTAGGAAGTTGGTAGTTTAAGTTTTATATCAATAGTGTCAAACTCAAACAGGATTGCATATTAACTTAGAAAACCACAAATTTACATTATCTATGTGGCAGTGAATTTTAGAAAAATTGTGTTAAATATTTCCCGTTTACTTTTTAATTAAGTTCAGGTTTAGGTTGGGTTGGGTTAGGAGCTTGGGCTGGAAGTTTAACACCTCTTCTTTACACATTTTAGAGAAGAGGAAACTCAGAAGGTTGAAATGACTTCCTTATTGTCAGACAGACACTAAGTATTAGAGCCAGGATTGAAGGACCTAGGTTTCTTGACTTGATGCTATTTCCATTAGGCTATGCTGTCTCTTACTGTTCTTTAACAGCATTTCTACTGAGGGTACTTGCAGTGCCTTCCTCCTATTGGCTACCTGATACATTAAAGTATTGACAAAAATGACTCAAAAAGTGGTGGGAGGAGGGGGTGCTGTAGAGATGAACCAAGTAGTGAAGTTTCTGGCAGAGATGCCAGAAGCCACACTGCAGAGCAGCTCTGCATAGGCATAACCTATCACCAGTGCTTATGAAGAAGTAAATTTAAAAAAAACTTTAAAATATATTTTTCCTTAAAGGGAAACACAGTTTATAGTCCATACCTCTCACTTCTTTTTTTAAAAGAATTATTTTTTAAAATCTAAAGCCAGCCTATAGATTCTGTTCGCTGAGGGTTAATTTTTACTTTATATTAGGTACTAGTGAGGGTTATAATGAATTAAATGTTGACTTTGGAATCAAGACGACATGGGTTCAGATTTGTCTCTAACACTTATCAGTTATGTGACTACAGACAAATCACAAAACCTCTTAGAGCCCTCAGGAAACTCTCTAGAACCATAAGTAATAGAAGCATTGCCAAGCACATTGGCAGAAGGAATTTCACATTGAGAAATCACAGGTCATATAATAGGGTTAACAATTCAGTTGTGCTCTGATTTTTACCTAGTTCTAAGCCAAACTGAAGAAAGGGGAAATATTAGTGCCATAAAATATTGTCTAATAAAGGACTTGAATCTTAAGGACTATCAATTACAACATTTGAAAAGTTCACAAAAAAGTACATTCCTTGGGGACAGCTGGGTAGCTCAGTGGATTGAGAGCCAGGCTTAGAGACGGGAGGTCCTAGGTTCAAATCTGGCTTCAGACACTTCCCAGCTGTGAGACCCTGGGCAAGTCACTTGACCCCCATTGCCTAGCCCTTACTACTCTTCTGCCTTGGAGCCAATACACAGTATTGACTCCAAGATGGAAGGTAAGGGTTAAAAAAAAAAAAGAGTACATTCCTGCCATCAAAACAATAGATTACATTTCTTTTTATCATTGTAACATTTTCACAACATCCCTATTTTGGATGACCAATTAGCTTTAATGTTTATACATACACCATGCACTTTTATAAGAACAATTAGCTACAGATGCCAAAAATCCTTCAGGTTGTCACAATGAAGACAGTTAACAGTGATGAAGTAAATGGTCTCACTATCATATATACAAGGTGCAGACACAGCTAGGGGTATCTTTCTCTAACTTTGTTGTAACTAAAAATTTCAGCTGAACTGAGGAATCAGCAGATTTAATGAATAAAAATATATTCTAAAAAAAGAATTGGCCTTTAAACAAAAAAATTAGAGAACAATAAACATTCTTTTTTAAATATGTGGGGTACTTCAAATTTTGAAAAGTCACATTTCATTATGGTTTCTCTAGAATAGTCTTCAAAGACTCAATTCAAACTGAATTGACTAAAATTCTATTTATTCTATCCTACACAACTAGCAGAGAGGTGGATCCGTTTCTCATTTATTGTAACTTAGATTCTATTTCTCTTCAAAATGGAAGGTGGAGGCAAAGACAGAAAAAATATTATGCTCTGTATGACAATCAATTAGTAGCTACCTCATTTTAATACTTACAGTTATATGGTTGTAAATAAGCTGAGACCACCCAAAAAGATCTGCTAGTCTGTAGAAAGCTGCCAATTTACATCGTAATAATTTCTCTCCTTTATCATATGCAATTGAATCAGAACCTCTAAGATCATTTACTGGTGTCACCATGCCAAGACCTGAAATGACAAGAAACAAAAAGATTTACTACTTAGATTTATTAATTAGAAGCAAACTACTTAACTGCTTCTCTTTTTCTACCCAGCAACTCAAACAGCACAATGTTAATATGCTTGGAGTCAGGAAGATTTGCATTTAAATATTACCTCTGAAGCTAGCTGTGTAATAATAGCCAAGTCACTTAATTTCTTGGTTCTTCAAGCAACTCTTTAAGAGTATAAATTATAGCTGGGATGCAATATGCATAGGGGTGAGAATAAATACTTTTGTGTTCTAAACCTAGAAACTAACAAAAGAAATAAACTGGACCTATGTATGATTTCCTCAGTACAGGGCGATCTTAGGTAAAGAAACTCCTTTACCAATACAGGTCAGCACTTTCTGTACAACTGGTTGCCTAGGGAACTGAGAAGTGACTTGTTCAGGGTCATAGAGTCAGTATCTGTCAAATGAGGGACTTGAACTAGGTCAGTTCTCTTATCTACTAAGTCATTCTGTCAATCTAGCAATAAAAACATTTTAAAAATGAAAAATTAAATTGTGATCCCCATTATTTGTTTTTTTAATTTAATAAAATAGCCTTCTATAGCCTTTGATATCCTCTTACAAATTCTTTTATGTGCTTTTAAAACTTTTGTTGTTGTTATTTTTTACAGTTATAGTCAATGTATATAGTCCTAATTCTGATTTCTTCACTTAGCAGCTTTTCATGTTCATAGTATCTGATGGTACAAAATATATCCACATACCATAATTTGTTCACCCATTTTCCAACCAGGGACACATAAGTTGTTTCTGATCTTAAAATGTACATTTAAATTCTTAAACTCATCTAAAACAGGCAAAGATATAGTTCAGAGACTTTTGGGGAAACTGATCTCTTCCAGTTATAATCAAATATCAACAATTTAAAATAAAAATCAGATAGAATCACTGTAATTTGTGTGTATAAACCTAGTTGCTTTGCCCCACGGTGAAAACGATGTATTTAAAGGGCTGAATCGTTAATGCTCAAATGAATAAAATAAGTGAAATTATATCTATGAATTAGAAGTAATTTGGGCCATAATCTTTTAAATAAGCAAACGTGATACTTAAACTTGATACTGCCCCTTTAAGTATTTCAAAAGAATGTAAAATAATAAAATAAGAATTTTCAATACAATAGTAGGAAGATATATTTTTATGTTAATAAAGCACAGAAAAAGCTAAAATGTTTTTTGCCAATTCACATCTCCAAAAAATAAGAACTTTAATATCCTTTTAAAAATAAATACTTCACAACAAAATTGTGTAAACACAATGGAAATTTAGAAGCTGTTGTAGGCACAATATTGTCTGAGTTAATAGCTTAAAATCCAGAACATATTAAAGCTATTCTGGCAAATATAAGTAGATAAATGTAGGATTGGGACAAACATGCTGAAAGAGAGCCTAAGGAGATCTCCTGGATACTCTGGTTATTTGTTGTTCCTGTCCCTTAGTCTTTTATTGTTTTTTTTTTCATCGCATCAGGGGGCAGCCACACTGTGTAGTGGAGAAAATGCTAGAGTTGGGGTCAAGAAAAACCTGAATTCAAATCCAGCGTCAGACATTTACTTCCTGTGTGACCACTGGGCAAATTACTTATTTTGTCTCAGTTTCCTCAACTGTAAAATGGGAATAATAATATCTACCTCTCAGGTTTGTTGTGAGGATCAAATGAATGCTTACTACAGTATAAGGCACACAGTAAGTAAATGTTAGCTATCATTATTCATTCATTAAAATATTTTAAGCTCCGAATATGTTCAAGGTATACTATTATGCAACATAAATAGGAAGTCAAAAAAATCTGGTTAAGAAGAGATTTCTACTCTCAAAGATTTTAAAGTCTAGTAGAGACTTGGTACATTCACAATTAACTGGAATATTATATAATAAACACATTAAAAAGTTATAAAACAAAGTGTGAGGCGAGAACCAAGGAAATAAGCCTTAATATACTCTAAGCAAAAGTTTTAATGGGAGAAGCATACAAATTTCTTATGTTTCAGTTTGAGAACAGTCAGTTTAAACTATAGCATTTAAGATGTTGGTTGGTTGGTTGTCTTTCATACTCAAAAAGGACCAAAATGGCAACATTGGTAGTGTCTTTTGACTTGTTCATAAATTGGATTTAAGTGCAGCAAAGTTGCCTAAAGTCATCAGCCCAACTCTCTTCCAGAGTTATCAAAGATCCCCGACAAGACAAAAGTCAAGATGGTCTGGGATGCAGTGGATGGCCTTGGCTTCTTTGGTGGCTAACCAACATCTAAGTGTTCCACAGCATCTGTTTTTGCTGCTTTTATGGATGTTTGAATAGGTTGTTCTCATTCTCCCATCTGTACATATCTGGGGTAGACACCCCCCTAACTTACCAACAGGTCCGCAGGCCACCGTCAATCTGGTTTAGCCTGCTTGTTGTGACAGTTTATTAGGGTGTGGCCTCTGCATGTGCATCTTGGAGCCACAGGTGAAAGCTGAGTAGCAGGTAGGCACCAAAGAAGGAAAACAGACCTGAAAAGGACTCAGTAAGCCTCACACCAGAGATATTAGTCTTCCTTGAATGTCCTGTGTATGCCTAATTATTAGAGACAGGTAGGTAGCTCACTGGATAGAGTGCTGGGCCTGGAGTCAGGAAGACCTGAGTTCAAATCTTCCCTCAGACTCTAGCTATGTTATTGAAGATGTATTGCTAAGGTAACATGCCATAGTTATCAAATCCCTCTCCCTGCATTTAGAGTTTGATTATTCAAAGCAGGGACTATTCATTTTGCAGATTATCAAAAACTTGTTGTTCTATCTCTTCCTTTCTCCAGGATCTATTGCTTTAATATGGGGTTGGAGATATGGATAGAGGTGATTTCTCTCTTTTTTTCCCCTATTTATTGGTACCACTGAAGTGTAAGTGAACATAAGTATAGATTTATCTTTAAGATATACATTTTACATTTTGCTTCATTACAATTAATGTTTAGGAAAACAAGAAATTGTTATCTCTTAATTGTTTATGCTCTACAATAACTATACAAAATAATGTGATTTCTTTCAACAATGTAAACAAGAAAATATATTTCTTCCCACACTTACAAGTATATGTAGGAATGAGAATTAGAATTTACAGACTGAAGGAACTTTAGGAACCATTGTATCTAATCTTCATTTTGCAGATGAAGAAACTAAGGATTAGAGCAGGAGATTAATTTTATGACTTGCCCAAGATTAGTAAGAAACAGAAGTGAGATCTGAATTCAGGTTTTGGATCTCTTTTTAGATCCAATACCTTTTCTTCTGTATCATACTACCTTGAATACAGTGTTATGTTTTGGTACATTTGTTGTTGAAAAGTGCCTATTTTAAACAGGTATGTGTTCCTGAAATACAAATGTGCGCTGTGCTAATTTGGAGAAAAAATCTTCGCCCGAGGGTACACTTATCTTTTAAAAGCGCCCAAATGAGAATTACTGCTGTCTCTATCAGTCATATACCCCAATCACTTCTTAGAAGGGGACAAGATTTTTCAATAACAGTTCTTGAACAGAAATAACCCTATTCCTAAAACACTCCACCCTAAAATGTGGTTGCATTCCCAAAATACCAAACCATTTTTACTAGTGGTTTTATGAACTACAGAACTAAAGGAAATTATACAAAAATACTGCAGTTTATCATGAAAATAGATTTGTAAATTTATTGAGGACTGAATACTTTATTAACATTTGTCAAAAGATTTCAGTCTTTTCTACAACCTTGATGAAAACTTTTAAGTTTTTTATAATCTCTAAAATTGGTCAAAACTAAATCTCAACTCATAAAGTAAATCTTTGAGTTCAAAGCAATGTAACACAAGTACAATAATAATTTACTTAAGATTTTAACCATTCGCCTTTATCTGAATAAACATGAATTCAAGAAATGAAGCAAAACACTTGCCTGAGTCAAAATAGTTATCAAAAGTTCATTCAGGGGAGCTTTATACACTTTCTCTACAAGAAAGCCTCTCAGACTTTCATTCAGAATCTATTATTATCTTGTAAGTGAAAGATTATAGAAGGCTAGACTCAGAATATTTATTAAAATAAACAAAATATTACAAATAATTCCAGTAAGTTCAAATATCTGACTCCAAATCTATAATACATTAAAAGTAGAAAATAATAAAACTGAGAAAAGTGTCTTTAAGCAAACATAATAGAACAGTAACAGTTAGATGGGTGATACAATTATGTTAGCCCCCAAATGCTTTAGCAACTCAAAAACTCTCCATTATATCTCCTAAAGTTAATTCACAATCCCCAGTGTCAATGAATTCCTTTGATAACATCAAATCTTGCAGTTTGTGCACTAACAGTTCAGGCAAGAATGCCTGGAAAATGGATTCTCAAAAGAATAGGTTGTCTGGCTTGCATCAATTTAGGAAGAAATGGAATATAATGGAAACAGTAATGTATTTAGAGGCAAGAGGCCTGGGTTCTAATCCTAGAGATTACACTTAAAGCTTTGTAACTTTTCAGCTCTAAAACACAATAAGACTCAGTTTATACATCAGTACAATAGGGATAATAATTTCACAGAACTATTGTGAGGAAATGTTTGTTGTTTCCATAACACTACCTATCCATCTCATTCTCTTACATCCCTTTTCCTTTTGTCTTCAATCTTTCCCAAAATCAAAATCTTTTCCAATGAATCCTGCCTTCCCATTTGGTGGCCAACATATTTAAGCTTCAGCTTCAGTATTTGACCTTCTGGTGATAGTGTGAATTAATTTAAGTATTGATTGATTTGATCTCCTTGCTGTCTAAGGGACTCTTAAAAAGTCTTCTCTGGAAGCACAGTTCAAAAGTGTTGATTCTGTGGCATTTGGATTTACTCACAGTCCAACTCTAGAGCCATACATTACTACTAGAAAAAAGCTTTCACTATACAGACCTTTGTCAGCAAGGTGATGTCTTTGTTTTTGTTTTTTTGTTTTCTGTCCAAATTTGCCATAACTTTCTTTCCAAAGACCAAGTGTCTTTTAATTTCATGGTTGCATTCTGCAGTGATCTTGCTTCCATTTTTTCTTCCCCTATTTGCCAGGAAATGATGGGACCAATTGGCAAGACTGTGGCAGGGTTTTATGTTAAGCTTCAAAATAACCCTCTTCTTTCACTCTTTTCAAGAAACCCTCTTAATTCTTCATTTTTTGCCATCAGTGGTATTGTTTGCATATCTGAGATTGTTGGTATTTCTTCCATCAACCTTAATTCCAGTTTTGGATTCATCCAGCCAGGCATTTTGCATGATGTACTCTGTGTATAAGTTAAATAAGTAAGGTGATGATATAGTGTCTTACTGAACTCCTTTTCTAATTTTAAATCAATCCATTGTTCCATGGTTGGTTCTAACTTTTATTTCTTGTTCTGTATACAAGTTCCTAAGAAAGCAAGCAAGATGATCTGGTTCTCCTATCACTTTAAGGACTTGCCACATTTTGTTGTGATCCATACAGCTGAATGCTTTAGGATAGTCAATAAAGCAGTAGATGTTTTTCTGGAATTCCCTTGTTTTTTCCATAATATAGCAAATGCTAGCAATTTTGTCACTAGTTCCTCTTCAAAAACCAGTCTGATATTCTAGTAATTCTTGGTTAATATACTGCTGAAGTATAGCTTACAAATCTTAAGGATAACCCTGCTGGCATGTGAAATAAGTGCAATTGTTTGGTAATAGGAAGATTCATTAGCATTGCCTTTCTTTAGGATTGGGATATAAACTGATCCTTCCAATCCAGTGGCCATTGTTGAGTTTTCTAAATTTGTTGATATATTGAGGACAGCATTTTAGCACCAGAATCTTTTATCATTTTAAATAGCTCAGTTAGAATTCTGTAGCCTCCACTAGCCTTAGTATTAGCAATGCTTCCTAAGGGCCCCCTTACTTCATTTGACAGGATATCTGGTTCTAGACCAGAAAACATACCATTGTGATTATTCTTGTATAGATCTTCAGTATATTCTTGATACTTCTTAATGTCTCCTACTTCTGTTAAGTCCCTACCATTTTTGTCTTTTATTATGTTCATTTTTGCAAGAAACATTTCCTTGCTATCAAACATTTAAAGAACTAATCCCAATATTATACAAACTATTTGACAAAATAAACAAAGAAGGAATCTTAGGACTTCCGGGTAATCATGGCTGCAATCTAGACGCCACATGCTTCCTCTCCCCGGCACTGAACGAAATAGACTACATCAAAAGAGCATAAAAATCACCTTTGGAGGAACAGAAGGACACCCCAGTACTCCCCAGTACTCCACAGAGGCAAAGGTATGTGGGGTTTGAACATTTCCACACTATAATAAGAAGGAGGAAAAGCTTGCACAGAAACGTGAACTGAGCCGCCCTTCCCCCCCCCCCACCTCCGCCACCAAACCAGAGTGAGCTACCGGAGCACTCACTGGGACAGCGAGTGAGCGGGGAACGTCTCTGTCTGGGGGGGAGGGGGGCACTCCAGGGTCCTTGGGATCTGGGGACTACCAGGAAAAAACGTCTCAGGACGGTTTCACAGGAGAACCCAGCGCTGAGCACGGGGGTCAGTGGAGCTGTACTTGGGGCGGGTGTGCTGAATATCTGGGCGGAGCTAAATACCAGGGGCGGAACACGCGCTGATTATCTGGGCGGAGCTGAACACCTGGGCAGTGTGGCTGTGATCAGGGGCCCAGCGCTCTAAGAAACCTTGGAGACTGGGAAGAACTAGTCTGAGCAACCTAAATTCACAGAAAACCCGCCCATACCACCCAGACCCCAGACCAAAAAGGAAAGGGGAATAAAACCACCAAAGGGATGGCTCACATGGCCCAAAATCAAGCCTCCAGGAAGAAAGGGAAAAAGGTGACTATTGAAAACTTTTATGGTGGAAGTACCCAAGGACAAGAAGAGAATGAGGAGGAAATCCAAAAAAAATCAGAATATGCCTCCCAAAATGGAAACTATCAACAAGCTCTGGAAGATCTCAAACTGGAACTTACCCAAAAGATGGAAACCTGGAAAGAAAAATGGGAGAAAGAGATCAGCAGTCTGACAGATAAGAATGCTCAATTGGAAAAAGAGCTCGAAGCATCCAATAGAAGGGCAGACAAAGCTGAAAAGCAAAACCAGTCCCTAACGACCAGAATCAAGCAACTCGAAGAAAGTGAGACCATAAAACAGCAAGAATCAATAAAGCAAACCCAAAAAATTAATAAATTAGAAGAAAACATAAAATATCTCACTGAGAAGGTTACCAATCTCGAAAACAGAGGGAGAAGAGCCAACCTCCGAATTATTGGTCTCCCAGAAAAACCAGAGATAAACAATAAACTCGATATAATTCTACAGGAGATTATAAAAGAAAATTGCCCCCACGTTCTGGAGCAAGGGGGCAAAATAGAAATAGAAAGGGTTCATAGAACACCTTCTATACTAAATCCCCAAAAGACAACCCCTAGGAATGTAATTGCCAAATTCAAGAGCTTCCAAGAAAAGGAGAAAATCCTACAAGAAGCCAAGAAGAGGAGCTTCAGATATAAGGGGGCTCCCATAAGGATCACACACGACTTAGCGGCTAACACACTAAGAGACCGCAAAGCATGAAACACAATATTTAGAAAGGCAAGAGAGCTGGGTCTCCAACCAAGAATCAACTACCCAGCAAAACTGACTATATACTTCCAGGGGAAAGTATGGTCATTCAACAAAATAGAAGATTTCCAAGCATTTGCTAAGAAAAGACCAGAGCTCTGTGGAAAGTTCGATATCCAAGCACAGAAAGCAAGAGAAACATGAAAAGGTAAATATGAAAGAAAGGGAAAAGGAGATAAATCTTATCTTTTTCTTTAAGCCAAACTCTCTTCTATAAAGACTACACTTACATCAAATTATATATATTAATATGTGGGGAAAATGTTTTGTGCAACTCTCATAAATTGTAGCATCATAAGAGTAGTTAGAAGAAACATGCATAGGGAAAGATTGGGGCATTAAGAAGATTTGGGGAAAGTGGGGGCAAAGAAAGGAAAAGGGAGGGGGGAACAGTCTATAATACTAAGACTTACTTCAAGAAATAGGGGGGGACTTAATAGAATAATCTTTCCCATATAAAGATACACATGGGAAGGGGAGGGGAAGAACTCTCATATGAGAAGGAGAGGAAGAGAGCGTGAAGTGGAATTACATAAACCTTACTCTCAGTGAAATTAAATCTGAGAGGGAAGAAATCTAGATCCAGTGGGATCCTGAATGCTATCTTATCCATTAGGGCAAGAAAGAAAGGAAAATTAAGGGGGGGGCATAAAAAGGGAGGGAAGAGGAGGGGGGAGGGAGTATAAAAAGGGAGGAAAGAGGAGGGGGGAGGGGAAGGGAGCACAAAAAGGGAGGGGCTAGAAAGGGAAGCATCTCAAGGGAGGGGACTAGGGGGACTGACCTAAAGCAAATCAGTGGTTCAAAAGGAGATAGCTAAAGAAGAAAGGTCAGAACTAGGGGAAGGTATCAAAATGCCAGCAAATCCACAAATGACAATCATAACTTTGAACGTGAATGGGATGAACTCACCCATAAAACGTAGACAAATAGCAGAGTGGATTAGAACCCAAAACCCTACCATTTGTTGTCTTCAAGAAACACATATGAGGCTGGTTGACACCCACAAGGTCAGAATTAAAGGATGGAGTAAGACCTTTTGGGCCTCAACTGATAGAAAGAAGGCAGGAGTTGCAATCATGATATCTGACAAAGCCAAAGCACAAATAGACCTGATCAAAAGGGATAGGGAAGGTAAATATATTCTGTTAAAAGGGAGTATAGACAATGAGGAAATATCACTAATCAACATGTATGTACGAAATGGTATAGCATCCAAATTTTTAATACAGAAACTAGGAGAATTGAAGGAGGATATAGACAGTAAAATCATATTAGTGGGAGACTTGAACCAACCACTATCAAATTTAGATAAATCAAACCAAAAAATAAACAAGAAAGAGGTAAAAGAGGTGAATCAAATTTTAGAAAAATGAGAGTTAATAGACATATGGAGAAAAATAAATAGGGACAAAAAGGAATACACCTTCTTTTCAGCACCACATGGCACATTTACAAAAATAGATCATACACTAGGTCACAGAAACATGACACTCAAATGCAGAAAAGCAGAAATAATAAATGAAGCCTTTTCAGATCACAAGGCAATAAAAATATTGATCAGTAAGGGTACATGGAGAGCCAAATCAAAAATTGATTGGAAATTAAATAATATGATACTCCAAAATCAGATAGTTAGAGAAGAAATCATAGAAACAATTAATAATTTCTTTGAAGAAAATGACAACGGCGAGACATCCTTTCAAACCTTATGGGATGCAGCCAAGGCAGTACTTAGAGGAAAATTCATATCCCTGAGTGCATATATTAACAAATTAGGGAGGACAGAGATCAAGGAATTGGAAATGCAAATCAAAAAACTTGAGAACGAACAAATTAAAAACTCCCAGAAGAAAACCAAACTAGAGATCCTAAAAATTAAGGGAGAAATTAATAAAATCGAAAGTGACAGAACTATTGACCTAATAAATAAAACTAGAAGCTGGTACTTTGAAAAAACAGACAAAATAGACAAAGTACTGGTTAATCTAATTAAAAAAAGGAAAGAAGAAAGGCAAATTAACAGCATCAAGGATGAAAAGGGGGATCTCACCTCCAATGAAGAGGAAATTAAGGCAATCATTAAAAACTACTTTGCCCAACTATATGGCAATAAATATACCAATTTAGGTGATATGGATGAATATTTACAAAAATACAAATTGCCTAGACTAACAGAAGAAGAAATAGATTCCTTAAATAATCCCATATCAGAAAAAGAAATCCAACAGGCCTTCAAAGAACTTCCTAAGAAAAAATCCCCAGGGCCTGAAGGATTCACCAGTGAATTCTATCAAACATTCAAAGAACAGCTAACTCCAATACTATACCAACTATTTGACATAATAAGCAAAGAGGGAGTTCTACCAAACTCCTTTTATGACACAAACATGGTACTAATTCCAAAAGCAGGCAGGCCAAAAACAGAGAAAGAAAATTATAGACCAATCTCCCTAATGAATATAGATGCAAAAATCTTAAATAGGATAGTAGCAAAAAGACTCCAGCAAGTGATCAGAAGGGTCATCCACCATGATCAAGTAGGATTTATACCAGGGATGCAGGGCTGGTTCAATATTAGGAAAACTATCCACATAATTGACCACATCAACAAGCAAACCAACAAGAACCGCATGATTATCTCAATAGATGCAGAAAAAGCCTTTGATAAAATATAACACCCATTCCTACTAAAAACACTAGAAAGCATAGGAATAGAAGGGTTGTTCCTAAAAATAATAAACAGTATATATCTAAAACCATCAGCTAATATCATCTGCAATGGGGATAAACTAAATGCATTCCCATTAAGATCAGGAGTGAAACAAGGATGCCCATTATCACCTCTATTATTTGACATTGTATTATAGAAACACTAGCAGTAGCAATTAGAGAAGAAAAAGAAATTGAAGGCATTAAAATAGGCAAGGAGGAGACCAAGTTATCGCTCTTTGCAGATGACATGATGGTCTACTTAAAGAATCCTAGAGATTCAACCAAAAAGCTAATCGAAATAATCAACAACTTTAGCAAAGTTCCAGGATACAAAATAAACCCACATAAGTCATTAGCATTTCTATATAATTCCAACACAGCTCAGCAGCAAGAACTAGAAAGAGAAATCCCATTCAAAATTACCTTAGACAAAATAAAATACTTAGGAATCTACCTCCCGAGACAAACACAGGATCTGTATGAACACAACTACAAAACACTTTCCACACAACTACAACTAGACTTGAACAATTGGAAGAACATTAACTGCTCATGGGTAGGACGAGCCAATATAATAAAAATGACCATCCTACCCAAACTCATCTATCTATTTAGTGCCATACCCATGGAACTTCCAAAAATTTTTTTTTACTGATTTAGAAAAAACCATAACAAAGTTCATTTGGAAGAACAAAAGATCAAGGATATCCAGGGAAACAATGAAAAAAAATACAAAGGAAGGGGGCCTTGCAGTCCCAGATCTCAGACTATATTATAAAGCAGCGGTCATCAAAACAATTTAGTACTGGCTAAGAGACAGAAAGGAGGATCAGTGGAATAGACTGGGGGCAAGCAACCTCAGCAAGACAGTATATGACAAACCCAAAGATCCCAGCTTTTGGGACAAAAATCTACTATTTCATAAAAACTGCTGGGAAAATTGGAGGACAGTGTGGGAAAGATTACGTTTAGATCAACACTTCACACCCTACACCAAGATAAATTCAAAATGGGTGAATGACTTGAACATAAAGAAGGAAACTATAAGAAAATTAGGTGAACACAGAATAGTATACATGTCAGACCTTTGGGAAGGGAAAGACTTCAAAACCAAGCAAGAATTAGAAAGAGTTACAAAATGCAAAATAAATAATCTGGTATACATCAAATTAAAAAGGTTTTGTATAAACAAAACCAATGTAACCAAAATCAGAAGGGTAGCAACAAATTGGGAAACAATCTTCATAAAAACCTCTGACAAAGGTTTAATTACTCAAATTTACAAAGAACTAAATCAATTGTACAAAAAATCAAGCCATTCTCCAATTGACAAATGAGCAAGGGACATGAACAGGCAGTTCTCAGCCAAAGAAATCAAAACTATTAATAAGCACATGAAAAAAGTGCTCTACATCTCTTATAATCAGAGAGATGCAAATCAAAATAACTCTGAGGTATCACCTCACACCTAGCAGATTGGCTAACATAACAGCTATGGAAAGTAATGAATGCTGGAGGGGATGTGGCAAAGTAGGGACATTAATTCATTGCTGGTGGAGTTGTGAATTGATCCAACCATTCTGGAGGGTAATTTGGAACTATGCCCAAAGGGTGATAAAAGACTGTCTGCCCTTTGATCCAGCCATAGTACTGCTGGGTTTGTACCCCAAAGAGATAATGGGGAAAAAGACTTGTACAAAAATATTCATAGCTGTGCTCTTTGTGGTGGCCAAAAATCGGAAAATGAGGGGATGCCCTTCAATTGGGGAATGGCTGAACAAATTGTGGTATGTGTTGGTGATGGAATACTATTGTGCTAAAAGGAATAATAAAGTGGAGGAATTCCATGGAGACTGGAACAACCTCCAGGAAGTGATGCAGTGTGAAAGGAGCAGAACCAGGAAAACATTGTACACAGAGACTGATACACTGTGGTACAATCGAAGGTGATGGACTTCTCCATTAGTGGCAATGCAATGTCCCTGAACAATCTGCAGGGATCAAGGAGAAAAAAACATTTTCCACAAGCAGAGGACAAACTGTGGGAGTAAAAACACCAAGGAAAAGCAACTGCTTGACTACAGGGGTGGAGGGGATATGATTGAGGAGAGACTCTAAATGAATACCCTAATGCAAATACCAACAACATGGAAATGGGTTCGAATCAAGGACACATGTGATACCCAGTGGAATTGCGTGTCGGCTATGGGAGGGATAGTGGGAGGGGGACAAGGAAAAGAAAATGATCTTTGTTTCCAATGAATAATGTTTGAAAATGATCAAATAAAATAATGTATTAAAAAAATGACCATGGATCTGGGAAACAGAAAATGTAAGGGAATTCCGATGAAATAGAAACCTAACTAGCTTTTCATTTAAATCTGCCACATAGATCAGAGAAGGGCAAGTTATATCATGTGAGGGGTCAGTTAATTAAAAAAAAATACTCTGAAATCCATTTTATCATTTTTTGAGAAGGTCAAGCTCAACTAGTGCAGTTTGTCAAAGATCATCCTGAACAGTTAATGTCTTCTGCCCTCCAATCACCATTTTTCTTTTGTTCCATATCTGACACTACTTCAGTCTTGTCTGGATTATAGAGATCATGAGGGTAAGGAAAGAATCAATAACTTTTGATTTGCTTAGCTTAGTAAAAGCATGTTAGTCAACCTGATCTGTAATTTAGCAATCAGCATCTTATTTTATTGTGAAGATGCTTTTGAAAAGTCACAAATTACATGTTAAAAAAATTTCCTAAAGAAGCAAAGATGTTAACAAAAATGCTAATTAAAAAAGGAGACCTTTACAGTTTCAAAACATACTGAAGAGTAACAGAATTTTTTCAACATAATTCACATAGTTGATTCCAAAACAGAAGATATTAGGTGAAATATCATGAGATTCAAGAATTATTGCTACTTAAGCTATAGTGCTAATTGGTATTACTATTAATTAAATACAATTTGATTTAGAAATACAAATTGATTTTGGACAAGTTCAAATATGGCCAGGTTTCATGACATAGAGGTGGTGTTTAATAAGAATGTATTGATGGCATTTTTAAGATAACTGGGCAACACAGTATTATATGACTGTATTTAAAAAAAATACTATGTACTTTTGGTTTGGAACAAAGTACTAGACTTAAGAGACAGAAAAACTAATTTCAAAGGTGGACATATTCCTCTTTTGAGCTGCGTGACTGACAATTCATCTCATCTTTCTAGGGCTAATTATTCATTTATAAAATGAGAGAGTTAGACTGGATGACCTTGAAGGTCTTTTTCAGTTCTCAAATTTTATGACCCTAAGCTTGATATCTTAAAATTTTTACATATCGGGGGAAGGCACGTGATTCAGTGGACTAAGACTAAAAGTCCTGGGTCCAAATCTGGATTCAGACATTTCCTAGCTGTAAGACCTTTGGCAAGTCCCTTAATTGTCCTTGCCTTGTCTTTACTATTCTTCTACCTTGGAAACAATACACAGCATTGATTCTAAGATGAGTGACAAGAGCTTTTAATTTTATATATATATATACATATATATATACACACACATATTAAAGAGAGGAGTTCTGCTTATATTTCTTTTAATTACACATGAGAAATGAAAAAGTTGATGAGCATGTATTAAGTGACAATTATGTGCCAAGTAACATGTTGTATATTGGATATTCAAAACCAAAAATGAAACAGTTCTTGTTCTCAAGGAGTTTACATTCTATCAGAGAAAGCTTTAGGAAATTGTACACAAAACATTATATGAAATTTATGTAAAAAATGAACATCTACTCACTCATGTTCAATGCAGCCATTCCTCCCTGAGGTGCTGCTGGATAAACATTAGGTACATTTGTGGTCATGAAATCTGCAATCTGTTGTAAAGCCAATAGACCTGTGGGATTCTTCCCTTTCTTAAACTGTTCCTGGATCATTGATTCCAATTCTTCACAAAAAGCCTAAAAAGAAACCAAAGATTAATGTAATTTTTTTCTATCTGTACTAGTAAAGAAATCTTTGCCTCACCCACCAAAACTATATTTCAATCATTTCTTGTTTCCCCTATACAGAAGGGAGTGGTTATTGTTTGAATAATTGGCCTTGGAAAAGAATGGCATGGCTTAATTCAGTGATCTCCAAAGTGGAGACTATTTGACCATAAGGGGTATATGATCAAACCAATCAGAGGGTGGAAAGTGTGAATTTTAAAACTATTCCACCCTAATCAGACCATTCTTTAGAAGATCTGATTTAGTTACTTCCTGATCAATAACAATGGAGATGCTTGGAATAACAGAATCAGGTCCTGGAAAATCCACATTCTCTACCCTACTCAGTTTAACAAGATTTTGAAAGGTCTGCATCAAACTTAAGATTTAATTATCTGAGGAGATGCCTTCAAAAGACCTGTCCAAAAAAAGGACAGACCTCTGGGCTGTCCTAAGTCAAGCTAAGTCCTCATTGGTACAGATGAGACACAGAAAAGTTATGTAAAAACATCCATATAGGGCACATCAGTTTCTGCCTCTCTCTCTCTCTTTCCTTGGAGAGACGACTCTGGCTGGCAGCGTGCTAAGCTTTCCGACATCTTGGAGTGTTGGATGGTGAGTTTGCCCTGGAGCCAATTTCAGGTTCGGGCATCTTAGCTAAGCCTCTTTGGAGGTCAAACTGATTCTTCCCTCCTTCACACTCAAACCCTTACTTTCTAGATCTCCTATCTTCCTTCCCAGTATTAGCCCCTTCTTTCCTCCTCCTTCTTAAAATCTTCTCTGCTATATCAATTAAATCACCATAAAATTTGGCAGCTGACTTGGATATTTTATTATTTGGGATTCACCCTTTACAGAAGAAGGGCTATATCCCAACCTTACCACGATAGCCAGTCAATGAAGATTATCTCCAGCACAGGCACATCCATCTTAATCCCTCAATAGTTTTCCACTTCTGATCTCTTAGTTGTTTAAAACTTCAGTTTGATCCTCAACTCACTATCCCCACCCCAAACATTAGCCCTATCCTAAACATCTAATCAGTTACCAAATCTAGCTCACTCTACCTACATTTATTTATTCTGTTCCCTTTGCTCTACTAATATAATTACTATCCTAATTCAGGTTCTCATTCCTTTCATTCGTTCTATTTTGATAGCCTCTCAGTGTCCCTGCCCCTAGTACCTCTTCTCTCCAATCAACCTCCTGAAAGTTGCTAGAAAGTTCATCTTTACATTATCCTTTTAAAATGTCTATTTTAGATGCTTTTAAAATATATGGTTATTAATACAGTAATACCACTATATAATTTATCAGTAAGTAAATATATAATATTGGGAGTATTACCTCAAAAATTTATAGCATACTCTTTTTTCCATTTTTTATTTAGCTAATTAATTTAGATTATTTTTCCATAGTTACATGATTCATGTTCTTTCCTTTGCCACTCCTGGAACTGACAAGCAATTCCATTGGGTTTTACATGTATCACTGTTCAAAACCTATTTCCATATTATTGATATTTGGAATAGTGATCTTTTAAAGTCAACAATCCCACTTATATCACCATCTAACCATGTGATCAAACATATGTTTTTCTTCTGTGTTTCTACTCCCACAGTTCTTTCTCAGGATGTGGATAGCATTCTTCCTTATAAGTCCCTCAGAACTGTCTGGGGTCATTGCATTGCTGCTAGTAGAGAAGTTCATTACATTTGACTGTGCCATAATGTATCAGTCTCTGTGTACAATGTCCCCCTGGTTCTGCTCCTCTTACTCTGCATCAATTCCTGGAGGATGTTCCAGTTCACATGGAATTCCTCCAGTTCATTATTCCTTTGAGCACAATAGTATTCCATCACTAACAGATACCACAATTTGTTCAGCCATTGCCCAATCGAAGGGCATTCCCCTCATTTTCCAATTTTTTGCTACCTCAAAGAGTGCAACTATAAATATATTTGTACAAGCCTTTTTCCTTATTATCTCTTTGAAGTAAAGACCTAGCAGTGGTATTGCTAGGTCAAAGGCAAGGCAGTGTTTTAAATCCCTTTGCGCATAGTTCAAAATTAACTTCCAGAATGGTTGGATCAATTCACAACTCCACCAGCAATGCATATATGTCCCAATTTTGCCACATCCCCTCCAAATTTATTACTTTGCGTTGCTGCCATATTAGCCAATCTGTTAGTTGTGAGGTGGTATCTCATTGTTTTTATTTCCATTTCTCTAATTATAAGAGATTCAGAACATTTTCATGTGCTTATTGATAGTTTTTATTTCTTTATCTGAAAACTAACTATTCCATGTCCTTTGCCCATTTCTTAACTGGGGAATGACTTGAATTTTTTGTACAATTTAGCTCTTTATAAATTTGAGAAATTAGAACTGTCAGAATTTTGTTATTAAGATTTTTTTCCAAATTTGTTGCTTCCCTTCTAAATTTGGTTACTTTGGTTTTGTTTGTACAAAACCTGTTTAATTTAATGTGATCAAAATTATTCATTTTACATTTTGTAATTTTCTCTGTTTCTTGCCTGGTCTTAAGTTCTTTTCTTTCCCATAGATCTGATGGGTATATTATTCTATGTTCTCCTAATTTACTTATAATTTCCTTCTTTATACTTAAGTCATTTACCCATTCTGAATTTATCTTGGTATAGGGTGTGAGATGTTGATCTAAACCTAATCTCTCTCATACTGTTTTCCACACTGTTGTTGGGGTGTCTTAGCAAGAGTATGGAGACCACTAGCCTTGATTTTGACATGCAGTTGAATGGAAAACCCACTGAATTAGTCCAGCTATATATTAATCTTAGAAAAATGCTTCAGATAGGCAGATGATATAGACTTAGAAGTGTAAAGTCATTTGGAACTTTAGCAAATGTACCCATCAGGTACATTAATGACTTCAAAAGGAGTTGAGCAAATCTTGTAGCAAGAGTGAAAAAGAGATGGCCAGTTTGAGAGCAGAATTGGTGTTTAGATAATAATAAAAAATTCAGAAGAAGGCTTCTAGCATGGAACATATCTTTCATGGAGGATTGATGGAAGGACAAAACAAGAGGCATAGAGGATGAGACGATATGGATAAGTAGTGAGTTGTACCAGCGCATAGAGGACATGTATTGATGTCATGGCTCCAACAAAATATAAATAATGTTTAAGATAAACATATAATACCAGAAGAGTACCCAATGTCATGGTGTCCAAGGTAATTATATCTGGTTATATATCTATATATGTTTGTAAGTACTACAAAGTGAGGAGTGTGTTCTACATGGTTTCAGGCTAATGCTATTAGAAATTTATTTCCAGCTTCATTTTCTAAGCTGGAAGCATGCCATTAAACTAAGTAACAGTATTCATTAGGAAACTGCCATGGGAAAACTGGAGTATGTGAAACCCTTTTAAGTACAATACATGTATCAATAGTTATTCCATGACAATAGCAGTATTGTTAAACAAGAGTTCCTTAAAGGGCACCCATATATGGTGAAACTGTAATAGTAAATAGACTGTATTCAATGGGATAGTAAGTGGAAGGAAGACTGAAAGTAACTTAGTCAATGTGAATTAAATAAAAGGGACATAGAGGTCTTTGTTCTTTTGGGCCATCTTAACAGCCAATATAGATTCTCCTATTGTTAAACAAAGCTTTAGCAATAACAGCATTGGCCCACATGAATAGATCGTGTGTCCTATGGTCTGCTTTGTCGGTCATGAATAAATATGAAAAACTGCTTCATGTTTTTCAGTGAGAATGACCTCCGAGATAAAGATTCAGTTTTACTGATACCAAGGAGTGGAACCTCTCACAGGAAAATGAATAATAGCAAAGACATTTACAATTCTGTACAGATTTTGACAAAGTAAATTATTTGCAGTTTTTGTAATATGCAAAACCAAAGCAATAAACTCTTTGGAGTTCCAATAAAAAGAATAAAGCTTCTGAAAAGATCAACTAATTTATTTTAATAATCTTCAGATAAAATCAATGGGCAGTATACATTTTTGCATATATGTTACTGTGTTACCAATGTTTTTCAAAAGATGATGTTGCTATTGGCATCTGTAGTAGCAGGAGCACATATTACTACAGCACTTTAAAATTTACAAAGTTTTGATATATACTGAGACTTCTACGTAAACAGGCGACAGTCTAGACACAGGACTCTTCCTCTCCTCAGCACCTATTGATATAGACTACCTCAAAAGACCAAAAAAACAAAAACAAAAACAAAACAACCAAATTCATATGAATTAAGGAACTCTACAGTAGGGTGCAGCATTGAAGGTATGTGGGATTTGGGCATTCCACACTATAAGGGGGTAAAAAAGCTTCCACCAAAACCGCAAGCTGATCTACCCTCTCCCACCCCACCTATGGAGCCAGAGTCAGAGCCAGCACACGCTAGAATCAGTGAGTGAGGGGCACCTCTAGAGTGAATGAGGGGCACCTCTATGTTTTAGGTAGCTGACTAAGACCACCAAAGACCTATCCTTGAGAGCAGCTAGACCTGAAACCCCAGGAGGCAGAACATAGGCGGTCATGGGGGGATAGCATAGAGAAGAGCAGCAAACAGTAGAAGCTGCAGAAATTCGAAAGATGGTCTCAGGCAAAATCCTTGCTCCTTAGCTCCATACACAGAGAGCCTGCCCATCTCACACAGATTTCTAACTGGAAAGGGAAGGAAAAACCACAATAGTGATGGCAAAGAGTGCCCAGGAACAGCAACTTCCCAACACCAAGAAAAACAAGAAGAAGGGGTTGAACCTGGATAATTTTTACAGAGGAAAAACCCAGGCTACAGAGGAAATACAAATAAATGCACCAAAACTTTCAAAAAAAATGGAAAGTCCACGAGCTCTTGAAGAATTTAAATTGGAGCTTATCAAAAAGGTGGAAGCCTTCTGGCAAGAAAAGTGGGAAATAGTTCAAAAAGGAAATAACAGTTTAAAGGACAAGAACTCTTAATTGGAGAAACAGCTGGAAGCCATGAAAAGCAGGATAGACCAAACCGAAAGGGAAAACCAGTCTTTAAAGACCAGAATTAGGTGATTGGAAGTCAATGATCTTGCAAAACAGCAAGAATTAATAAAACAGTCAAAAAACTAACAAAATAGAAGAAAACATAAAATATCTCACTGACATGGTGAAAGATCAGGAAAACTGATCCCAAAGACACAATTTGAGAATCATTGGACTACCTGAAAACCCAGAAATAAACAGAAATCTTGACATCATACTACAAGAAATTATCCAAGAAAACTGCCCTGATGTCCTTGAACAAGGAAGCAAAATAGACATTGAAAGAGTTCGCAGAACATCCTTTACATGAAATCCTCAAAAGACAAATCCCAGGAATGTAATTGCCAAATTCCAGAGCTTTCAAGCTAAGGAGAAAATTTTATAAGAAGCCAAAAAGAGACAATTCAGATACCAAGGAGCACCAATCAGGATCACACGAGACCTGGCAGCTTCAACACTAAAGGACCTCAAGGCCTGGAATATGATATTCAGAAAGGCAAGAGAATTGGATCTTCAACCAAGGATCACCCATCCATCAAAACTGACTACCTCCAAGGGAAAGTATGGGCATTCAACAAAATAAAAGATTTCCAAGTATTTGTAAAGAAAAGACCAGAACTAAATGGAAAGTTTGATATCCAAATACAAAGATCAAGAGAAACATGAAAAGGTAAATAAGAATGAGAGGGAAAGGGGGGAAAATGTTCTTTTTTTTTTTAATTCAAACTATCTTCTTTAAGGGCTACAATTAGATCAAATTATATATATCAATATATGGGGAAAATGTTATTTGTAATTCTCAAAAATTATATTCACTATTATAGTAATTAGAAGAATCATTCACAGGAAGAGATTGGGGCATTAAAGGCTATAAGATGATATTCAAAAAAAGAACCGGGGGGGGGGGGGGATAATCAAAGATAGCACCAAGAGATACTTGAAGAAATAAAACCATCAGCAAACATCATCTGCAATGGGGATAAACCAGATGCATTCCCAATAAGATCAGCAGTGAAACAAGGATACCCATGATCACCTCTATTATTTAACATTGTACTAGAAACACTAGCAGTAGCAATTAGAGAAGAAAAAGAAATTGAAGGTATTAAAATTGGCAATGAGGAAACCAAGCTATCACTCTTTGCAGATGATATGATGGTCTACTTAAAGAATCCTAGAGAATCAACTAAAAAGCGAGTGGAAATAATCAACAACTTTAGCAAAGTTGCAGGATACAAAATAAACCCACAGAAGTTATCAGCATTTCTATATATATCCAACACATCTCAGCAGCAAGAATTAGAAAGAGAAATTCCATTTAAAATCACCCTAGACAATATAAAATACTTGGGAATCTATCTGCCAAGACAAACACAGGAACTATATGAACACAACTACAAAACACTTTCCACACAATTAAAACTAGATCTAAACAATTGGAAAAACATTAACTGCTTATAGGTAGGACAAGCTAACATAATAAAAATGACCATTCTACCCAAACTTATTTACTTATTTAGTGCCATACCCATAGAACTACCCAAAAACATTTTTACTGAATTAGAAAAAAAAAACAAAACATAACAAAGTTCATTTGGAAGAACAAAAGATCAAGGATATCCAGGGAAATAATGAAAAAAAAATGCGAAGGAAGGTGGCCTTGCAGTCCCAGATCTCAAACTATACTACAAAGCAGTGGTAATCAAAACAATATGGTACTGGCTAAGAGACTTGAGGCAAGTGACCTCAGCAAGTCAGTCTATGTTAAGTCCAAAGATCCCAGCTTTTAGGAACAAAATCCACTATTTGATAAAAACTTCTGGGAAAATTGGAAGACAGTATAGGAGAGATTAGGTTTGGATCAACATCTCACACCCTACACCAAGATAAATTCAGAATGGGTGAATGACTTTAATATAAAGAAGGAAATTATAAGTAAATTAGGTGAACACAGAATAGTATACATCTCAGATCTTTGGGAAAGGAAAGATTTTAAAACCAAGCAAGAGTTAGAAAGAGTCACAAAATGTATAATAAATAATTTTGATTACATCTAATTAAAAATGTTTTATACAAACAAAATCAATGCAACCAAAATTAGAAGGGAAGTAACAAATTGGGAAACAATCTTCATAACAAAAACCTCTGACAAAGGTCTAATTACTCAAATTTATAAAGAGCTAAATCAATTGTACAAAAAATCAAGCTATTCTCCAATTGATAAATGGGCAAGTGACATGAATCGGCAATTTACGAAAAAATCAAAACTATTAATAAGCACATGAAATAGTGTTCTAAATTTCTTATAATCAGAAAGATGCAAATCAAAGCAATTCACCTCACACCTAGCAGACTGGTTAACATGACAGCAATGGAAAGTAATGAATGCTGGAGGGGGTGTGGCAAAGTTGAGATATTAATGTATTGCTGGTGGAGTTGTAAATTGATCCAACCAGATCTGGAGGGCAATTTGGAACTATGCTCAAAGGGCGCTAAAAGATTGTCTGCCCTTTGATCCAGCCATCACACTGCTGGGTTTGTACCCCAAAGAGCAATAAAGAAAAAAACATGTACTAGAATATTCATAGCTGCGCTCTTTGTGGTGGCAATAAATTGGAAAATGAGGGGATGTCCTTCAATTGGGGAATGGCTAACTAAATTGTGGTACCTGTTGGTGACAGAATACTATTGTGCTCAAAGAAATAATAAACTGGAGGAATTCCATGGGGACTGGAACAACCTCTAAAAATTGATGCAGAGTGAAAGGAGCAGAAACAAGAGAACATTGTACAGAGACAGCTACACTGTGGTACAATTGAATGTAATAGACTTCTCCATTAGTGGCAATGCAGTGATCCTGAACAACTTGGAGGGATCTACTAGAAAGAACACTATCCACATTCAGAGGTAAAACTGAGAGTAGAAACATGAAAGGAAAACAACTGCTTGATTATATGGATCGAGGGGATATGATTGGGGACATAGACTCTAAATGATCATCCTAGGGCAAACCTCAACAGCATGGAAATGGGTTTTGATTAAGGACACATGTAAAACCCAGTGGAATTGTGTGTTGGCTATGGGAGGGGGCCGGAGGAGGGGAGGGAAGGAACATGATTCTTGTAACCAGGAGAAAATGTTCTAAATTGACTAATTAAATAAAATTAAAAAAAAAGAAATTATAAGCAAGATAATGTCAGATAAGCTGGAAAGATCTGCAGGAACTGATGCAGAGTGAAATAAGCAAAATTGGGAGAACATCATACACAATAATAGCAATATTGTACGCTGATTATCTATGAAAACTTGACTATTCTTGGCAATGCAATTATCTGGAACAATCCTGAAAGACTTATGACAGGGAATGCTATCCACCTCCAGAGCAAGAATTGTTGGAGTTATCTTTCACAGTCATATATTGATGGTTTTATTTTGGGATTTTGGTTATGTATGAGTTTGCTCTTACAACAATATCAATATGGAAGTGTTTTGAATGACAATAAAATTGAAATTTAAAAAAAAAAGGAAAAGAGAAACAAGTGGAGAAATATCTAGCAGAGAATTAGAAGTATGTTACTGAGAAAAGCATTCAATGGAAACTACAAGACTAGTGGGGAGCAGGCCTGGTTAGCAGGAAATAGCAAACTAAAACCAGAAGGAGCAGTGAGAGAATGTCTCTAGAGGACAATAGTGAATCAGTCAGCTAGCACTTATTAAGCACCTACTATATGCCATGGGCTCTGTTGGGGATATAACATCAGGTAAAGTCCCTGCTCTTAAGTAGCAAACAACTTTGTATAAACAAGATATATATATAGTATACATTTAGGGTATTTTCAGAAGGAAAAGGATTAAGATTAAAGAGGACTGGGAAGGCTTTCTTGCAAAAACTGAGACTTTAGCTGAATCCTGAAGAAAACCATCAAAGCTAAGAGATAGAGATGAAGAGGAAGAGAGTTCTATGCATGAGGGAAAACCAGTGAAAACACAAAGAATGGAGTGTTGGTTGTGAGGGAAAGGAAGGAGGTTGACAACACAATGTAAGGAAAGGAAGTTTTAAGAAGACTCAAAAGATAGGAAGGGGCCCTGAAGTGTCAAAAGTATGTCTCCTTTCCACACCTATTGCCCTAGTCATGTGTTTCCTACATATGTGTTGTTCCCCCTAAACCCCCTCCACTGCCACACATGTGTCCCTACTATATGTTTCCTACCACATGTATTTTTAATTCGTATTCATTCTTTCCTCTGTGTTTGTTAGCATGTACCCCAGTTGGGGGGAGGGGGAGAAGTGATGCTTGTGGCTACTTCCTTTTTATTATGACTTTTCATTAAATGCCTTTTCTTTGAATTAGCACTGTCCTCTGCCTGACTATCAAAGGTAAACACAATAGCAGAGGTCTGTTGGTAGATACAGATCCACCTAGAAACTGGAGGAGCCATCCCCTATGATAGTCATGTGGGTGTGTGCCTGTGACTACATGACATACACCTATGTAGGAGATTTAAAAAGCATAGATGGAGCTGCTTATATTAGATGGCATATCTATATATCACATGTATGTATAACACATTACACATTTACATGTATATGTCTTTGCACATGGATATTGTGGCACTTTTGCTTGGTAGTTAAATGTTTCAAAACACACATACATTTCTCAAAACAGGAAGATGCTGTAATCTTGTATTTCCCCATGACACTCCTGATCTCTCTGAAATGCCCCTCTCCTCTGGGTCAGATCTCCCCCTAAAGAGTTATATGGATATAGTGTAAAGATAATTTTATAGTTGTGACTTAAAAATCTAAATTAATTGGTCACCAGGAAAATCCCAAAATAATAAAATACCCAAGTTACCATGAGACTATTTCAAGAAGCTGTCTGAGGGAGCTCCTCCAGGCTGAGTTCTGAATATCTGAATGCCCTCATGTCCAAATCTCCTTTCTGGCCTTTACATCTTCTTTTTAAAGATCTTTTCTCTTGTGTCACCTCCCCCTAAATTTTCATGTCTACCAATCACAGCAGACACTTTTCTCCAGAACTGTCCATTCTTTAGTTCTCACCTTCTTATGGTTAGATTATATCTTTTAAGCTACTTCATACATATTTGTTAAGTTTACCTTTTGTTAGTTACTTGACCTTTTTGTGATTAATTTATCCTTTATAGTTACTTAACATCTTTTTGTATTAAGACCTAAAAATAGACTTAGCTTAATGTTCTAGCTTCACTATAAGGTGAGAACTAAGTACCTTCATTGTTCAATTAGGAGATTACAACTTTATCTTCCCCTAAAGTACTGAGTAGGGAGGAATAATTTTTAAAATTCACAATAGATAACCAGCAACAAAGGTAAGCCTGCCAAGTTGACCAAAGTCAGAATAGCCCTCACTAACAGTCCTTACCTCTCCCTAAAATGAAATAAGTCCCCTAAAGGATATAGAGCAAGCATACACTAGTAGCCATCAGACAATAGAACTGATTCATGATGTGATTGGGTCAGCTATACTGTATCTTTGATTAAGTTTATTAACACTTAGGAATTGTTGTTCTTTCACTTTCTGTTTTGTACTACATTGTAATGAAAATAACATACTGATTACCTCTCTAGTTCAACAGGACAAATATTATTACTGAACAATAAGATAAATTCAAAATTAAATAGGAATCCAAAAGTAGGCTCAATTGCTTTTGGGATATTAAATAATGTTTTCAATAATCTCAGACTTTCTTGAAGCTAATACTTATCTTTTGAATATCAATAAGTTCCTAGTGATACTACATTGCTATGAATTATCTAACATTACAATCTCTGAAGAACTAGAACTAATAAGTGGTCCTAAAGGCCCAAAGGCCCAGAAAGAGACAGATCTTGGTAACAAACTTTCGTGTGCGACCAATGATAACTTAAGAAATGGTAAAAAGCATATTTATAGCATATATGATTTGAAAAGGAAGTGTTAAATCCTGTTGTGAAGGCAGTAACAGATATTCTGCATAAGTTCTACAATAAAGCACAAAAAACAAATAAAAACCAGAGGAAAATCTCCAGAATATTGGATGGGCCCCCTACAGAGGATTTATGGAAGGATATGGGTCAGAGTCACACAAGATGGAAAGGCTCAGACCAGCTGTGCTTTGTATTATTAGGAGGGGTATTCACACTGATGAGATCATTGCAGAACTGAATGTACCAAATGGCATTATGTGGCTTTATTTATTTTAAATCCTTACCTTCCATCTTAGAATTAATACTGTGTATTAGTTCCAAGGCAGAAAAACACTGACAATGCTTTAAAAAGACCCTGGGGGTAAGTGGCTTGCCAAGGGTCACATAGCTAGGAAGTGTCTGAGATCAGACTGAATTTCTTCCATGACCTTTTGATCCTCCTTTTCAATTTGTTCCATTCTACTTTTCATGACACTTTTTTCTTTGTTGGACTTTTTTGTCTCTCTTTCCAGCAGGTCAATTCTGGTTTTCAATACACTTATTTCTTCATTTATTTCTGTGTCTCTTTTTCCATTTGACCAATTTTGCTTTTTTAAGTGGTTATTTTCTTTTTTGCACTATTTTCATTTCTTTTCCCCATTTTTCTCCTACATGTCTTATTTATTTGTTTTTTTTTAATTCCTTTTTAAGTTCTTCCACATTTTGTGACCAATTCTCTCTTCCTCTTTCTCTCTTTTTTTTTTTCTGGAGATTTTGCATGTGTTTGTTTGTTTCTCACCATCTCCTATTGCTTTGGTTTTTTGTTCTTTTCCCTCAAAGAAATCTTCAAGGGTCAAGAGTTTTGTTTTGTTTTATTTATTTATTTTTTTTGGTGCTCTTTGCTCATTTTCCTGCCCATGGACTGAGAAATTTGCAAGTTGCTGGCCATTTCTGTCTTGGCATCTGGCTCACAGGATATTCCCTGAGGTTATCTTTACTGTGACAGAGGCTTGAAAGAACCTCAATGCCAGGATCTGGGACTTCCAGAGGTGGGTCTACAGTGATCTTTTGTTAGTGTAGCCTGCATTCTGGGATCCTGAAATTGCCTAGGTTCTGGTTCTGCATCTGGCCCAGTAGGTGGGGGGTGGGGGCAGGGCAGTAAGCCTGTGCTTTTCCTTGTGCAGTTTTGCTTCTGGTTCCCCCTTATATCATGGAAATCCACTCTCTCTGCCTATCTTTCACATTGTATTCAATGGGAAAGCCCCCTTGCTCATCCTGCTTTGATTCCTGTCCTTTTGCGGCATTGTTTAAAGATCAGTTTGGAAGGATATTCAGAACAGTTTCAGGTTTTTGCTGCTACTATGCAGCCATCTTGGCTCCCTCCAACCCCACCTGGGAGATTAGATATGAAACCAGGACTTCCTGTTTCTAGGCATGACTCTCAATCTACTGAGCTACCTAGCTGCTCTCATTATGTGAATTTATAGAAAGAAAATTAGTTTATCATTAAGTATTTATTGGATGACTATTACCAACAATTGTACAAAAGAAGTATAAAATTCAATCCCTTCCCAAGGACTTATGAAAGGGCTGAATTAGATGGCCTTTGAGGTCCCTCCAAGCTCTGAATGCAGGATCATATTAAAAACTTCAAAAGGAATAACAGAATAGAGAAAAATAAAAACAAAAAACATATAACTTTTACAATAAACATTTACAGGTGACATGCTACATATAAGGCATCATTTTAAGTACTACAATCTTATATATTCAAATATTCTATATGTTATAGAAAATAGTCACTATAATAAGAAATATGAAACTAATTATAATGAGAAGCAACATTTAGTTAAGAAAAAAATTGTTTTCTTACTGGACTTTGCAAAATCATGGAGACCCTCTTCTTTTGCTCCATCATGTTGAAATCCTGCCGAAGGTCTGGTGCCATATTTCTCTCTCTCAAATATTCTGGATTGTTTTCATCCACTCTATCAAAATATCGCTCCTTATGTGGGGCTGTGGTTGGAGGTGGTGAAGTCACCACCGTCGCACCTGTATCACCATTCATATCACAATTTTTAAATTCCCTGTGGAGAACAAAAATTAAAAAATATATTTTTAAAATTAATTTATTATTAAATATTTTTCCATGGTCACATGATTCATGTTCTCTCCCTCCGCTCTTCTCTCCCTGCTCCTGGAGCTGACAAGTAATTCCACTGGGTTATACATGTATTATTAATCAATAACTATTTCTATATTATTTATTTTTGTAATAGAGTAATATATTAAAACCAAAACCCCAAATCATATACCCATATAAATAAGTGATAAATCATATATGTTTTTCTTCTGCGATTTTACCCCCACAGTTCTTTCTCTCAATGGAGATCACGTTATTTCTCATAAGTTCCTCTCGATTGTCCTGGATCATTGCATTGCTATTAGTAGCAAAGTCAATTACATTTGATCGTCCCACAATGTTTCAATTACTGTGTACAATGTTCTCCTGGTTCTGCTCATTTCACTCTGCGTCAGTTTATGGAGGTCTTTAAGAATTATTATTTTTGAATGAATACCTGATAGTACTTTACCAAGTAAATGTTTGAGCCTTTGATATTATAATTTTTCACAGTAATATAACAATCTCACACAAAGTACAATTAATCAGAACTATTGGGCACAGGTATGGCTTTCCCTCCTTTTATTTTCTCCAGACCTGTTTTATTATCTGTAAAATGGGGGGAAGGGAGATTAAAAGGTACCTAGGGTCCAAATCTAAAATTTTATAATTTATAAGCATACTGCTACACTGTTTTTACTTTACTCTTTTCCCATTCACCAAGTTCATTTTTTTATTATTTCTCTTGCTCTCCAGATAAGGAAAGAAAACACTGCATCTTACATATTTTGTGGAGCTTGGAACAAAAATATATTCTTTCTCACTTTTTGTTGTTCATCAGTTTTGCAAAAGCATGATATGAGGTGAATCAGTGTTACTAACAGGAAAACTGTTAGTAGATTGATGCTTAAAGTATCATAAGGCCTTTGAGGCTCAAATTAGCTTGAACTGTTCCTGAACCAAACAACTCCTATATCTATGGAGTATTTTAGGGTTTACAAAGCACTTTCCTAATAAGAACTCCATGAAATGGGTAGTGTATATATTTAGGCTTGGAAGTGAAATAATTTCCCCAAGATCACACAATTGGGACATATTAAAGCCAGGAATCAAATCTAGGTTTTCTGATGCCAAGTCCAGCACTATTTCCCTCATACCAGACTGTTGCTTTCCACTACAATGGGATTTTGGTATGGTACAATGGTGTTAGGTATGACAATGTATGAATGACATCATAATAGCACTGATCCAAACAAATTGTAGTGATCATCTGAATGAGATCTAAAAGAAAAACTATTGTCCAGAATGTCCTTTGTACATGAAACCAGACTTTATTAACAACATAAAACACTTTATGGATTAATTTTATCTGATATGTTCTAAGACAATGTCTAATTATTATTTAGAGGTTATTATATAGAGATTATCATTAGGATAACTAAGTGGCTCAGTGGTTGCAGAGCCAGGCCTAGATAGAGTCAGGGGAATCTGGGTTCAAATCTGGTCTCAAACATTTCCTAGCTGTGTGAACTTGGGCAAGTCACTTAACCCCAATTTAGCCTAACCCTTATTGTTCTTTTGCTTTAGAACTAATACTTAGTATTGATACTAATATAGAAGGTAAGGATTTTTTAAAAATTATCTTCAAAAGAGCATCCATGTCTGTGAAAACAGCATATCATACACAGTAAATAAAATAAATTTCAAATTTAAAGAAAAAAGTCATTCATAAAAACTATCAATTCAATTCACTGTAGTGAACATTTTGAACTGGGTCATCTCAATTGGACAATAGCCTTCACATTATCATTTGCCTTCTGCAGTTTTAATTCTCATATTTTCACCACCAACAAATTTATATATGCTCTATGAAGTAAAATATTATCTTTTTTGACCATATCTCTATTCAGTATTTTATAATGTATTATAACATCATATATTACTCATAAATATCTAGAATTTCAGATCTAAAAAACAAAATATTGACAATATGTAGAAGCTTTATAAAATAGCACAATATATAACTTAAAATAAATTAATGTTATTTTATTATAAAATAAATTATAGCATCTGAAAAGCCACAAAAAGCAAATGAATGAATTCTTTTAAAAATATATTTAAATCTTGTAGTTGAAAAATCAGAAAGGTTTATTTTATAAAATGCCCCCCCCACCTTTTATATTATTGTCTAAATCAGTAGTTTCAAAATCAAATAGAAATAGATGCCTGCAAGACATATATTAACTCAGAAAACTACAAATCAACATTAGCTATGTTGTACTGCATTTTTATTTATTTTATTAAACATTTTCCATCTATATTTAGTCTGGTTTTGGCTGGACTGAGAAGTTTTGCAGCTACAAGTGTAACACTTCTGGATCTACAGTATTTACAAGTCAATCTTTAATTATTAGGAACCATTGTCAAAAATAATTTTATCACTTATTCTTCACTAGCAATCTGATCCTGTTTCAATGCTTGTCTTTATCAACTTTTCTATGGGGGCCGCTAGGTAGCTCAGTGGATTGAGAGCCAGGCCTGGAGAAGGGAGGTCCTAGTTCAAATCAGGCCTCAGACACTTCCTAGCTGTATGACCCTGGGCAAGTCACTTAACCCCCATTGCCTAGCCCTTACCATTCTTTTGCCTTGTATTGATTCTAAGGCAGAAGGCAAGGGTTTAAAAACAAACAAACAAAAAACCTTTCTATAGAATCACTCATTTCCCTCTGTGCTTCTGACTCTAAGGTCTATGCCAACATCTTGCCTTCTTCTGCTTTCTGCTTCCTTTAACATTCTGTTCCCCCCCCCCCCCATTGGAATGTAAGCTCCTTGAAGGCAAGAACTGTAGCTTATTAGCACAGTACCTTGCAAAGGGTAAGCAATTAATAAATTCTAGTTGCCAGCCTATCTGCATTTGACTCTCTTGGTATGGACAAGATAATATACAGCCCCTTCCAACACTGAGGTTTGATGACTGCCCCTTCACAACATCATTCATCAACATTTTCCTCCCTAGGCTTCTGTTACACAATTCTATCCTGGTTGTCTTTTTGTCTGAATGTTCCTTCTTGGGTCTTCTCCTTCAAATCATTGAGTCTAAATTTTTTAAATGAACATTGTATGCTAGAAATTAAGTGTCTGTTATGTGCCAGGCTTTGTAAAGACAATGATGAAAATGAAATGTATACAAAAAAGTAAATGTGAAATATTTTGAATATTTTCCCCTTTTATTGGCCTCTCCCTATAGCAACTATTGGTAAAAGCACTATTAATAAAAAGCTAATGATATATGTGGGAATTGGTCCTTAATTTCTATAAAGTTTATTATTATATACTTGAACAGGAGAAGGCGGACAGATGGGTAGAGAAAAGCCTAAATTTATTCTGCCATGTGGTCAGTCTCCCAGTGGACCCCGTAGCTACCTTCCTTTTGGCCATATGCCCAAAAGATTAGAGAGACCCCACTTCCTGGATCCCTCCCTCCTTTATTTCTCCCCTTTACACCTGGATCAATATCCCAATCATTTCTGGGCCAAGTGCCTAGGTCACCATCTGGTGACCCATGCTCAGTGACTTGACATAGCTCTAGCTGTAGACACAAGTAGAACCCCAATGTGTGATCCTGGGACAGGGTTCCCCTCACCCAATTTCAATAATGCAGTGGATATCAGTATAAAAAACATTATAGACAGAACCTCCAAAAGTGCATATCACAACCAATTCAAGCATTTCCATGCTTTAAAATTCCTATTTTTTCAAACAGCATTTTTGAATTTCTATTATAAAATTATTTCTTCAGTAATCCCACTTCAGACACTTAATAATTGTGACCCTAGACAAAATACAATTGCTCTGTCTCAATTTACTCATCTATAAGCTATCATAAACAAATTAGTGGAACATGGAAGAAATCATATGTTGGATTTATGGATAGGGAAATAGTTTGTAATCAAACAAGCAATAGGTTTATAGGAGGCAAAACTGACCACTTTGATCACATAAAATTTTAAAGTATTTTGCATATACAAAACTAATGTAGTTAAAATTAAAAGTACAAGAAAAGCAGGTAATTGGGAGGAAATTTTTGTAACAAGTTTCTTTGCTAAGGTTTCATTTATGAAACATACAGGACACTAAATCAAATTTATAATATGATATAATATATGATAGCAAAGAACTGGAAACTGAGGGAAAGTTTAGCAACTGGGGAATGAATGGCTGAAGAGGTGACTTTACAACATTTCTAACCTATAAAGTCAATGACTGCTACTATGTGCTAGGGATAAAGAGATAAAAGCAAAATACTATGTGCTCTCAACAAGGTTACATTCTTTTGAGGAAAAACAATATGTACATAGGAGAATAAATGCAAAATATGTAAAGACAGTAATTTCAGGAGTAGAAAATGTAAGCAATTGAAAGTGGTGTGAGTAGGGAGAGGACATAAAGATAGGGCTTAGGTATCATCCCAAAATTCAATATAAGCATCCCCCAAAATTCTGTTTTCAGCCCCCAAATCTTTCTACACTCTCCACAAAATCCAATCCTGATCTGTAAGTATCTAAAATTCTAGAAAAGGCAGGTCAACTGACAAGCAGTATTAGCATTAAAATAACTAAATATATTAAAACTTTGATGAGGCAGCTAGGTAGCTCAGTGGATTGAGTGCCAGACTCAGAGATAGGAGGTCCTGCGTTCAAATCTGGCCTCAGACACTTCCTAGCTGCATGACCCTGGGGCAAGTCAAACCTCCATTGCCTAGCCCTTATTGCTTTTCTGCCTTAGAACCAATATACAGTATTGATTCCAAGACAGAAGGTAAATATTAAAAAAAAAAAAAAGAATAAGTCTTGAACGAAGAAGTCACTAGTGAGGTATAGTAGAAAGGGCACTGGTCTTGGAATCAAAACACATAGGAATAAATTCTGACTCCCATTTATAAGTTTGTGCCACTTTAGGCAAATCACAATCTGTTTGGTCATCTGTAAAATATGGGCAAGAATAGTTATTTAATAAAATTCTTTCCAATTCTTAACACTTTGTAATTCTATTTACAATACCCAGCCAGCTATGATTCAATGAACTATTGGGAAAGGCAATTTAGAGTCAGAGTAACTGGGTTTGTTTGAATTTCAGCTTTGCTACTAAGTAGCTGTGTGACGGGGACAAATTATTTCCCCTCTCTTGTCTCAGTGTCTTTAACAGCAAAATGTGGGGTTTAGGCTAGATCTCTAAGGATTCCCCCTTCATCTCTACTGCCTATGAATATAGCTATTTTCATTTTAAAACAAGGCCATGTGAAACTTTAGACTTTAGAAACTTTAGACAGTTCCAGGATAGACCTACACAATGAACAAAAAGAATCTTTGTAAAACAAACCTAGTCGAAGTAACAAATGGTGTGATAGCCTTTCTCTTATCACAGATTGCTGTGTCAGAAGGGTAAGATAAAGAATGTGAACTACATCTATTATTCCCTTTTTTTCCTCAAAATAGATAAAATATGAAATAAGGAAATTTGCAAATTTAAATAGAACTTGAATACAAATATATAGCATCCATGCCTCAAGATCATTAAAATGCTAATGTTGGTTCAGACTGGCCATTGACAAATAGCTTATTTATGGCTTAAGGTTTGTATAATATGGCCTTCAAGAAGAGAAATATTTCTGTCATGACAACAAACTCTTCTATGACTATTTCTGTAAATATTAGAGAACAGAAAAATTAACAAATCATCTGAAAACAAATCTACTTTATCAGGAAATTTGGCCATGCTAAACCAAACAGAAATTTCCTAAGTCCTGTTGGCTCTTGTTATGTCTTAACAGTCATGTTTTTCTTATACATGTATAAGGAAAAACAACTCTGAGAACACAACTTCTGTTTGTTTTTTTTTTCCTGAAGAGATAGATGATGTCTGTGAATCCTTTCTATCCAAAACCAGGAAAGGTTCTATTATCAGTTGTTTATAGTTTTAACTAAAAAAAAAAAAGGTTACTGTGAATTCATTTCAGCCCATGCATTATTTTACATCAATGTTGTTATATTAAACATGGCTCTGGTCCTACAAGAGAAAGGCAGCTTTTCCACTGAAGTGTCAAAAAAAAAATTAAAATAGTAAGTCTAAAAGCAAATTAAAAATACCAAAGACTTGAGAAATTATGGTATTTGTTAAATACTGGAAAGGTTTGACTAAAAATCTTTCTAGAATACTCTTACATTACATTATCTCACAAGGCTATATAAGATAAGCACTCTGCAAAACCTATAGTAATATATAAATGTCAGTTGATCTAAGAGCTCTTTACTCCTGAATAATTATACTACAAATATATAAATTATCTAAGATTTTATGGTGCTATCAAAAAAAGCATATCATTAAAAGAAACAAAGAAGGGGTCTAAAATTAAGAGAATTTGTAGAGGATGGACAGTGGAGAAAAGATTTGTAGAAAAGAGACTAGGTAGCAAGCAATTGTAATAGTCCAGCTGGACAGAGATGCAAACCTGTAACAAGGTGGTGGCAATGTCACAAGAGAAAAGAGGGTATATGTATGAGATATTACAAAAGTAAAGTCAAGAAGCCTGGCAATAGATTGAATATAGAGGTTATGAGAGAGTGAAGAGACAAAGATGACACTTAAGTTGTGATTATAGGAAATTAGGAGAATGACAGTGTCCTTAGTAATAGCAAAGTTAAGGAAGGAATAAGATAATGAGCTCAGTTTTAGACAAATTGAGGTTAAGGTGTCTATAGGATATTCATTTCAAGATGTCCAAAAGGCATTTGGAGATGTGTGATTGGAGGTCAGGGAAGAAGGTAGGGCTGGATAAGTAATTTGAGAATCATTTGCTAAAAGATGATAATTGAATCCAGAGGAGCTGAATCCATGGGATCTGATGGTCTCATGACCAAGTCAAATAGTTTAGAGGGAGAAGACGGCCTAGGAGAGTCCTCTGGGACACTTACGCTTTGTAGGCATGACCTAGACAAAGCTCCAACTAAGGAAACTGAGGATTGGTCAGATAGGTAGGAGGTGAACCATGAGAAGGCGAATACAAATTCTATACAACATTAATTCAGGCTATGAGTAGAGAGAAAAGGACTGATGTGAGAGATGTAGAATAAACAAGGTTTGGGAAATGTCTGAGAGAGTGAGTATGAAGAGAGTAATGTGTTAATCCCAAGAAATAGCATCATATAGTGGAAAGCACTGACTCTGCATTCAGGACTTGGGCTAAAATTGTGTCCCTGACACTATGACCTTGACCTAGTCATAAGGAGATCGGACTAGATGAAATCTAAGCTTCTTTCCATTTCTAGACATATACTCCTATGGTAGGCACCTGAATCTAAATAGAAAAGGTGTTTTTGCAGATAGACAAGAAAAGATAATCATCACTCTTTACTGAGGGCTCATTATGTGGTGGGTACTATGCTAGATGGTAGAATTACAAAGAAAAAATTGAAATGGTCCCTACCTTCAATGACCTTACAGTACATATACATAAACATATACAAAATAATTTGGGAGCTGAGGGGATCTAGAAAGCCTCATGTGGGAAGTAACATCTGAGCTAGGCTTTAAAGAAAACTAAGGATTTTAGGAGGTAGAAGTAAAGGAGTATAAGGGAGTATGTTATAAACATGGGAGAAAGTTATAGGAGATACATTCATGTATATAGAATAGCAAAAAGTCAAGTTTGGCTGGATTGAATCATGTGTGAGTTATTATATTACACAGTTAGAGAGTTATATATATATATATATATATATATATCTTACACAGTTAGAAAGGCAAGTTGGAGCCAGTTGGCAAAGAGGTTTAAATACCTAAAAGTTTGTATTTGATACTAGAGGTAGAAAAATTCTATTTTCGTTATGTTGAGTTTAACATGCCTCTGAAACATCCAAATGGATTTATCTAGTAGGCAGCTGGTGATTTGGGACTTTAACTCCTATAAGAAATGAGAGCTCAATAATGTATATTTAGGAATCATTTCCATACAATAGTTGAACCTATGAGAGCTATTAAAACCAGAGAATAGAGAGAAAAAAGAGATAGGCCAAGACAAAGTCCTGGAGTGCAACCATACTTTGAAAATAGGACATGGAGGGTGGTCCAGAATAGGATACTAAGAGCATTTAGGTTGTTTCAGAGGCCCACTAGGGCATAGCAGAATCACAAAAATCCAGTTAGATGATCAACATTACCACATCCCCCCATATCAAAAATGTAGAGTAGTTTCCAGTTAACAAAGATAAAACACTTACTATTAAAACCTGGCCTCCAACTTTATCATTCCATTGACTACGCATTCTAGTTTTACCAGTGATTTTTCAGGAGCCAAATTTAATGGCTTTTTCTCAATCCTCATTCTTCTTTAGGGTCATTCTTTCCTTGATATTCTCTTTTCTATACATATTTGGATACCACTCTTTCCTGGTTTTCCTCCTCTCTATTTTTAAGCTCCTTCTTTGTCTCTTTTGCTACATCTTTATCCAGATCATGCCCTTGTAATAATTAAAATTATGAGGCTGATAGTAGCTTAATAACTTTATATAATCAAAGTAATAAGAATAGTAAAGAGATGAAAAGGTAGGAAAGAGGTAGAGAGATACTTAGTTTTCTAATCTATTGGCTGCCATGCTGGGTCTGTGGCTAAACTCTGAAAAGGGTTCTTTCTGCTCACCAAGATCCAGCCAGAAGACCCCAAAGACCACCTTCATGGTTACCAGAAAATGTAAGGGTTAAAATTAAATGGTTGAACTAAATATATAAAAAGGTGGTCACCAAAAATATATTATTCAAGCCAGAATGACTTTTTAATGGTAGTTTATTTACAAAAGGGAAACAAGAGAGACAGACAGACAGACAAACAGAGACAGAGACAGAGACAGAGACAGAGAGGCAGAGAGAGAGTAGATAATTACTCCAGCCTGGTCCAAATCAGGCAGGACTTCACAGGCCCCAGCAAAAAAGGGCCCAGATGTAAATTAAACAAGTGTTCTAGTCAAGAGGCCTCCTCTAAGACAAGGGGCCTCTCTGGAGGCTAGTACGTCCTGAAAAGCCAGAAAAAGGAGTCAACCTTTTCACTCACCCATGTGGCATTCCTAGGGGAAGATCCAAGAGCAGTCTTACCAGAAGCAGTCCGAGGTCCCAAGTTCAAAGGAGAAAAAGCTCATCACAGGAAGTTACCACCATTTGTAAAGACAGTTCTTTGCATCACTGCCTGCACCTTCCTTCCACTTTACATGGACCAATTGCAGCTTTAGCTTTGCTTTGGACTGCCCAAGGGGCAGTCAGTCATTTTTGGTTTGTCACTCACTAGCACATGTGGGTCATAGACCTCCCCTACAACCACTTAAGGATTAAGTGGGGGTGCATACATTCCTGGTGACTAAAATCTAAAAATAGCTAGAGGGAGAGTTAATCCCATGTTCACAATGTTAACCTAAGAACATTGGTTCTTTTTTCAACTTTCTTTTTTAAATTAACAAATTTACTTTCTTTTTAACTCCAGAAATATATGGCTTATTAATAATCCTGAGTTTGTTGCATTTCTATCAAAAAGAAGTAAGTAGTATTCTTCATCATCAGTCCTTTAGAATCATAGTCTGCCATTACAATGATCAGAGTTCTTAAGTCTATCAAAGTTTTTTGTCTTCACAATGTTCTTGTTATAGTATAACTATTCTCCAGGTTTGAACCTCATCATTCTGATTCAGTTCATATATGTCTTCCCAGGTTTCTCTGAAACCATTCCTTTTGTTATTTCTTATGGTATGATAGTATTCCATCATGTTCACATACCATAACTTGTTCGATCATTCCCTAAGTGATGAGTATTCCCTTGGTTTCCAGTTCTTTGGATCACCAAAAAAAAACTGTTATGAATATTTTTGTACATGAGTTCATTTCCTCTTTTTTGGAAGGAGGATATAGCTCTAGCAGTGATATCACTGGATCAAAGGGCATGCACAGTATAATAAATTTTAGGGTCCAGTTCTAAATTGCTTTGCAGAATGGTTGGATCAAGTCACAGCTCCACCCAAAGAGGTACAATGCACTTGTTTTCTAACCACTCCTTAAATACTTGTCATTTTCCTTTTTTGCCAAACTGTGGGGTTGGGAGAAATCTCAAAGTTCAATTCATATTTCTCTGATTATTAATTATTTGAAACATGTTATCATATGGCTGTTGAAAGCTTGGCTTTCTTCTTTTGAAACCTGCTTTTTGCACTGCCTGAATGGGATAGAAACTGTCCATCTCACATTTATCTACTCCGGTAAAAACTCAACATTCAGACAAAATCTAATAATGAGAACCTATAGTTGCTGATTTCTATTTTTGAAGATTAGATTTGGCTATCCCCAGACTGTAACAATGAAAGCACTTAGCTCTTCCTTTATTGGGAAGATTGAACTGTAATCCCCTATCTATTTTTATATTTTAATCCCCAAAGTGATAACTCAGTATTTGAAATAGATCTACTCATTTTACTCTACAAAAAAAGTAACTAACTACTAAAGGTGCAAACTAACTACTAAAGTTGCGAACTAACTATAAAAGGTATGATCTAACCAAAAAAGGTGTGAACACCCATTTCATGCATTGAGTGGGAGGTCTGTGACCCATGTGTGAAAGAACGGGCAGTCCTGGAGAAGAGCGTTTGCTGTGATTGGTAGATGTGAAATTTAGGGGAGGTGACACAGAAAAAGATCTTTAAACAGAGGACCACAGAGGCCAGATGGAAATCAAAGAACTCTGACTAGGTGATGGACTGGAGGATCAGTCTCTTGAGCTTGGAGTGAAGAAGAGTCACTCACAGACACTTGAAGAGAAACTGGAAGACAAACAGGAGGAGTTTGTGCAGAAGACCTCAGACTACTTTCCTTTTAGACAGTCACCATGGTGAGTGTAAAGACTGACTTTCCCTGCCTGTCTGGAGGTGTGAACCTCCCAGAAAGGTCCATTATCTTGAGACTCCTTTTCCCTGATTAGGGCTTTTAGAATTTCTCCCTGGCTCAGAGGAAGCCAGAGTTTTCTCTCTCCCCTTTCTCTTTTCTTTAATATCTTCCCTCTATTGTAAAAAAAAAACAAACCAAAAAACACAAACTACCATAAATTTCATTTACTTGAGTAATTCATTTTGGGATTTAGTAATTAAATCCCTGGTGACCACAATTAAATATTCAGTCCAACCACAATTAAATCTAACATATCCCAGAACTACACAAGGGGTTAAGGTCAGAGACATTTATGCTCTGCAAGGTTCTGTATCCAGTGACAGAAAGATAGAAGGCTCCTTTAAGAAAACTCCAGGGTGAGGGATAGGTAGGAGGCTCAATAGATAGAGAGTAAGACCTCTGAGTTGAGAGGATCTGGGTTCAAATCTGGATTCAGGTACTACCTAGCTTGGGCAAATCACTGAATGACAATTATCTAGCTCTTACTACTCTTCTTAGGTAGGATCAATTCTAAGACAGAAATTAAGGGTTTAATAAGAAAAGGCATCAGAGTGGTTAAAAAGCTCCAGGGTAGTTTAAGACATCTAAGGGTGTGGAACCTTTGAAGTACGGGGGCATCAGAAGAGAATAATGGTAGTGACTAGAGCATAGTGTCTAGTGTTCTGTCAGAGATGCTGAAGACCCAAGTACTTCGAGATTACCAGCAACCTGTCCTGAAGTGCCAGAAAGGAATCTAAAGATCTAATGCTGTGAAACTCAAAGATCTCGGAGAATTTATCTCTAGTAGGTAAAGGTCCTTTGGGGTCCCAAGAAACCTAAGGCAAGACCAATCAATGTTAACCACCTCTCCAAAAGCCCAGCAGGGAATTGAGCTTGGCCCTGGGACAAAGCTCCAATTTAGGAATTAAAATTGGACAAATAAAGAGAGCATTGACCAGTATAAAAAAAATACCATAAACTTAAGAAATACCCACAAAAGGAGAAGGCAAATCCACAACATCTAAAGGCAGTAACTTCAAGGAAAAAATTGAATTGTCCACGAAGATCTGAATACTTAAAAGAAATGAAGCATTAAAAAATGAAATAAAAACTCCAGAGGAAAGAATTAGAGGGAGAATAGATAACTGAAAAAGGTGACAAACCTTACTCAAGTAACAGATTACCTGAAAACCAGAACAAAGACATGAATTAGCAAGAAATAGTAGAAGAAAAGATTATGAAAAAATAAAAGAAAATGTAAGATATTTGGTATAAGAAGCAACTGACCAGGAAAACAAATCAAGGAGGGGAAGCTAGGTACAGCACAGTAGATTGAGCACCAGGCCTGGAAGGAACTGGGTTCAAATTTGACAGCCAATTCCTAGCTTTTTGACACTAGGCAAATCACTTAACTGTAATTGCCTATCCCTTACCGCTCTTCTGCCTTAGAACTGATTCTAAGAGAGGTGGTAAGGGTTTGAAAAAAAGAAAAGATGAGGAAAGATAACTTAAGGATCATTGGATTCCCTCAAAACTAAAAAAATTTAAAAGTCTGGACACTCAGAGATCTAAGTGGGCTTATCTCCAGGAAGTAAAGATCATCTTAGGGTCCCAAATTTCTATATTTCAAAAAACCTTGATGAAAAACTTCCTGGATCTATTAGAACTAGAAGGCAAACTGAAGATAGAAACCTCTAAAATTCTATATCAAATTTAAAATATTGCAAGTATCCAAAAATAATTCAATTGCCAAAGGGCCACAATCAGGTTCATATAAGACCTAGCAGAATTTTAATATTGTTGAGCAATAAATAGTATGAAAAAGATGATTTCTAAGACTCCTGGTTTACTAGACTTAATGCAGAATGAGGTGAACAGAACCAAGATAACAATTTATGCAAGATAACAATACTGAAAAGAAAAACAATTCTGAAAACCTAAGAATTCTGATCAATGCAATGATTATTTACATCTCCAGAGAACTTATGATGAAGCATAATACCTAAATCTCTAAAGAAATGTGATGAAACTAAGATGCAGAAAAAGATAAACTTTTTTTGAACATGGTCATGCATTAATTTGTTTTGTATAAGTATGCTGACTTTTTTACAAGAATTTTTTAAACTCCTTTTGTTCTTTCAGTTTTTAATTGGTGAAAATAGGGGTAGTAATAAAAATATTATGGAAATTAAAAATTTAAAACAGCTATTGAAACATTTTAAATACACAGAAGAGAAAAGAAAGAAGTTTGGAAGTAAGCATAGATAAAAAGGACAATTTTGAAAGTAATGTGAAATTTATTATATACTTTTTAAAAAGGCAATCAGTATGAAATGGATATTCATGGATTCATGTGAAATCTCTTTATGTGTCCTACTCTGCATATAGAAATGTTTTTTCTGGTGTTTAAATTCAATTTTTAAAAATTAAATAAAACACCAAGGAGTAGATGAGTTCATACTATCACTGAAATGCTTCTGTTTATATCTTGAATTAGTGGATTCAATGACTAATAATAATGCTGTTGTCCTTCATAGATGAAGATGACACAACTAACTCAGCATCAGCATGACATACTTTGTCTTTTTCAGATACTGACAGGGATTGTATTGGTCCATCAATATTCCCTTATATAGCTTACATTAAAGGATTTTAAACATAGAAACATCTTTCATCATCTTATCTATAAAAGAAACCCTCAAAAACTAATTTCAAAGTCAAATTAAAAAGCAAAGATAGCAGGGCAGCTGGGTAGCTCAGTGGATTGAGAGTCAAGCCTAGAGACCAGAGGTCCTGGTTCAAATCTGACCTCAGACACTTCCCAGCTGTGTGACCCTAGGCAAGTCACTTAACCCCCATTGCCTAGCCCTTACCACTCTTCTGCCTTGGAACCAATACACAGTATTGTAAGTATTGTAAGGGTTTAAAATAATTTTTTAAAAAACAAGCAAAGACAGAATATAATTTCCCAAATACTTTTCATGTCATTTATTGCTTTTTTATAGTTACATATCTTAGCAAAATACTTATTCTTCTCTATCAGAGGTTACTCCCCTTATAACTCCCTATATAAAACATTTTCTAAGTATCTCTACTGAGTGCCTATATTAAGTGACATGGAAGCTGAAAAGTAGTAAATTTTGGCCTAAACCACATAAAGATCACAGTTTAATTGCCAAAACAAGATATACAAACCTAGAAAATGAGTAAACAAAGACAATGACATATAATAAACTAATGCAATAATATAAGCTACTGTAAGTAGTTCTGGCAAGAGGGGATAAGGGCCTGAAACAGGAGTGACTACATGAGTATAAAGAGACCTGGCAATTAACTGAATATGGGCATTATTAAATGAACTACAGGATGACTCAAGAAAATGCAAAGTTTGCAACCCTGGGTATCTGAAAGAATGGTAGTGACATCCTTTCAGAAATAGGTAAGTTAGCAAGAGCAATGGTTTTTCTTTTTTTTTCTAGGAGGGAGATATTTATTTTGGGGGAAATATTGATAGTCTTGTTTTATACAAATCAAGTTGGAGATGTCTACAAGATATCTACTAGGACATAACTTTTGAGCAAGATATCTCATATCCCTCCAAAGAAGTCAAATAAAATGTTCACTGAAACACCTGAGGCTACAAAGAAATAGAAACAAAGTAGTTAGCCACTGATTGAGGAATTGCCAAACAAACTATGATACATAAGTATTGTTACAGATAAAAGAGTGGAGGTCTTAAACTGTAACAGTTAAAAAGAGTGTTTGACTTAAACTGTGACCGTGGAAATATGGTTTCAAATCAAAAATAAAGTGGTTGCCATGGGAAAATTCCCAAATATTAAATATACCCAAGTCTGCTGGGTTTTATAGAGATTTTAATTAATACAAATTAAGGAATTAATGAAAGAGAGAGAGTAAGAGGAAACAATGAGAAGAGGGCTAGGCCAGCCCAGGCCAGTCTAGGCCCAAACCCTAAGAGAGAGATCAGTCAGTCTTTAATCCACTCACCACAAGATTTGTCCCAAGCAATATTCTAGTGTTCAGAGAGACTCAGCTACTCCAACTAGTCTGGCCTAGCCCTTTTCTCATTGTTTCCTCTTACTCTCTCTTTCATTAATTCCTTATTTGTATTGATTAAAATCTCCATAAAAACCCAGCTGACTTAGGTATATTTCCTATTTGGGAATTTTATGCCAACCACTCTTTTATCTTTAACAGTATAAAGTAATATTAATGTACATAAAAATGAGGAATTCAAAGAAACAGAAATATGAACTGATAAAGTGAAGATGGAAAACAGCACACATAAAGATCACAAAAGTATAAATGGAAAAAATAATATATGAATTGAATGCTATAGAATTATTATAATAACTAAGTCTGGCCCCAGAGAAGAGGTGAGAAAATCAATAAACCTGTTTTTAAAATAAAAAAGAACACTGTGATTTGTTTCTCAGGAGATTAATTAAAATATGTGACTATGTGTTTGCAGTGCAAAATGGCATTGATATAAATAGGCATATTTGTATAAACTATGAGGATTTAGAAGTCATATAAATTTATAGTTTTGCATATGATATGCTATGAGTATGCAGTATATATACCCAGTATTAATAACTAATGTAGTTTGTTCATATTATTCTATAGGAATGAGCTAAATTGCATAATACTGAAAACAGAATAGCATATTGCTCCATGCTTATCACAACAATAAATAAATGCAAAGGGTATTGATGAAATGAGATAAATGTGTGATGAAGTTATCAATGAAGGCTTCAAGAATAGACAGGACTTGAGTTGGGCCAAAAAAGGAGAATATGGACAGGTATCAGAAGTGGAGAGGGGAGAGGGGAGAGAGCATTTCAGACTGGGAGGAATACCATAAAGTTATTACAACAGAAGTGGGTATATAAAGTGGGATGGGAGAATAAGACTAGTTTAACTGGAAAACTGTATATGTTGGGGAAGATTAGGAAATAATTTTGGATGCTGAATGGAACTATGCTATCATAGAGGGTCTTAAAACCTGGACAGAAAAATTTGGACAGTGAAGTTTGTCAATAGGGAATATTTGTATATTATTAAAGAAAAAATAACATGATAAAAGTAGTATTTTAGTAAAAGTAATCTGTACCAAACTAAAGTTAGGAAAAATGATGAAGAGGTAAATGCAGCAATACAAGTTTGAAATTATGGGGGACTATGTTACAGTTGTGGTAGTTTGAATGGTGTCAAAATATACATACTTACAAAGAACAAATTATTAAGATCTGGTGCCTGAATATAAAAGAGCAAAAGAGGGATTTTCCAAAGATGACATCAAGGTGTCAAGCATAGGACCATTAACAAAGATGTGGAAGGAGGGAGGACAGCTAGTTTTTATGAACAAGAGGGGAATTTGGTTTTTTTTTAAAAACTCATTAATATTAATAATCCTTACTTCTTGGATCTCTGACAACTATTCTGGGCCTAAATGCGAAAAACTCTTATCCTTTGAACATCCAGCCATTTTCTGCTTCTCTGCTTTTATTCATGAGTGGAGGAACAAATATATTCTCTAATTTGGAATATCTTCCCTATTCGGTTCCTATCACCTGGCTTAAAAATAATCCCCTTTAAGAGACAGGTAGGTGGCTCAGTGGATAGAGAGCCAGGCCTGGACATGGGAAGTCCTGGGTTCAAATTTGGCCTAAGGCACTTCCTAACTTTGTGACACAGGGCAAACCACTAAACCCCAATTGTCTAGGCTTTACCACTCTTCTACCTTGGAAATGATAATTAGTATCTATTCCAAGATTGAAGATAAGAGTTTTTTTAAAAAAGATTAATTTCATTGAGCTTTCCCCCAGTTATCTCACTCAATTTAAGATGAGTACCAGAGAAATAAAATCTAAATGAATGTTCAAACTTGCTTATATTTTCCTCAACAGTGTCCTTAACCTCTTCCATAGTAGACTAAGCCCCTTGAAATCAGAACCTTATATATATATATATATATATATGTATATATATATATATATATATATCTTATGTAGCCCCCACAATGTGTAGTACACTATGCTACATACATAAAACCACTTTTAAAATATTTGAATAAAAGTTTCCTAAATTCTAAAGTGAATTCTTATTCTTTTTTTAAAAATCAAATTTATTTATAGTAGAGGAGCAAACTTTTCCAAGTGTTCATTTTGGAACATCATCTTCTTGGTATCAATTGGTCCTTAACAAGAAAAAAGATCTGAAGTGTTCTCTTTCCTTTGAGCAGGTGCCAAGTACCCTCCAGAAGTATATAGCAAGGCCCTCAGGGCTAACAGGAAATCTTCCATGAACCAAGAGTTGGTAGAGCCAGCATTTAAAGCAGGGGGACACACACAGAGTAAAAGAAAGGAGTGGGAGCAGACTCTATTATGCTTTGGCCAAAGTAAAAAAAAAAAAAAGAGCAATCTTGATCTCCAACAAAGCAAAAGCAAAAATTGATGTAATCGAAAGAGATAAGGAAGGAAATTACATATCGATAAAAGGCACCATAGAAAATGAAACAAGTGGATGGTGAAGAAATTTCTGCTGCTAGCACTGGAAAATTTGGTTGTTTTAAATATATAGTTCAACTATATAATGTTAAAATTATTGATGAGGCTGTCAGTGCAAATGATTCAGAACTAGATATCTTGATATTTTGAAGAAAATAATCCAAGAAACTATATATATGGATCACCAAATTTTAATATGGATGAAAACAAGCTCTTCTAGAAAATAATATCTTCCAGAATTTATATTTATTTCTAAGAAAGAAAAAATTCAACCTGGATTTAAAGGGTCTAATATTCTTATTGGGAAATAATTCGGAAGATTTTAAATTAAAACCAATGCTTGTTTTTAGGTCTTGAAATCCTCATACTGAGACACTATAATCATCAACCACTTCCAATTTTTTGGTATTAAATTTGGGAAAGCATGGGTGATTAAAGTTGTTTTTGAAGACTGGTTTCCAAATTATTTTGGCCTAGCTGTTGAAAAATAATTGCAAGGAAAACAACATCTTGTTTAAAACATAATTTTAAAAGTTGAGATAATACAAAGGATATAGAACTATACTTGGCTCATTGTGTGAGAATGTGAACATGTAAATTCTCCAAAATGTGAATAAAACACTCTGATTCTACTAATATATATAGGCATACATATATGTGTAGAAAGATTTAAGAAAATACAGTTCAATCAAATAATATTACTATTTTATAGGATTTACTATTCCCATTAAGGGATGTCTAGCTATAACAGGCAGAATATACAACTGTAGCATACCAGGCATGTTAGCATCTGGGAAATATGATTGATGTATTGATATTGTATTACCAGACACATGGTCAGACCTCTTGATGTTCATTGTATGAAAAGGGACAGTCTGAAGCTCTATGAGAACATCAAGAGGTCTGACCATGTATCTGGTAATATAATATCAATATATCAATCATATTTCCCAGATGCTAACATGCCTGGTATGCTACAAAAACCTTGTATCCCTGGTGGCAAGACTCATCAAAGAAACAAAGAAGAGAATAAATGGGAATGTAAATACATTGAAGTAAAGAATAATCTGGAAAGAAAACCAAAAATGCTGTAACATCAAGAAAAGATGATCTCCATTTGAAGTAAGATATGATCTTGAAAAAAAGGATGGTAGAGCTTGAGGATCTTATGGGTCCCAGAAAAATACAAATTAAAACTCAAATATCATGATACAAAAAAAAAAAAAAATACAAGAAAACTGCCCTGCCCTTCTTAACATAAAAAATAAAGTGCCAATCAAAAGAACCCATTGACTACCTTTATAAAAAAAAAATTATATACTGCAAACTCCAAGATACAAGTGGATAAATTCAACAGTTCTGAGATGATAAACAACAAATTCTGCAGGCAAACATAAAGGAGAAGAGGAAGGAAAAGAATAAAATAAATTGTGGGCTATTTTTTAGCCAAATAAGTAAACATTTTTCACAAACAATTTGGAAAATTAAAAAGTCAATAAAAATAGGACAAATGAAATACAGATCCTTTCTTGTTATAATGATTAAGAGTAAAGAAATATTGTTCATAATACTAGAGGTCCTCTGATTTGTAGTAGTGTGTAATGACATTTAAGTCCAGGAGAAAATTGGCTAATATTTAATAATACTGTATTAAAAATTGTCAATAATTTAAGCCTTCAAATGCATTTTAAATAAAGGTATCTGTACTATCCTGTTTGGTGTGACAACTTAGATTACAGGGGCCAGGATTAAACAAATGCAGATTGAAGAAGAGAAAGGGCAGAAATTTCTATAGTGATGAAATCATGAATCAGAGCAGATATAGTCCAGAAGGCAAAAGGGTACGTCCTTATAAAACAGGGATGGAGTCAGAGAATAGAATAATCACAGGATCCAAGAGCAGAAATAAAAGCCAGTATTGAAGCCAAAGTAATAAATCAAGAAGAAAGAGATATAGAACGCTTGCAACTTGTTACATTCAGATATCATTCATTCAACAAAAATTTATTAAACATGTGTGTAAGATACAATGTTAGGCACCAAGGATATAAAATTTAAATAAGGCAATCCAGGCCTTAGCTTATAGATAGGATGATAGAAGGATGAGACAGAAATATGGGTAACTTCAACATACACTGAGAACAAGAGAGATGTAAAATAGTGTCATGTGAAGTTGTAGGAAGGAGGTTGTAATTATATTTGGAAATAATGGCAGATTTAAGATAAGAGAATAAAAGAAAAGTCTGATCTCTGATTTGAAACATGGGCATAAAAAAAAGCAAGGTCTGAATTTGGGGAAGAGAAATTTGGAAGAATGATAAGTTGAAAGAGAACAATTTGATCTAAAGGAATACTTACTTGATCTAAGGAAGGAAAAGGATTACAGAGAAAGGACACCATGATAAAATAGTAAAATAGAAAAAATAGTAAAACATTAATTTGGAGAAAGAAAAGGAAGTTGGTATTATCATCAAGTTAAGAGGTGATAATGATCTTATTAAGACTGTAAACATCCAAAGGCTTTGAAAAAATAAGACCAAAAGGCTCAATAAATATGGAAAGTAATAATTTTTCTGTACCTAATATTAAGTATATAACCTTTGCATTTCCACTGGTCAAGTGACTGCCACTTATGCTCAAAGTGCAGTCTGATGATATTCCTTCAAAAAGAAAAATTAAAAGAACTAATAGAAAAAAACTATATCCTAGCTCTTCCTAAAAAGGAGGGGGCTGGATATTCTAAGGAAGAACCAACTGCTTTTCACCCCAAGAATAAAGTAGATCCACAGTTGTCACGTGAGAGATCATCTCATAAGAGTAAAAGGAAGAACAGTGGTGATTGGTGATTCCCTGCTACTTGTCCACTTGACCACAATAGAAGTCTGTTGTCTAAGATTGCAGAGAAACTCCCAAGGCTTGTAAAAAGAGATGGCTACTACCTACTTCTGGTTATTAAAGTAGTCACAATAGTAATGCTAGAGAAAACCTAGATAGTATTGTCAAAGATATAAAGTCCAAGCTAAGAAAGTAAAGACAATAGAGACATTCGTTATGTTTTCCTCACTCTTGGCCATTGCAAGGCAAGGAATATAGAAGAAGAAACTTACTTAGGAAGTGAAAAGTAGGCTAAAATAATGTTATTTGTGATTGGATTTTGATTTTAGAACTACAATTTAAAATATAGTTAATGACAGACTCCTGCAAGGAAACAAGGGTACCCGAAAAATGGCTGATAATGTATTTGGTTTATATAACCAATCTAATAAAAAAGACTTTAAGTGAAAAAGGATAATGGAAGAAGAAATACATAAATCAAGCTAGATACACAGAGAATAGCTTAAGTGAATAAAGGATGTTAACTGAAACACCAGAAGATCAAAGAAAACAAGATTACACAAATAGGAGCTAATAGTAAAAAAAAGAAGCTCCAGTGACTATGTACAAACGTACGAAGTTTAGGCAATTGACAAGATAAAGTAGAGATTCTAATTTGACATCATAAGTCTAAGGAAGTGCTTTTGGAAAGCCATCTTAGTAGCTGAATGTGGAAGATGGATTGGACTGGGAAGAAGCAAATGGAGAAACAGAAACCTAATGAAGTAGTTGTTGTGTGATGAAACTGAAATATGGTTCAGTACAAATATACTTTACTTAGAAGAAATGGAATAAGTCAAAGAACAACAAGGGATGAAAGCACAAGAAGGAAAAGAAGAATTTTATAACTAAAAAGTTGAGGAATCACTGTACTATAAAGACCATTAATTTTTTTTAACTTTGAATAACTAAGAAATTATAGCATTTTTGTTGGCTTTTTGCTAAAAAGAAAAATTCGTTTTAAAATCTATTCAAGATATAAATAAATAAATCTTGAGAATATATGTACTCTTTTAGAAGGAAGCCATTTAATATATATGAATGTGTATATGAATAAAATGTCTGGTAGACATCTCAAACTCAGCATTGCCAAAATCAAACTTCTCTTTTCCCACTAATTCCTCTCACCATTCCCATAATGGCAACACCATTCTCCCAAACTCTCAGATTCTCAATCTCATTCTCAACTCCTCATTGTCTCTCTCACCTCCACATCCAATCTATTTGCCAAGGCCCATTGATTTCATCTTGGTAATATCTCTCCAATGTGCCTCTTTTCTCCTCTGACACTGCCACTATTGTGGTACAGATCCTCATCACCTCACACCTATACTGTACTACTACAATTGTCTGCTGGTGGATCAGTCTGTTTCAATCCTCTTTCCACTCCAGACCATCCTCCATTTAGCCATCAAACTGATTTTCCTTTAAAGCACAAATCTGACCATGTTACCACCTTCCATTCAATAAACTCCAGTGGTTCCCTACTGATTTCAGGATCAAATAAAATGTTTGGCATTCAGAGCTTTCATAATTTAGTCTCATCCTTTTCCCAGTCTTCTTACACCTTACTCCCCAACATGTACTCATTGATCCAGTGCCATGGGCCTAATGACTATTCCACAAGGAGGACACTCCTGTCTTTCAACTCTGGACATTTTCTCTGGCTTGTCTCCTATATTTGTGATGCACGCCCTTCTCATCTCTACTGACTGGCTTCCCTATCTTCATTTAAGCCCCAACTAAAATCCCACTTTTTTCAGGAAGTCTTTCTTAACTCCTCCTAATTCTAATGCCTTCCCTCTCGGAATTATTTCCTGCTTATCCTGCATACAGCTTGTTTGTACATATTAATTTGCTTGCTGCCTCTCCTATTGGATTATGAGCTCCTTGAGGGTAGAGTTTATCTTTTGCCTCTTTTTGTACCTTCAGCTTTTGGTATAGTTCCTGGCACATAGTAGGTACTCAGTGTTTATTGGATGAATTAATCAATCTGTATTATGTATACATTATTTACACTGTAGCAATGTGAATTGCCATTTTCTTTATGAATTAAAATGTTTAGTTAGCAAATTTGTCTTATATGAAAGTCTTCTAAATTAAATATGTTGTTCTCTCCCTTCTGCTGTGAAATTTTAAAGTATTTTTTCCTCCTTTTCTCCTAGTGAGATGAACCAAGGAGTAAGATAGCAAAAAAACAATTCAGGGACTGATAAACTACCTACATCACAGAGTAGTTGGGAGGGAAGGTCTTTGTAAACTATTAAGCACTATGGAAATAAGAACTGCTATTCTTGTTTTAAACTTTTGGGTCCATAGGTACCAATCAGCAAAAATTTATTTTTAATGACCCTTCTTGGCCTCTCTAAAGCATTTGACAATATTGATTATATTCTCTCATAGATACTCCTCTTAAGTTTTTATGAGAACCTTTCCTTTCCTGGTTATCTTCCTATCGCCCTAACTGTTCTTTTTCCATCTTTTTTGATGTTTCTTTATCCATTCAGACCCTCTAAACTCCGGGCATTCTTCAAGGCTTTATCCTGGTCTTTCTTTTCTTTTATCTCACATAGCAATTTTTATCAGTTCTCTATAATTTCTATCCTGATAATTTCCCCTTTATCCAGCTCTAGCCTCTCACCTGAGCTACAGTCACTCACTTCAAAGTTCCTTTTGAACAGCTCAAATAACATGTTTAAACAAAATGTTCAAAACAGAAATCTTTATCTTTCCCCTTTAAATATTTCTCTTTTAAAATTACTCTACTACTTCTACTGAGGGCACCATGACCATTCCAATCACTCAGGCTCACAGCTTCAATATCATCCTTATTCTTGACTTAAACACACATATTCAATCTGTTGCCAATTCTGCTCTATCACTTCATGTCTGCCTTGCAAGTTCCCTTGGCTTTCTTCAAAGTCTCAACTCAAAGCCTACTTTCTGAGGTCTTGATTGGGCCCTCTAGTTGTCAATGCTTCCTGGATCAGATTACCTTTCATTTAATGTGTACGTAGATGTATATTTTGTATGAGCCCTGTTAGTTACTGGTCACTGCCAGAAGAATGTACCTTCCTTGAGAGCAAGAGCTGTTTTTTGGGGGGGTAGGGGGGGAGGTTGTCCTTACATCCAAAGCAGTATAGAAAAGACCTGGCACAAAACAAATGCATAAAAAAATGTTTGCTGATTGACAAATTAGATCATGTCCAGAGTACAAGATCAAATGACATAAATACATGTAAAATACTTAGCACAGTGTCTAGCACCCAGTAAGTACTATATAAATGTTAGCTAATATAATTTATACCAGTAAGAACAAGAGGTCAAACCATATGAAGATTGAGTAGCTAAGGAAACTGGAGAAGACAAGGATTGAGTAAGGAAACATTTGCCTTCAAAAATTTGAAAGGTTTAAATACAGGAGACTGTTTGGGCTTATCAGAAGTAGGAGCAAAAGATGGAAATTATAGAAAGATAGACATAATGTAAGGGAAAACTTCATAACTATTTGAATTATTCAAAAGTAATAATGGGCTTTCATGGGAGAAGGTAAGTCCCCCATCAAGAGAGCTCTTAAAATAGAGACTAGATAACCATATATTGGGAATGTTGTAGAAGGAACTATTTTTCAACTACTGAATCAGCCTACATGACTTCTGAGGCTCTTTCCAATTACATGATACTGTGGAAAAAGCACTAACTCAGGTTTACTGCTTGTGGGACTTTGGGCAAACTAATCTCTCTGGGTCTTAGTTTTCTCATCTATTAAGAGAAAAGGTTGAACTAGAGGACCTCTAAAATCCCTCAAAGCTCTGAATCTATGGACCTTAAGATTCTATGAGGTTCTAATTCTTTCCCTTCTAGAGTGGCTAAAAATGGGAAGAGAGACTTACAACTCTAGATACAGGATGGTTCTCCAAACTTCCTGGGCAAAAAGGGAGCAAAAACAGCTACCAACTCGAAAGGCCAGCAGTGATTCTTATGGATGACAATTAGCCCATAGGGCATGAAAATCAGTTACCATGACAGGCAACAAAATACATTGAATTTAGAATCAGAGGATTTTGACTCTGTTTTTTACTGTCAGACCTTGGGTAAGTCACAACCTCACAGGATCATAGATGTAGAGCTGGAAGAGACTTAAGAAGGACATCTAGTCTAACTCCCTTATTTCACAGATAAGGAAAGAGTTCTAGAGGGATTAAGCAACTTGCCAAAGGTCACAAAAACTACTGAGTGGCTGATTCAGGACTTGATCCCAAATCACTAATCCAGCATACTACTCCATGAGGTCTCTCCTCTAGGCCTCAGTTTTCCCACCAGGTATAAAATGAGTAGGGGCTGGGGGGATATTACATCAAATTGACAAAGAAAATAAAAGATGAAAGTATGACCCATATTTGAGAAAAAAAAATCACTAAACTGTTCATATATAACCCAGGGATTCCATTACTTAGACATATTCCCAAGGAAGTTAAAAATTGAAAGAAAATATTCATAATAGTACTTTTTGTGGTAGCAAAACATCAGAAACAAAGTGAGCCTCCATTCAGTAGAGAATGACTTAGCAAACTGAGGTCTATTAATATAATGGAATATTACTATGCTGCAAGAATTAAAGAATGTGAAGAATTCAGAGAAACAATGGAAGATATGTATGAACTGAGGCATAGTGAAATATGTACAACCAATCAATTAAAATGTATATATTAAGCATCTACTATGTGCCAGGCACTTGGAAAACAAAGACAGAATGAAACAATTCCAACTTAAAAGCTTACATTGTAACAGGGGCTAGTACATATTTAAGCCTAGGATAAAAGCAAATGAATATAAGATAAATACAAAATAGGAAAAGTTTCAGGGAAAAGGTGGTGTTTAAATTGCTTGTTTAAGAGGAATTCTACAAAGTGGAGATAAGGAAGGAGAGCATTTCAGGAATGTAGTATAGCCTCTGCAAGGTACTGATAGAGAAAATGAAGCACTGCTTGTGAGGAAGAAAGAGGTTAGTTTATCTAGATCATAGTGCAGGGAGTGAGTAAAGTATGGGGCAGGTTGTGACAGTGGCTATTAATTAAAAGCTAACCAAAAATGAGTTTTACACAATATGGTAGATCACCAGAGAATTACTTAAGTTTATGGAATAGGAAAAGGACATGGTACTTTGCTTAAGAAAAATTCTTTGGCAGCTGTCTAAACAATGGACTGGAGGGAGACCATAGAGGAGGCAATCTAAGCAAGAGGTTATGAAAGCCTGATCTAAGGTGATGGTTGTATGAGTAGAAAGAAGATGTTGGATTTGAGAGAGGATGTGCAGGTAAAATGATCAAATTTTGGCAAATGGTTGGCTATGTGGGGTGAGGGAAAAGTGAGGAACTGAAGATAATAATTCTAAGGTTACAAAAGATAGTAACAGAAATAGGGAAGCCTGGAACAGGATTAAATGAAAGAGACAGAAATTGGTAGGCAAAGGATAGTCTATTATTCAATTCAGTTACATATTAAAGAGTCAGACAAATATTGCCTTGGGAAAAATAGATGGGAATGAGAAAGGAAGAAATAAGGAAATAGGGACTAAAAAAACAAAGGAAAAAGGCATAGTATTCCCAAATATGTAAAATGAGAGAAGAAGAGGAAAACAATATCACTGGATGGAATTCTGGATAATTGATTATTTTCCTATTCTCAATGGCAATAATTTATATGGATTATATGAAGGCACAAAAATGAACAAAGTATTTAGATCTTTTAAAAGTAAATATTACAACTGAAATACTACTCCTAAATACTACAACTTAAAACTCTTGAGTTTTCAAAGTCAAGACTCCTGGACAATAGGTGGAAAATTAATTCTGTAAAACAAAGGGGACTTGAAAAATAAGTTATTAAGGGATGTTAGGATGGTTTCATTCTGATCCTCCTCCCTTACACATTCTCCATTATTAATTTTTTTTTCTTCTGACAGCACTCAGAAAAAAATCAGTGAAAGTACAGTCTTGAGTCATAAAACCTAGATGTCATATGTCATTTAGCTGTGCTGCTCTAAGCTGATCAGTGAACCTGTAGTAGTCCACAGAAAATGTTAAATGATATACAGATACTTTTACTATAAATCTTAAGTTCTACAAACTTTTTTTCTAAAACAACTAAAGGACAAAGTGACTCAAAAAAGAAGACAAAATATGCTCTATTTAAATGTGGCCACTATGAACAGGGTCTAACATCATTTATTGAGTAAATGATCACAGTGACCACATATCTGGGTGGAAATCACAACCCTCATATTTATATACAAATCAATGGATCATAGGATTTAGAATTGTAAGGGATCTTGGAAATAAAGGCCAAGAAAGATACAGTGATTTGCATGAGGTCACAAAGCAATCAATCTAGGATCACAACTATGAAAATTCACTCCAAATCCAGGATTTTAATCATTATGCCAGTCACCAACCAGTTAGCACTTGGAGGCATTCATTTTTTATTAGTATCATACAGGCATTTTAATTAGTGTATTCTATCTACCTTTATTTTTAGGGGAGAAGATTAACTCATTGAGGAGTTTTAAAATAGTCTCATCTATCATAAAATGTGAATAAATCATGTATAATCTACACCTTCACATTTGTATAGATGTTTTGTTAAACAAGAACATTTTAATGTCATTTAAATAATAATGGAACAACATGGCACAGGGGAGATTTCATTGTCTTTCCTCAATTTATTTGAACATTAATAAAGCAATCTACCAAAAAATAAAAATAAAGATAAAATGTCATTTAAAGATAAAACAAGTCAATTTATTTTTTCAAACAAAAACTACTTGAAATTAACTGTCAAAATACAGGGGAACTGTCAGAGAACAATGACTCTCAAAGCCAAAAGGGATTGTAGAATACAAAATGTTGTAGAAAGAAGTGACCTTAGGACAGAGAATATTAGATTTGCAGGAAACCTTTTTGTTGTTTAGTCCACTAGTCATTTCTTATACTTTGTGACTCCATTTGGGGTTTTCTTCACAAAGTTACTAGGGTGGTTTGCCATTTCTTTCTTCAAATCATTTTAGAGGGGAGGAAACTGAGGCAAACAGGCTTAAATTACTTTCCCAGGGTCACACAGTCGTTAAGTGTGTGAGGCTGGATTTGAACTCTGAGCTCATACTCTATCCACTAAACCACCTAGTTGACAGAGAAGGTGCTTAGAACACAGAATTTTGAAGTTGGAAGGATGAGATCATTTAATCCAGCGATTCTTAAACTTATATGTCTCTAACAACTGAGAAGATATGGAGTTATTTCAAGGAGATTGTGAACTTAATGTGCACACCAAATGTCATTTTTGTCTTTATATGTCTACATACAAAAAGCATGAAATGTAACAATATAATAAACAATAATAATCTCTGACTAAATAGTCTTAAATATTGTTATTCCTATTTTTCAAAAACATAAGAGTTGCTACTTGGGTTAAATACAAATTCATTCAAAAGCATAAAAAAGAAGTTAAATGTCAAATGATTTTTCTTTAAAACGAACTTATTAACAACCCCCATCACTTTTTAAAACTTTATACTTAACTGCTTTCTGAATTGCAAGTCAGTAAGGAGCCATGTTAAACAATAATAAAATCAAAGCAAAGAAATTAGGCACCAGGACCTCCTCTAAATCTCAGCTATATTTTTTATTTCCAGTATAGAAATCTAGGCCATATAAAATACCCTGGAATCTACTTGCCGAGACAAACCCAGGAATTATGTGAATGCGATTACAAAACGTTTTTCACACAAATAAAGTCAGATCTAAATAAGTGGAAAAATTGCTCATGAACTAATCACATGAATATGATAAAAAAAGACAATTGTACCTAAATTAATTTATTTATTTGGTGCCATAGTAATCAAACTACCAAATAATTATTTTATAGAACTAGAAAAAATAGTAACAAAATTCATCTGGAAGAACAAAAAAAAAGGTCAAGAATATCAAGGGAAATGAATAAAAAAAAGTGAAGGTAGCCTAGCAATACCAGATCTCAAACTGTATTATAAAGCAGTAATAAACAAAACAGTCGGATACTACCTAATAGAATGGTAGATCAATGGAGTAGATTAGATAAACAATACACAAGGGTAAATGATCTTTCTCTGATAAAGGTCTAATTTCTCAAAACTATAGAGAACTAAGTCAAATTTATAAGAATGCTAGCCATTCCTCAATTGACAAATAAAAGGATATGAACAATTTTCTGATGAAGAAATCAAAGCTATAAATATAATTATATGAAAAAATGTTCTAAATCACGGATTAGAGAAATGAAAATTAAAACAAAAATGAGGTACTACCTCATACTTATCAGACTGGCCAACATGACAGTAAAGGAAAGTGATAAACAAAGGGATGTGGTGAAATTGGGACAATAATGCATTGTTTGTGAAGTTGTGAACTGATCCAACCATTATGGAAGGCAATTTGGAACTATGCCCAAAGGGCTATAAAACTGTGAATACCCTCTGGTCCTACATACCAAGGAGACAATAAAAAAAGAGGAAAGAACCTACTTGTACAAAAATATTTATAACTGCTCTTTTTATAATGGAAGAGAATTGGAAATTGAGGGGGATGTCCACAATTGGAGAATGGCTGAACAAATTGTGGTACATGTTGGTGATGGAACGCTAGTGTTCCAAAAGACATGACAAGCAAGATGATTTCAGAAAAATCTGGAAAGATGTTCAGGAACTGATGCATAGCAAAATAAGTAGAACCGGGAGAACATTGTACACAGATACAGCAATATTGTACAATGATCAACTGTGAAAACTTGACTACTCTCAGCAATACAGTGATCTGGGACAATCCTGAAAGACTTATGACAGAATGCTATCCACCTCCAGAGGAAGAACTGTTGGAGTCAAACGAATGTGGATCAAAGCATACTATCTTTCACATCAGTGCATTTGTAGTTTAGTTTAGTTTTCTATATAGTTTACATAGTTTCTATATAGTTTAATCTGATTTTCTATAAATGTACTCTCAAAATAGTGACCAATATGGAGGTTTGTTTTGCATGAAAATAAAAAAAAAAATTAAGGATGTAAGGAAATCTCAGAGACAAATTTTTCAGTGTAAAATAGATCAAAGGAAGAAGTAAAGGACCCATATATACAAAACTATTTAGAGCACTTTTCCATTTACCAGTGATTATCTAATTGAAAAATCTAATGACTTTTTCTCCCAGACCATCAAGTCATTATGTATAGCTTTAGTTTTGAATACACTGCTATTTCAAGTCTCCATTCTTGATCTTAGATGCCATGATTTTTCTCCCACTTTCCTTATCTAATCTTGAATCATGGATAATTTTATTCATTTGTTCTTTGGTTACAGATTTGAACAATCATCAAAAGAGAATGTTGATGAGACTCAGAATTCATCTGATTCAAAGGTTATTTTTTTTTGTGTCATGTACTTTGGCAGTTGGGTAAAGTTGAGGAATCATTTCTCAGAATATTTTTAAATGCATAAATAAAATGCAGGGTTATAAAAGAAACCACTTAAAATAAAGTTATCAAAAAATATATTCTTAAATTCAGAGGTCCTGGATTAAGAATACCTGATCTAGTTCAAACTTCTTTTAAGATCAACCAATCAAGCATTTAAATGCTTTGTAACTTCCATGTCAGCTAGACAGTGTTAGGTCCTAAGGATACAAATACAGAAGTAAGATAGTCTCTGCCCTCAAGTAGTTTATGCTGGGGTGATGACATTTTCATAGATATGTAAATACAAAAAATATGTAAACTAAATATTCCAGTGATTGAGGAATGATCATAAAACACTTCTTGAAGGAGGTAGCATAAGCTGAGCCTTGAAACTTAAGGCTCAGGCTAGAGATACTAAGAAGGGATGAGGGCAGAAAACATTCCTGCACAAAGGAAGGGCACGGAAAAAATATCATGTCTCTATATGTGATGAGGAAAGTGAGGTCCAGAAATGTTAAGTGACTTGGTCACAGATAGCATGGAGAAGATGTTGACCCAGATGGTAAGGAGTCTTTAAAACCACACATATCCTGAGGATCATTTGAAGGAACTGAGGAATTTTAAGGTTTACATCTGGCAGAATTCAGGTTTAGACAAACATTAACACCATATACCATAATAAATATTCAAAATGGATATGTCCCCTAAATATTAAAGATCATACTATTTACAGGGGTGGGTGGAAAATTCTTAACCAAATAAGAAAGAGCTATTAAAACAAAAGATAAAATAAATCATTAAAATTTTTTATTAGAATTGAACATTTTTATTTAATTAATTGATTTAGAATACTTTTCCATGGTTATATGATTCATGTTCTTTTCCTCTCTGCCTCCCCCCAAAATAGATCATTTTTATTTCATGAGACTGAAAAGCTTTTGCAAGAATAAAATTAATGCAAGTAGGATAAAAAGGGAAGTAGTGGAATGGGGAAGAAAACCCATTATCAAGTATCTCGATAAGGATCTAATATTTATGATTTATAGGCAACTAAAAGAAATATACAATGCCAAAAGCCATTCCTCAACAGATAACATGGTCCAAGGTTATGAACAATTTTCAAAAGATCTGCAAACTATTAACAATCATATGAAAAAATGCTCCTAGATCACCAATAATAATACTATTATATTATTTTTTATTTAATTTTAATTTATTTAATTAAATAATTTAATTAATTATATTATATAATATATATATAATGCCCATCAAAACACTGAGGTTTTATCTTATAGCCAGAAAATTAGGAAAGATGACAAAAGATGAAAAATCATTTTTGTTTTTGAGAATAATAAATTAAACTGTTGCGAAAAGACAAGCATATTAGTAAAATGCTGATGGAACTCTAAAATGGTCTATTATATTAGAAAACAGTTTGGAATTATTCAGAGAAATTGTGAAAATGCCCATAGCCTTTGACTCTGAGATTTCACTGCTAGGTATATAACAAGGAAGTCAATGTATCTATAGCAGAAATTTTTTTTGGTGGGAGCAAAGAACTGGAAACAAAGTAGATACCCACTGACTGGTAAATGGCTAAACAAATTGTGGTATATAAATGACATAGAATAGAACTGGGACATAAAGCATGATGAATACAAAGAAGCACAGACTTATATGAACTGATGCAAAGTGAAGTAAGAAGAACCAGCAAAATAATGTTCATGACAGCATAAAATGAAAATAAGAATAAACCAATAAAAACTAAGTGCTACAAAAATAAATTGTCCAAATATTATTCTAGAGAAAAAATATGAAAAGGCACTTCACCTTGCTTGCTTGTAGATGTGGGGAGGACATGGTTGTAGAACTCTATATATAATGTCAAAATTTTGGGATATATCAGTTTCTTCTTTTTTTTTAATTTTAATTTTGTTATAAGGGAAAGTTCCCAGGCAGGAAAAGGGTGTAGGGAAATAAGGTGATATAAAAACAAAAGGTTGTCAATTATTTTTTTTTTAGAAAATCAAACATTTAAGAAGCATTTATTAAGCAACTACTTTAGTTGAATTCAATTTTAAAACACTTATTAGAACACTTACTAAAGATGTGTTAGGTACAAAAGATACAAAAATAAAAACAAAAGAGTTCCTACCTATATTTGAATGGCAAAAATCAAACATTTAAGAAGCATTTATTAAGCAACTACTTTAGTTGAATTCAATTTTAAAACACTTATTAGAACACTTACTAAAGATGTGTTAGATACAAAAGATACAAAAATAAAAACAAAAGAGTTCCTACCTATATTTGAATGGCAAAAATCAAACATTTAAGAAGCATTTATTAAGCAACTACTTTAGTTGAATTCAATTTTAAAACACTTATTAGAACACTTACTAAAGATGTGTTAGGTACAAAAGATACAAAAATAAAAACAAAAGAGTTCCTACCTATATTTGAATGGCAAAAAACAAGAGATACATTGGGAAGCATTTATAACGACCTATTAAGTGCAGGTACTGTGGTAAGTATTTTATAAATATTATCTTATTTGATTCTCATGACAACAATCCTAGGAGGAAGGGCTGTTAATATCATCATTTTACAATTAAATAAACTTTGTGAGTTAGTAGTTAAGTGACTTGACCAGGGTCATGAGGTTAGTATCTGAGATAGGATCTGAACTCAGGTGTCCCTGATTCCAGGCCCAGTACCTTTATCTATTGAGTCACTGAGCTGCCTCTAAATACAAGATTATCTGGGAATATGGAAAATCAGGAAATATTTGTTGGAGGTATTTCTCTGTGCTGAATCTTGAAGAAGCTAGGAATTCTAAGATGTGAGCAAGTGGAACATTCTGGGCATGAATGACAGCCTGTGCAAAGCATTGTGACAAACTAACTGAAAAGAGATAGACAAATAGGCCATTTGGGCTGGAATTTAGAATCTGAAGATAGGTAGGAGTCATATTATGGACTTTAATTATCAGTCTGAGGAATTTGTAGTTTTATCCTAGACTACAGGAAACAAGAAAACTGATGCTTATTTAGCAGGAAAGTGACATAATCTGACCTGCACTTTAGTATTAGCCACTTGGCAAGTCTGTAAAGGATGAATGGGAAGGGAAGAGATTAGATACAAGGAAACGAAGAAACTAATGCAATAATCTAAACGAGAGATGATGAACTAAACTAGGATGATGGTTCTTTGAGTGGTGAAAAGGGGATGATACAAAGTAGGGGATAAGGGGATGCACATAAGAAACGTTAAAGACATACAATCAATTAACTGGATATGAGGACTAAAGGAAACTGATGTTGGCAAAGCGGTGGCACCGGGAGCAGCTCCTTCCAACTCTTCCCAGTGCCTGAAGACATTTTTTGCATGCCCCACCTTGGTCCAGCTGCTCAAAGCAAATACTTTCTCCCTCAACTCTCTCTGATAATCTGGTAATCAGGGCTCGCAGATAGTTTTAATTTGCCCACTGAGTACTCAAACTGGGAAAAAATTCACCAATCCAGGTCTAGACTATAATCCAGAGTTTAAAAAGAATGATGGTGCCTTTAAAACAGAGAAAAACACCACATATGCAGTCAGAAGACCTAAATTCACATCAAATTCCTGGCCCTAAACTAAAGGCAGCTAAGTGGCATAATTGTCAGGAAGCTTAAGATTCAGGAAGATCTGTATTCAAATTCTACCTCAGTTATTTACTATTTGATCTTATACAGGTCACTTAACACCTGTTTCAGTTTCCTCATCTATAGAGATCGTAACAGCATCTTCTTCATTGAACTGTTGTGAAGGTGCTTAGTAGGTACTTAATATTTAACCTTTCTTTCTTTCTATTCTAAGTATGACTTTGGGCAAGGCATTAAATCTCATTAGGCTTCAGTTTTTTCCACAGGAAAAAATGATGAGTTTTAGTTTTATGTTAGGGCTTCAGTACTAAGAATATTTTCAACAATAAAATAAAGGCATCTGTTTGAGACCTTGGAAGCTTCCACATACAGTAAGAATAAACAGATGACTATTGAAAGGTTTGGGAATAAAACTCCTCACTAAGCAGACTTTCTCCACTAGGGATAATTTTTTAAAATGCAAATGTCAGGGAAAAGGGACATATTAAATCAACCAGTTCCTAACACCTTAGTGTGAATTACATTATCAGCCTTCCCTTCCCATAGCTGGGATTAAATCACTGTGGTCAGGGAGTAGTTTGGGTAAAATTTTGGGATATAAAGACTTTGCCCACTAAGGAAGACACACAGCAGACATTAGAAGGCAAACATTATCAACAACAAAATGGGAAAATAATTGTAACAAATTTCTCTGATAAAAGTTTCATTTCTTAAATATTTAAAAGAACCTAAGTCAAATTTATAAGAATCTAAGCCATTCCCCAATTGATAATGAAAAGGCAGTTTTCAAATGAAGAGATCAACCATATGAAAAAAATGTTCTAAATCCCTCATGATTAGAGAAATGCAAGTTAAAACAACTCTGAGGTACCATCTCATACCTATCACTTTGGTCAACATGGCAATAAAGGAAAATGATACATGTTAGAGGGAATGTGGCAAAACTAGAACACTGGTGGAGTTGTGAACTCATCCTACCATTCTGGAGGGCAATTTGGAATTATGCCCAAAGGGCTATCAAAGAATGCACACCTTTTGATCCAGTAATACCACTGAGATCTTATCCCAAAGGGATTTTAAAAAGGCGGGAGGCGGGGGGGCACCTGTTAGAAAAAAAAATTATAGCTGCTCTTTTTGTGGTGGCAAAGATTGGAAACTAAAGGATGTCCCTCAATTAGAGAATGGCTAAACAAATTGTGGTATATGATGGTGATGGATAATCTTGTGCCATAAGGAATGATGAACAGGATGATTTCCCAAAGAGCTGGAAAGACCTAAGTGAAGTTAAATAAGCAGAATAAATAATATACAAATAAATAAATAAATAAATAAATAAATAAATAAATAAATAAATAAATAAATAAATAAATAAATAAATAAATAAATGAATGAACAAACAAATAAATAAATAAATAAATAAATAAATAAATGAATAAGAGGCAGTTAAATAAGCAGAACCAGGAGAACATTGTAAACAATAACTGCAATACTATGGAATGATCAAATGTGATGGACTTTGCTACTAATGGCTGGGGGCTGGAGACAAGACTCTCCATGACAGGTGCTGTACAAAAGTAAATGAGAGGCAAGGGAAACTCAGACAGCTCATGCAGCAGTTCCAGGGGTTTATAGCACTAAGGGATAAATGGTTTTGTCATCTTGGGGTTCCCAATCCTGTGCTTAACTAAGAAGAAATGCTGCCTCTTCCTGATCTCAGGACCTTCCCCTCTGTTTATCAGTGTCTAAAAGGGCTTGGGAAACTGGATTCCCCACTCTACTACCTTGGTCAAGCTCCTTCCTAGAAATGGAGTCAAGGTAGCAAGATTGACCAAATGAAGATTGGCCAGTCAGATCTAGCCTTAGATACCCAACTGATCTTATACCTTTCTCCTGCTCCTGGAAGGAACCCTGAGTAAAGTATAGGTTCCTTAATAATGGTCTGAGCACTGGGCTGCTCTTAAACTTGGACCCCTAACTTAGGAATTTATGGAGTAGATGATGTTGCCTTGCCTAAGCTGAAGCTGGTTTTGTTGACTGCTACCTATCTCTAGCTCCCTTCCTGGACTGAATCAAAGTAAACTGCAGTCAAGGGACTGGGGAGGATACAACCAACTGCTTCTCTCATTTTCCCTCTTTGGATTCCAACTCCTCAGCTCACAGCAATTCAGCATCTAACTGAATATCTAGGGCCTCTAACAGATCTTTAACTCTGGTTTCTGTAGCATTAATATCTCCCTACTAATTATCATCCCTTCTCCCTCCCCTCTCTACCTTTTTTTTTAATTAATAAGTTGATTTTTTAAAGTGGGATATTTTTAAAAAATAATTTATTATTTATTTTAAAAGCATTTTTCCATTGTTACATGATTCATATTCTCTCCCTTTCCTCTTCTCTCCTCCCTAGGAAGGAAGCTGACAAGCAGTTCCACTGGGTTATACATGTATTATCACTCAATACCGATTTCCATACAATTCATTTTTGTAATAATCTTTTAAAACCAAAACCCCCAAATCATATACCCATATAAACAAGTGATAAATCCTATGTTTTTCTTCTATATTTAAGAAGCTCATTTTTAGAAAGTCAGAAGACAAAAGACATCAGAAGGAAAAAGGAGGTAAAAGGGTACCAAAGAAGATTCCATAGATTTCATAATTTTTATGTATGACCAGTTTTGAGTATGGGGAAAAAAAACCCTAGAAAAAATATAGGCAACAGTAAAATTTCTATAGAAATATTCTTCTAAATGGGGATTTGGAATCCTTATGTGGATAGTAATGGATAATCTAGAACTACCAAAATAACTATATGAAGAAAAGTGACTTGTAAAATGAAATTCAGGCTTTTCCTGTTATAAGAAGGAATAATAAATAACAAGGTTGGAAAAGAAAAGCTTAATGTTTCCTACTTTATTGATATTATAATCCCTTTGTGCTTTAAAATTTAATCTTCTTAACACTTTGCATATGCTAAAATGCATCACTGTCAAAATATGCTATCAATTTTCTGAAAATCTTGGCTACTAAAAACACTTACATAACTATCTTTGCCATTATTGTTATTCAACAGTTTCTACTGGAATTAAAGGAAAGATTAAAGAGTAGGCTCAGTTATACTTATTCTCCTTCATTAAACCTCATTCCTTTGAAAAATCCCAGTATCTCATTAAGAACATTCTAATTCATTGCATGCACAAAGTTAAAATAAGTTTAGTTAAAGTTTAATAATTTGCTACTTAAGGTTCTTTTTTAAGAGTTATTTCTCTCTAGGCTGCATTCTGGACTTCACCACGTCCCAGAAATCTCTCCATCTTGATGCTCACTTCAGTACTAGAATCACACACTGGAAATATACTCCACTCCTGCTAACTCTCTCATTCATTAAATGGCTCTTCCCCGAACCTCCAGTTTGGAAGTTGCCCAGATCAGTACTCTCTAGACTGCACACAGGCCTTCTCCTGCCAGGTGACTATATCATATACCCTTGTCTCCTCTGCCCCCTCCCATTCCCTATACCTTTTTGGCTTCCTTTTAAGTATTTTCCTACTTCACTAGGATGTAAGCTCCTTGAGGGCAGGAACTACTTGTATTTTTATTTAAACCCAGCACCTAGCACAATATCTGGTACATACATAGTAACCCATTTCATAAATGCTTGCTGACTGTATATTTTATCAAGTGAAGGTGAACTGACTACATACTACATGATCAAATGGAAACTGAACTTTGAATCAGAAGACCTAGGATCAAATATAAACTCCTCTGTCTGATACTCAAAGTTCTTCAAAACTTAGCACCATCCTACATATTCAGGCTTCTTTCACATTACTCCTTTGCATTTAACCAATGGCCCAGTCATATCAGCCTTCTTTTGCTGTTCCCTCATATGTAACAACACATATCCATATCTTGGCAATAGTTATCCCAATTGCCTGGAATGTTCTTCATCACTTCATTCTCTTTGAATCCTTGGTTTTCCTCTCAAGATTGCTTAAGTGCTGTTTTATCCATGTGCTCTTTCCAATTCTCCCACCTGTCCTCCCTACAAAGGTTACTTTGTAGCTACTTTGTACATATTTTTACATATATCTGTATATATGTGTGTATTTACACACATATGTATAGATATATCTTTTCCATTAAGATGTCGCTTGAGAGAAAGGACTTTTTGTTTTCTTACTCTGGCATCTAGAATAGTGGCTGAATCATAGTAGGTATTTAATAAAGTTTTATTGATTGATAGGCTTCTTAAAAAAAAAAAAAACCCTTACCTTCCATCTTAGAATCAATACTGCATATTGGGTCTAAGGCAGAAGAGCAGTAAGGACTTAGTAATGGGAATTAAGTGAATTGCCCAGGGTCACACAGCTAGGAAGTGTCAGAGGCCAGATTTGAACCCAGGACCTCCTGTCTCCAGGTCTGGCTCTCAATCCACTGAGCCATCCAGCTGCCCCCATTGATGGGTTTATTCTTGAATTATAAAGATGTTAGGTTTTTGTATGTCTGGTCCACATAGCTTATCCTTCTTTCACCCATTAATCTTGAATCATATTTTCAAATGTTTTGCCTACCCATGTGTTGAAGTCACATGTATTAAGGTACATGTTTACTTAAATCAGGAGATCCTACCAAGTTCTTTGCAGACTCCATCATCTGCAATAGACACTGGTTCAGAAGTTGCACCTATTTTCATGATAGTTTTTTTGCTGAAACTTATCATGAGCACTGAAAGGTAAGATATTCCATAAAGTTTCTTGAGACCTTTGGTTATAAGATGAAATCAACTCCATTAACTTATTTATTTGGCTCACAACAAGGAAAACCTGAACCAGGCTTCCACTTAGCTATAACTTCTTTAAACCTTATGGTTTCATTTATAGCAAGAATGTCAATACTGATGAAGTTAAGTTCTTCCTGTAATAAGCCAATTCTTTGAACTAGAAAATGATCACAGACTTAAGAGAACCACCAGTGAAAATGTTTACAGATTATCTAAAAACCTTATGTCTCTTTTTTGTCATTCTGCCATCATTGCAGAATAAGGTTATTTTGTAGTTTTATTTGTCTAATATGTGTCTCCATGGCCAAATAATTTATCAAATAACAGCCAACCTATTGATAAGTTTCTCCTTACCTAGATAAGTTTGGTTTACCTGCTATTTTACTTTACCCTATATTATTTTTACTTTTCCCTTTGTACTTAGAAAACTTTACTTAAATCATTTTTACATTTCATAGTATGAAACATTTATTACTACTATTACTACAACTCATGAGGTACCTATAATCACATCAGAATGTGTTAAGTATTCAAGGACTACTTCAATGCCTTTAGAGGGTAGATGCTAACCTAGTATCTCACCTGGACTGTGCCTGAAGTCTTTTAAGTCAGGTAGAACTGTCAGAACTTGTGCTCAATGGATATGTTTTTGAATAATCCTGGCTCACCTCTACCCTATAAGGCACTGAAGTAGTCCTTGAAGATTTATCACATTCTGATGTGATTATACCTCACAAATTGTTGTAGTAATAGTAGTAACAGATAGGTTTCATACTATGAAAAATGAGTAAAGTTTTCTAAATACAAAGGGAAAAGTAAAGGAAATATATGATAAAGTAAAATAGCAGGTAAGCCAAAGAGCCCCAAAGAATGGTAGCACTTCCCCAAACAGTTCTGCTTCTAGCCCAGCCCCTGAAGTCATTATCCAGAGAAGCAACTCTTAAGGTAATAAGTCAGAGCAATTACCTCTGTAGGTGCTGTAGTCCTGCCTCTTCAGTAGCCATAGCTACCAAAGAATCCAAAAGCAAATTGTCAGCCTCGATGTCCTGGGAACCATCAAATGTATGTGGTTTTACATATGAAAATAAGACTAAAAAGGATGTATTAACCTCTGCCTTGCCATTACACCTCGTTCTTCTCCTATACTCTTAAGACTTTCTCTATGATGCCCCCTGTGAACCCTCTCCTGACTGGATGGTTTCTCCCAGAAACTCCATTTAGGGAAGGCTGCTCAGGTTAGCCATGTCTTATTCTTCTCCAGACTACTACTCATTACTTTTATCTCCCAGCAGAATACTTTCATCATGCCAGCAGGGAACCTAGACTCAAATTCTAGTTCTTAAAGTGTTACCTTGGGCAAGTCATTTAACCACTTGGGACCTTAATTAACCCAGTTATAAAATATACAGGTTTAATAACATGGTCTCTCAAGTTCCTTAGAACTCTAAACCAATGGATTTATGAATGTGGTTTCCAAAAATGACCATAACTAATGAGATTAATTATAATTCTGAGTCAATGAACATTTGAAACCCACCCAACTTAAAATATCCCCAAGTTCTGTGATGAAAATATGCCAAACTCTGAGTCAGTAATACTACAGTCTGCTAACATTGAGGGACTTAATTACTATTATGGAATAAAAGTCATAAAAATACATACTAAACTATAGCAACAATGACATCTATAATAACTTCAAAAAACTAAACTATTTTAAAGCAAGTAATTCCTATCATACAGGGGGGAAACCCCTCATAAGACCAAAGGATGAAATTATATATCTAAAAATCTCAGCTTACTAGGATTCCCAAAAAGGAAACTATTTGCATTCCTAAATTCAATACTTTAGCAGGCTACTATCAATCACATATGATTTTTTTATTTTAAAAAAGTATGATGAAAAGATAAGCTGTGTAATGATACTGAATAGACCTTCAGACAAGTAGGCAGCTAGATAGTACAACTGAATAGAATTTTATCTTGGGAGTCAAGAAGACCTAAGACCATGGGCAAGTCATTTAACTCTTTCCTTAGTTTCCTCATAGGTAAAAGGAGAATAGCTCTTCCTCACTGGGTTAGATTAGTTGAGGTAACAGATATAAAATGTTTTGCAAACCTTACAGCATGATATAAAATCCTATCCATTAATCAGTTAGGTACCAACATTTAACACCTACCAAGTTTGAGGCATTATACTAAGGACAAGGAATACCCCAAAAGATAGTCTCTGCTTTCAAAGAACTTACAGTCTAATAAACAAATAGCATGTGCACACACACACACACACACACATACACACATATACTGTTGGGTAATTTCAGTTGTGTCTGACTCTTCATGATCCTATTTTGGGGTTTTCTTGCTTGGAAATCTTCTATTTTTATTAAATGATTATACTTTCCCCCTGAAAGAATATAATCAGCTTTGCTGAGTAGTTGATTCTTGATTGTAAATCCAGTTCCCTTACCTTCTGGAATATCATATTCCAAGCCTTCCAGTCCTTCAATGTGGAGGCTTCTAGCTCCTGTGTGATCCTGACTAGGATTCCATGATATCTAATTGTTTCTTTCTAGCTGCTTTTAGTGGTTTCTCCTTGGCCTGGGAGCTCTTGAAATTGGCTATAATATTCCTGGGAATTGTCATTTGGGGATTTAACACAGGAGATGATCTGTGGATTCTTTCAATCTCTATTTTCACTTCTTTTTAAGAATATCGGGGCAGTTTTCTTAGATAATTTCCTGTAGTATGATGTCTAGGCTTTTTTTTTTTTGGTCATGACTTTTAAGTGGTCCAATAATTATTAACTGCCTCTCCTGGATCTATTTTCCAGGTCAGTTGCTTTTTCAATGAGATATTTCATATTTTCTTCTATTTTTTTTCCATTCTTTTGATTTTGTTTTATTGTTTCATTTTTTAAAAAACCCTTACCTTCTATCTTAGAATCAATACTGTACATTGCTTCTAAGGCAGAAGAGCAGTAAGGGCTAGGCAATGGGGGTTAAGTGACTTGTCCAGGAGCACATAGCTAGGAAGTGTCTGAGGCCAGATTTGAATTCAGGTCCTCCCATCTCTAGGCCTGGCTCTTAAACCACTGAGTCACATAGCTGACCTGGTTGTTTCTCGATGTCTTGTCAAATCATTAGCTTCTATTTGCCCAATTCTAATTTTTAAAGACTGAATTTATTCCATGACCTTTTGATCCTCCTTTTCCATTTGATTCATTCTTCTTTTCAAATAATTCTTTTCTTCATTTGACTTTTTTGCCTCTTTTCCCATTATATCAATTCTGGCTTTTAAAGCATTGTTTTCTTCCTTTGATTTATGTGCCTCCTTTTCCAGATGACCTATATTGCTTTCTAAGCTATTGTTTGCTTTTTCCCATTTTTCTTCAATTTGTCTTATTTTATTTTTTAATTCCTTTTTGAGCTCTTCCAGAGTCTGTGTCCAGTTCTGTTTCTTTTGAGGTTTTGCTTGAAGTTCCTTGGATCCCATCATCTTCTGTTGGTTCTGTTCTTTGGTCTTTATCCTCATAGAAGCTTTAAATAGTTACTTTCTTTTTTTCCCTGTTGTTTACTCATTTTCTTTTTTTTCCTTCTGCTGGTTTACTGGATATGGTTAATTGAGTACCCTGCCCTGGGGCCAATTCTTGTTCCCTGGCAGCAACTATCAGAGCCCAGGACCTCAATTTTGATGGATCTGAGACATTCCTTCACAGTTGCAGTCCCCATTCTGAGATCTCAAAGTCAGCCAACATCTAATCACAGGTCTCAGTGTGGGAAGGGGGGAGGGTAGGGAAGAGAGGGGATTTGGCCAGCACACTCTTGTTTTGGCTACCCTTTATCCTCAAAAATTAACTCTTAAGAGTTAACTAACTTTCAAGTTGTGTTCAGCAGGAGAGCCCCATAACTCCATTTTGGGTTTGGGTATGGATTCTTGTCTTTTTTTGAAGCACTTTCTAAATATTGGTATGTAATAATAGTCAGAGAGGTTTAGGCTTTACTGCTCCTAAGCCACCATCTTGACTCTGATCTTGGGGTTTTCTTGGCAAAGATAATGGAGTGGTTTACCATTTCCTCCTCCAGTTCATTTTACAGATGAGGAACTGAGGAAAAAGGGTTAAGTGACTTGCCCAAAGTAACATAGAGAGTAAATGTCTGAGGCAGCATTTGAACTTGGCTCTTCCTGACTCCAGGGCCAGACTCTATCCACTCTATCCACTGAGTCAGTTAGCTACGGACTCCCCAGGACTTATATAGGTCTAAGTAAAAGTCTTGATGGTTGGAATCTTTATTGATAATTGACTTTCTCTATGCTAACAATCAATCAAATTTTAACAAGGTACTAGCCAGGAGAGTCTAGTCCTCAGAGCATGCACAGGGGGCTCTCCCCAATGCCTATACATATGGGGGATTTTTTGAGTCTGATTCTAGAAGTTCATGAAAGCATTTACTGGATAGGGCCTGCCCTAGATTCGGGAACATGCATAGACATTTTGTGACCATTTCTTTTACAGCAAAGATTTCCTGTGTGGTGAAGAAAAGCCTTTCAACTACCTACTGGATCAGAACTGAGTACATACAAAAGGCTCCAAAGGAGCACTGAGTTGAGTTTTGAGATTTTTTTAAATCACATACATTTTTATTAACAGATCATTAGACAAATAATCATGGCAAACATTTCAAGTTCATTCTTCTAATAAGTTTATCAATCTGGCCTTCCCTACTATTCCTGACATCCTACCTTCCACAAAAATGTATAATTTTCTTCATTCTACTTTGGAATGAAATTATTGGTAGCTTCATGATGCATGCCATCACTAAAATCAGACAAATTTCATTTCTCAACATTTGTCTATATTTCTTATAGTTAAGTTTTAGCTCTTCCATAGATAATCTCTTATTTTTGGTGGCTTTCTTATAGATACTATCTTCGTTCAAGGGTTTAGTCTTTTATTCTGAAGAGGTCTTTTACCTTTTCAGAAAGGATTCTCTCAAAGATGGCAGATTATTCTTTTCTTCCATACTCACCATGATTAAGTCTGAAAAGTGTTTAAGCATAACTTTGAAGGAAGCTAGATATCTAAGAATTGAGGATGGAGTGAATTCCAACCATAAGGGATAGCCTTTTAGCAGCAAAGTCTCAATGTCCTATTCCCTTTCCAGCTCTTGGAACAAAAATAAAATCAAGACTATATTACCCAGAAAGAATTTTCAATCAATTGTCCTATTTTTTCAATCACCAACTGGTCACTTCCCAGGCCAATAACCCATCTCTGATCTCTATTTACCTTTAAGAAGACAAACTTCTCCAAATTAGAAGGGAAGCAACAAACTGGGGGAAAATTTTTATAATGAAATTCTTTGACAAAGGTCTAATTTCTCAAATATACAAAGAACTAAGTCAAATTTAAAAGAAATCAAATCATTCCCCAATTGACAAATGGTCAAGGGATATGAATAGTCAGTTTTCAGATGAACAACCAATTAATAATCATATGAAAAAAATGTTCTAAATCCCTCTTGATTAGAGAAATGCAAATCAAAACAACTCTGAGGTACCACCTTTCACTTAGTAGAGTGGTCAATATGATAATAAAGGAAAATAATAAATGTTGGAGGGGATGTGGCAAAATTGAGACACTAATGGTAGAGTTGTGAATTGATCCAACCATTCTGGAAGACAATTTGGAATTATGCCCAAAGGGCATATACCACTACTGGGTTTGTATCCCAAAGAGATAATAAAAATGGAAAAGGTTATGTTTATATAAAAATATTTATAGCTGTGCTTTTTGTGGTGGCAAAAAAAATGGAAAATAAGGGAATGTGCCTTGATTGGGGAATGGCTGAACAAATTGTGGTATATGATGGTAATGGAAAACTATTGTGCCAAAAGGGATGATGAACTGCTTCATTTTTATAAGAACTGGAAAGACCTATATGAACGGATGCAGAGTGAATTGAGCAGAATTAGAACATCATGCACAGTAACTGAAATATTGTGGAATGATCAAATATAATTGACTTTGCTACTAAAAGCAATGCAATGATCCAGGAAAACTCAGAGACTAATGAGAAAGAATGCTATCTATATCTAGAGAAAGAACTATGGGAGTAAAAATCCAGGAAAAAAAAACATATGATTTGCCATTTATTTATATGGGTATATGATTTGGTTTGGGTTTTAAAAAATTAATCTAATGCAAAAATGAATAATATGGAAATAGGATATGAGTGATAATATATGCATAACCCAGTGGAATTTTGTGTCAACTCTAGGAGGGAGGAGGGAAGAGAGAAGGAAACAGCACAAAAGTCATGTAACCTGGGAGGTCCTAGGTTCAAATCTGGCCTCAGACACTTCCTAGCTGTGTGACCCTGGGCAAGTCACTTGACCCCCATTGCCTAGCCCTTAACCATTCTTCTGCCTTGGAGCCAATACACAGTATTGACTCCAAGACAGAAGGTAAGGGTTTTTAAAAAAAAAGAAATCATGTAACCAAGGGGAAAAAATTTAAAAATTAACATTAAAAAAGAATGTGGCTTTTTAAAAGAATCATTAGATGAACCACTTTATGATTTTTTTTAAAAAGGCAAACTCCTTAAAGGCAGAGATTTTCTTGCTTTTATGTGTGTTATCTCCAGCACTTAGCACATGTCCGGCAAATAGGAAGCCCTTAATGTCTGTTTCATGCATACCTTCAAAGGTAGTGTCAGAGACAGGTATAAAGGGCTTTAAATCCAAGAAGAGTTTGTATTTAATACTAGAAGCATTAAGGAGTCATCAGAGTTATTAAATAAGGAAGTGACATTCTTAGACCTGTGCTTTAGCAGTATCACATTGGCAGCTATGTGAATGATAAACTAGAGAGACAAAATGGTGAATGCAGAGACACAAGTTTATTGCAAGAATCCAACCATTTCAAATCCAAGAGAGGAAATGAAGGACTGAACTATCAATCAATAAACATTTATTTTATTTTTTCAAAAGACTTGCATTAAGCACCTATTTTGTGCTAGGCATTGTGCTAAGTGCATAGGGTGATAAGTATGAGTAGAAAGAAGGAAATGGTTTATAAGAAATGTGAAGATAGAATAAAAAAGACATGCAAATGATTATAAATCGTGTTATGAAAGATTAAGAAATTGAGAATCATGAAGGTAGTGAACCTTTGGATGACTAAAAACTTGGTAGTACTATGTTTGGGGGTTTGAGTTGGGATGGAGATAAAGGGTTCTCTTTTGGACTTTGAAATGCCTTCAGGAAATCCAGATTGAAAAGCCCCATAAGCAACTGGGGATGCAGAAATAGGGCTCAGGGTTGGATATACAGTTCTGGGAAATCATCAATCTAGAGATTATTGAACTCCTGAGAGCTGATGAGCTCACCAAGTAAGAATGAAGAGAGAGAAGAAAAGAGTCCAGGACTGAGTACACATCCATTGTTGGGAGGTAGGATACAGATGATTATTTAGCAAAGGAGACTGAGGAGCAGTCAGACTAGAAACAGGAGACTTAATAAATTAATAAGCATTTATTAAGCACTTACTATGTTCTAGGAACTGTAATACTGCAGAAGAAAAGATAAAAGAATCACATCTGCCATCAAGGAGTTTATATTTTAAAGGAGAAGATAATATGAACATATTAAATATGCAAAATGAAATCAAGGTCATTTTGAGAAGGAGTGAAGTAACTTGGGTTGAGAGGAGTAAGAGAATGGTAAGTTTTATGCTGAAGGTGGTGTTTAAGCAGAGTATTAAAGGAAATCAGGAATTCCAAAAGGCACAGGTAAGAAAGCTATCAGACAGTGCTAACAAAGGTATAGAGATGGGAAATGGAGTGTCTTATATATTGAAAAGCAAATAAACTAGTATGTGGACAATAGAGTATAGGGGAAAGAATATAAGAATACTGGAGAGATAAAAAGGGATAAATAAATAAATAAAAGAAATTTTAATGTCAAAATTTAAGTTTGATTCTAGAGGTAATAGTAAATGGGAAAAGGCCTCAGATAGGAAAACAAAGAGGACAATATAGTAGTAGTATAGGTGTGAGGAGATGAACCGAGTTGGTGTATATAGTAGAGAGGAATAAAAGATGTAGAGGAGAAAATAAGAGAATAAGTATTTATTAAATGTCAACTATATGCAAGGTACTGAGCTAGATGCTTTATAAATATCTCATTTGATAATCACAGCAATCTTAGGAGATAGATACTTGGGTCTCCATTTTTTTTTTTACAGTTGATGAAGCTGAGACAGATAAAAGGTTCAATGACTTGCCCCAGGTCACAAAGTTAGAAAGTATCTGAGGTAGAATTTATACTCAAATCTTCCTAATTTCAGGCCCAGTGCTCTATATACTTTGCTACCTAGTTGCCCCTAAAAAGAAACAAACTTTAGCAAGTAATGGGCTATGATTAGCAAGTAATGGGCTATGAGGAGTGAGGGAAAATATAGATCAAAGGATGGCACTAAGGTTACAAACCTGGGTGTGCCCTTTGGCAGTAATAATAAGGGAGTTTGGAAATGTCTAAGACGCAGGTCATGATGCAGAACTAGAGCACAAAATAAAGATCACATTGGGCATGTTGTTTGGGAATCATTGTATAATATAATGGAACTCATGGAAGCTGATGAGGATTAGTAAGTGAGAAAGTGTTGAGAAAAAAAGGGAAAAAACAAAAGTCTAGGAAAGAGTATTGGGCACAAAGTTGGTGAACACGATACTGATGGTGAATCAGCAAAGGAGACTGAAGATTGATCAGACAAGTAGGAAGTGACCCAGGAGAAGGCATTATCAAGAAACCCCAGTATCCAGGAGAAAGGGGTAGTCCAGTGTCAAATGCTGATCAGGAAGGTCATTAAATTTGGAACTTAACAAATCATTGGTTACCCTGAAAAAAACAGTTTTAGTCGAATGAAGAATTAAAAGCTGAAAGGCAAAGACTATGAAGTGTGAAGAAAGGAAATGGAAACAGAGTATTAACAGCTTTTCCTAGGAGTTGGTTTGAAAAGAGATGAGATACATAGGGAATGTTTCTTTCAAGAGAGAATTTTTTAAGGATAAGGGAAATCTTGTACTACCACTGGTTCAAGCTTTCACTCCTAGATTATAACATTAGCTTTCTAGCTCATTTTTCTACATCAAGTCTCTTTCTATTCAAGCATATCCTCTAGTGAGTTTGCAAAAGTGATCTTCCTAAACTGAAAGTCTAACCATGTCATTTCCCTATTCAATAAACTCCAGTGACTCCCTATTACCTCCAGGATCAAATATGAAATCTTCTGTTTGGCTCTTAGAGTCCTCCATTACCTGGCCTCTTTCTACCTTCCCCAGTCTTCTTATATGAGTTTTCCCCCCTCCTCCAGCAACACTGGCCTTCTCATTCCATCTCCTGACTTTATTTCTACTGGCTATCCCCATGCCTGGAATGTTCTCTCTCATCTCTACCTCCAGGCTTCTCTCAAGATACAGTTTAAATCTAACCTTCAAGAAGCCTATCCCTGACTCTTCTCTCACCCAAAACCTTATAAAGGCATAACCTCCAATTCATCCAGTATTTCATTTTTAAACTTAATTGTTTGGACATTATCTCCCCTCATTAGGATGTAAGCACCAGTTGGGCAGGACTTGTTTACTTTCTTTGTATTTCCAGTGCTTAGCACAAAGGAAATAAGAGCTTAATAAATGCTTGTTGTTGAATAATGAATTTCAGCTGGGAAAGGCTGAGGAGGAAGAGTTCAAGGTGTAATCCTGAAAAGCAAGTAGTATTTCTTTATCTACCATGCAGAATTCCTAAATTTAAAGATAGCCTCACCTAAATTATATCTTTTCAAGGTACTTTGTTCATTCTGTATTATGACATCAAAAGAATTAACTTCAGAACAGTATTGTTATCAATGTTATGTGAAAGACCATTCCCTCCTCCTTCCTGTCTCTCTCCCCCTCCCTCTTTCCCACCTCTTTCCCACTCTCCCACTCTTTTTCTCTCCCTCCTTCTCTCTTTCTTCCTCTTTCCTTCCCTCTTTCCTTTCTCACTCTCCCTAAAAACAAACCCTTACCTTCCATCTCATAATCAACCCTCTATATTGGTTCCAAGGCAGAAGAGTGGTAAGAACTAGGCAATGAGAGTTAAGTGACTTACCCAGATGACACAGCTAGGAAGTACCTGAGGCCATACTTGAACCTAGGACCTCTGTTCTCTAGACCTGACCATTCTTTTTGAAAACCTAGTAGAAAAATTTCCCACAGCTCTCAAGAATTAGGTCAATCTACTTTAACTCCTTAAAGCAACCTAACTAACCTTAAGGGACTAAAGAATTTCAGCTAGGAATAGGGGTTATGAAGAAATCTTAGAAAATTACATATATATATATGTATACTAAAAAATTTCAAGTACAAAATACACAGATAGTAACTTTATATGCATGAACACATTCTACAAGTCAAGGCTCATGGTTACTATAAACTTAAATCTTCATTTTTTCCCCCACAGTTACCATTTCAGGCTTTTCAAAAGCTAAACATTTTACAATCTAGTAAATAATCAGATGGAAACTAGAGGCAGAAAATCCAGTAGCAGAAAAAAATTACTTAGGTGGTTTATTTGGTTAATGATAAAATAAAGAAGGATTTATTAAGCTCTTACTATGTGCCAAGCAATGTACTAATTAAGTATAGGGATACCAAAAGAGAAAGAGATAGTCAGTTCTTGCTCTCAAGGAGCTCACATTCTAATTGGGGAAAAACATAAAAAGTTCAAACACAAGACAAATGTAAAAAACCTGAAAGTACTAATGGTTCACTGAGAGGGTAGAGGTTGAACCTGGACACCCTCAAGTTCTATAAGTAGATCAAATGATAGTGCCAGGAGACTTCAGGGTTTTGAGGCATGGCAGTTGGAAAACCAGAAGAATCCTCATCTATTTACATCCAACACAATTAGTCAATTAGTCAATCAACATTTATTAAGCACCTGCTAGGGCACTGTGCTAAGATCTGGAAATATAAATATGAAAAGGAAAGAGAGTTCCTGACCTCAAAGGGCATACAATCTAATGGGGTAAATTAAAATGGGGTGGTAGGATGAAATTCAAAGGAGTGCACCCCAGTTGAGTCCCTCCTTAAATGTAGATTTTCAGAGAAGCTCTCTTGTTCCACCTTCCAACCAATATGGTCCCACAGGCAGAAGGTTTTGGTGAGGTTTCAGTACTATGTAGATGTAATCTTGCAGGATGATGAAGTTCTTACTGTCATGATGGAGCAGTCTAAAGAAATGTAGTCTGGTGGGAAATGAAGAGATGGCCAGTCTGTGTGGGAAATGTGATCAGTCAAGCCGCCAGGATGAAGGAGTGAAGGAGAAAGGCAAGGGGGAGTGCACCTCCAAGAGTAGCAGATTTTCCTATCTACAGGCAGGCCCTAGCTAGGTTCTGGGCCAAGGGACTAGGCAAGTAGAGAAGAGAAGGGGAAAAAGCAACCAACAATTCTTTGATGTTAAAGTTATCTTGAGCAAAGCAGAGCTAGGTGCTTTGTCTTTCAGAACCGGCACATTTAAAAAATTAAATTCTTGGGGCTGAAATATTGGCTTAAAAAAAAAAAACAACTAAGCAAAACCTCCACCAAAGTTCTACTTTTCAATGCCACATCAAGTAAAGTGGCTCTGGGCTTTTGAAAAAGTCTGTTGGTATGTCCTCCCAAGAAAAGGCCCTAATATAATCTAGTGACAAGAATAGCAAAATTGGAGAGATTGTGACCAGGTTGGCCACAAGGCAATGAATTCTTTTGCTCTAGTAACTCCTAATGATTGTCTATTAATAGATAAAGTTATCTATCTATCTTTCTGTCTGTCTACAAATAGGCAGAAGAAGCTCCTGAGCATAACCAGAACAGGGAAATAAATCACTAATGCTTGAAATGTTGCAGATATTAAAAAGAAAATAAAAATTGAGGTCTTTGAGATCAGTAATCTACTTTAAACAATTTATTTGAAACATAAAGGAAGCTAAATCTTCATTCTAATCTATGACAATTACATTGTTACCACACAGCATATTTCCATTTAGCAAATAGAAAACATCTAAGAAAAGTATCATCAAATCTATTTTGTGAACATCATGTTCTTATGAAAAAAGAAAAAATGCCAAGTATAGGAAACAATTGGCAATGGTAAGCTTCTGTTTAAGTAAACAATCCGTTACATTCAATTCATCACAAAATTTTTTGAAACATATTCTGATAAAGGCCAAACTAAAATAAAATAATCTAAAGGCAGCTAACTGAAAATTTGTAATCATTCCAAAAAACATTTGCAACAGAACACCAATCAAAACAATTACCTTCTCATCAGATAAGTTCAGATATGGAAAAGTATGAAATGATCTGCCTCTATAACATTAATATTTAGAAAGGGGAAAAGAGCCTCTAGCCTGGAAATTCTAGTCAGGCTCATTGATCTGCAACTTAAGACTCATTGTTTCTTCATCTTTAAACCAAAACATGCCACAAGTAGTAAAATAACTTTACAGTGGTATAGCAGGCATGATATAGCCACATCAAAGCCTTTCTAAAGTAGTTTTGACTGCCAAAACCATTCACTTCCTTAGCACACAAGTCAACAATTTTGTTTTTCACCACAGTATAAATCATAATAGAAGGCAGCATGGTTTAATGGATAGAGTTTGGGGGCTTGAAGTCAGGAAAATTTGAGTACAAATTTTGATTGATGCTTATTAGCTGTGTGACTGTAGGTAAGTCATTTAACCTACACATATATACATCAACTCCCACGATGGGATAATTCCATCATTGACAGGAAAAGAGAAAAACTAACAATTGCTCACAATATAATAATTGAGTTCATTTTATGAAAGTGCATACCACCAGGAAAATAAATACAAGAAAAACAATGTAAAAGGAACGAACAATAAAACAAAACTGAATGCTTTGTAACTATAGTGGCCATGCTTGAACCCAAAAGAGTTCAGAAAATATAACTCCATTTCTACACAGTAGAAGTAGGGGGACAATAGGTATGAAATAGTGCATATACTATAAAAACATGTTAGTGAATTTCATTGAATTGCTCTTTCCCCTCTTTTTAAAATAACCGTTAAAGGGAAGGCTCCAAGACTTAGGGAAAGAATGGGAAAATTTTGGAAATGAATGTGATGTAAAAACAAAAGTCATCAATAAAAAAAAAAACACCTTAATTTGGAAAAAATATATAGGACAGCTGTCCTTTTAGCTAAGTATGTTTTTCCTCCTATTTCATAATTCATGTTAGTAAACCTTCAGTTAACCTTTTCTCCCCAATATGCTCTAATTTAATAAAAAAGAAACTTATCAGGCATCAGTTTGTCTTCCATGAGTCTAACAATTGATTTCTGCCATTTTAAAGGTATTATATGAATTGGTCTAGTGGCAGTACCTGTAGCTGCCCACTAGACTAAAAGCAGTTATACCAAATAATATTCTGTGGCCACCATGAATCCCCAAGTGGAAATAAATAAAATAAAGATAATTCTTTAAAAGGACCTTTTGAAATCTTTAGAAAACAACATCAATGAATGACTACCAACTGCAATAATATTCAGGAAATATCTCTTCTTCCTATCCCTAAAGCAGATATTAAAACTCCAATGTGGTTTTTCCTTTTTTTGCTGAAATAATTTTCAATGTTTAAAAAAGAACAAGTATTTTGCACATAAAACAGCTGCACTCTAAAAAAAAATAACCTGTAGCTGACAGCACTTGAGTCCAAATAATGCTTTATTATATAAAATACAATTAACTTGATCACTTTTATGTCTATATTCGATCTTCCACTTAATTCATGAAAATTTCCACAAAACATGGCCTACCCTTGATGCTGCTGCTTCACTAGTCAACAAAAAACCTGTACAATCCTATCAAATAACAGCAAATCAACCATCTTTCCTAGAATTCTTTCCTTGGTGAAGGGTTTATATTATTAGTGTCACCCTGAACAATCTAAGCAGAATAATTATAGCTGTCCACCCTCCAAACTGCTTTAATACAATGAGCAAGGGAATGGAGACGGTACACTGAAAACCCGCAATGGCATTACACTAACACCCCAATCTCCTGCACATATCATAGTCTTCATACCCTAAATGCTGGTTTAACATTCACTCTTCCTCTCCGTCTGACAAGTCCCCATTTGAATTTTTTTTAAAAAAACAACCACTGGCCCTCATACTGGCCCTCATACCCACTGACTCCTCAGCCTTCCCACTTTCATAATAAGAGAGTACCATTAACTCCTCTTCATTGACCTAAAGCTTTAATCCCAGGAGTCATTAATCCTGCTGTATTACCTAAATGCCTTCATCCCATCCCCCCCCCCCCCCAATCCTCTCCTAGGCCACCCTGCCCCATCCCCAGTGCCTGGTGCCAGCCTGAGCTTCCCCACCCTAATTCAGTCCTCTTTAGATGATGCCTGAGCGCCCCCTTGCCTGGTCCCCTTCTCATCGCCTAACCCTCTTCTCGTCATCTCCTCCTCCTCTATCTCCCCCCCCCCTCCGCCCCCAGGGACCCTGCTTCAGCAGAACCTTCCATCCTTTACCTCCCAGCAATCCGAACCCCCTTCTCATGCGGAGCTCCCTCCTCCCCACCAGAGAAACCCCGCCATCCCGCCTCATTCCCATAGCCCTTCCACCCACAGCCTGAACCTTCCGCCTTCCACTTCCCTACGCATCTCCCGAGCCCCTACCTCACAAACATGCCCCCCTTCCCTTCAAGCCTCTTGACAGCCCCTTCCCCCGAAGGAATGCCTCTCCCTTTCTCCCCCTTCCCCTCTTCTACTTTCCCCACCCCTGCTCACCTCCACAGGAGAATCTGAGGCCGCGGGGGGTTGCTCGCGGGCTCCCTCCCCTACGTACAAGCGGCGCCGACTAAGGCAGCGGCTGTGGCAAGAGCAACGGCGGAGACAGAGGAGGTAGCGGCACCAGCAACGCCCGGTTGTCCCTTAGCCTGCTCTCCCCTGCTCTCCCCAGCTCCCCTCACTCTCACCCTCTCTTTGCGCCCCGCCTCCCTCGGGCCGCGGCGGCGCAACCTCAGTCACGGACGCACTCCTCCGCCCACACCCTCTTCCCTTACCCTTACCCTCCCCGGCACAGCCCGGCCCCTTCTGTTCCTCCCCTCACCACCGGGTGCGGCCGGCGGAGCCCGCAGCCCAACAACACGCCAGTCCATTGGTCGTGCATGTCGCCCGCGCCCCACTTCTCATCCAAAGTGTTGCGGGATTGGTCAGAGACATAGTGGAGGGTGGGGCTAGAGGGATGAAAGGCGGGGATTAGGAAGGGCGGGCGCGAGTCAGGAAGAGAAGGGGCGGGGCAGTGTCAATCCCCGCCCCCTACCCACTCAACCCCACCCCAGTCACTCACTCTCCTCCCTCCTTCAGTTACTTCTCTTACAACCTCTTCGCCCTCACCCTCATCGTCTCCTCTCTCTTTTTTTCTCCTTCCTCCTTAGACTTCTTCCCCCTTCCTTTCATTTTCCTCTTTTCTCCTCTTTCCCTTCTCCTTCCTCTCTATTTTCCTATTTTCTCCTTACTCTTCCTCCCCAACTCTGTCCCTTCTTACCCTCATCTCCCCCTTCTCCCGTTACTTTTCTCTTTCCTCTCTCCCACTCCCCCCTCTCCTTCCTCTCTTAGAGCCTCCTCATCCACCTCTCTTCCCTCCCACCTTCCCTTTCTCCCTCTCCACTCTTCGTCACCTATGTTCTCTCTTGCCTTGTCTTTTACTCTGGCCCTTCTTTCCTCTTTTTCTCATCCATCCTTCTTCCCCCTCCTCTTTCTTTTCTTGCTCTCCCCCTTCATCTCCTTTTCTATCCCTTCTCTCCTTCCTTCCCTTTCTCTCTCACTCCTCTCTCCTCTTCCCACCCCCTCTTCCTCTCACCTTCTTCCCTATTACTCTATCCCTCTCCATTCCTCTTTTTTTCTCCATCTCTCTTCTTCCCTCCTCCCCAGTTGGATAAGGCCCCAGAGGACTTCTAATCCAACCTTTTACTCTATGTAGGAATCCCCTCTACACCAAATCTGACTCACTTTTCTTGAACATGTTCAGTAGTTAAAAAAAAAAAAAAAGCTTACTACTATCTCTGAATGTATCCACTCCATTTGAAATTTTTTTAATTTTAATTGTGAACCTGACAAACACTAACAACCATTTTTATATACAAAGGACAGAGAAAAGATTTCCCGTGCTAACACAAAGCTATTTACATAGTTATGCTAATAGGGTATATTAAACTTAACATAGTATTTCTAACACTTTCTGCTTGTGTTTATCCCCTTCTGAACCTCTTCCCTTCTATGTATTTTAATGTTTCATTTTTATGCTTTTTCCCTTTTTTATCACTCATTTCCCTACCCCCTCTAAATCTCCTACAAAAACCCATCACTTGTAACAAATAAGTAAAATTAAGCAAAACAAATCTACACATCGTCTGAAATATATGCCTCATTTCACACCTCTAGTCCACCTCCTTTACAAGAGCTGAGAAACATGAATTACATGAATTTCCTGGTTCTGTTTACTTCATTTTGCCCCAATTTATATGAGTCCTACCAGGTTTCTCCAAACCCTTTCCTTTCATCATTTTTTACAGAACAATAATTCCATTATAATCAGATAATATAATTTATTTGACCATTGTCCAATTGATGCCCACCCATTTTGTTTCTAATTCTTTGTTACTACACAAAATACTGCTATGAATATTTTTGTACATTTTAATAAGTTTGATCTTTGATCCCCATTGGGCATGAATATAATAGTAGTATCACTAGGTCAAAAAATTATACTAAACCCTGGTCTAGTAATACCACTACTAGTAATACCAGTAATACCACTACTAGATCTATATCCCAAAGAGATAATAAAAAAAGGGAAAGGACCTATTTGCACAACAATATTTATAAGTTTGTTTTTTTTTTTTTGTAGAGGCAAAGAATTGGACTTTAAGGGGATGTCTATCAATTGGGAAATGGCTGAATGAATTGTGGTACATGTTGGTGATGGAATACTATTGTGCTATTAAAAATGATAAGCAAGATGACTTTAGAAAAAGCTAGAAAGATTTGCAGGAACTGATGCAGAAGAAGATAAGCAAAACAGGGAGAACATTGGACAGAGTAACAACAATATTTTACAATGATGTATCTGCTGCTACTCTCAGCAATGCAATGATCTAGGACAATCCTGAAAGACTTATGATAGGAATGCTTTCCACCTCCCAAGAAAGAACTGTTGAAATTGGCTTTCACATTAGTGTATTTATAGTTTTATTTTGAGGTTTTGGTTATGTATGAGTGTGCTCTTACATCAATGACCAACATAGAAGTGTGTTTTGTATGTATTTTTTAAAAATAAAATTTTAAAAAAAGTTTAATTTTTAGATAAAATTTTAAATTACTTTCCAGAAAGGACTGATCAATTCACAACTCTATTAAATCAGCAGCAGCATATCACAGTATGTATGATCATCATATATACTGTAGTAGTAGTCTCTTGGTAACCGAGGATGACGATTATCTTTGTGCGTTTTCATCTATGATAGATGAGTGTGCACAAAGACACTTGTGCGTGAAGGAGATTTAAGTGGAAAAGTCGATGCACAGAGACAGTCCCACTCTCTCAGCGATGGAAGCCTGGGTCCAGTGGCACAAAAAGTCATTACACCTGGAGACTTCCTCAGCTGCATTTGATTCCCCTTGTTGTCCTTTGTGCTCCAACACGCCCTAAGCACTCCACAGTGCTTTGCTGCATCACCCTCTCAGCTGTTGAACCTTCTTATTGCTTTCTTCCATCTGTTCCGCCAAAGCAGTCTTCACATGCTGGGTGAGCAAAGCCCTGGTTCACCAGGGGTCAACGACGACCTGATGGCTACCCTCACAAGGTTTAGCTGGCCTGTAGAAGCCGTTGCCTGGGGTGTGGCCGTGAGAGCTGGGTGTCAGGTGAGGGTCAGAGGCTGGAGAGCTGCCCTAGGAGGGCACAACAAGCCCTCCATACCAGAGATACTACCCCTCCCTGAACACCCCATACACCCCATATATACTGTACATATACAGTATATACAGTACATGAGTGTGCCTTGTCCTCTTTACCAATCTGATATGTGAGACAGAGCCTTAAAGTTGTTTCACTTTTCATTTCTCTTATTACTTGCAACTTGGAACATTTTTTTCCTTTCCTATGATTGTTGATAACTTATTTTTCTTTAGAGTATTGTATTTATACAGCTCTTATTCTTATACATTTTCACTGGTTTCCTATATATCTTCAACCTGTTTCATTTTATTTTCAATCCCTATGGGAAGGCCTTCGTACAGAGAAAAGAACAATGAATTTGAAATCTGAGAAACTGGGTTCAAATCCCACCTTTGTCATTTAGAATTTGTATGCCCTGGAGTTGTGTTGATAAAGATGTGGCATGTATGCCCCAGTATGCCAGAAGGGACTGCTCTGTTCCTCTTCTCCACCATGCCTAAGGACATTTTTTGCATGCTCCAACATGCCCAACAGCCCAATGAGAGCACTTCCTCCCTCTGCTCTCTGGGGTATTGCAATGGGGCTCACAGGTGGCTTGAAGGAGCTGTTTGGGCACATGATCTCTAAAAGGTTTGCCAGTGCTGCCCTAAGGCAAGTTGCAACTTTTCTGGACTTCAATTTCTTCATCTATAAAAGGAGAAAGTTAAACTAGGTATCCTCTAAAGTGTCTTCCAGTTATAGATCTATGATCCTATATTCATCCTTCTGGTGCTTAAATTCAATATTAGCAATATGTCATACATTACAAATAGAATAGCTTAAGGATTTTCATCATCAGAAGAATGACTCTCAGGCCACTCATTTCATGAAAACATGGAAGAGATTGTAATAAATCTTGATGAAATCATGATTCCATTTATTTAATTATTAAAACAAAACTATGTTTCTATAGTGCTTTGCAAACCTTAAAGGGTATTTTCCTCATAACAATTCTGTAAAATAGGTTATAAGTAGTAAAAAGTTTGATCATCTGAATTTTATAGACCAGGAAACAGGTTTGGAGAAGTTAACTCCAAATCTAGTACTTCTGCTACCAATACCATGTAGTCTCAAATGAATCTAACACTTTCTTCAAGTTATCATATTCTCAACCTTCCTGCTCCCTTGGGCTAATTTTCACATAAAACTATTAAAATGTTAGAGTTATAAGGGAGTCATTCATTCAATGAATGAACCTATAAGCATTCATTAAATACCTACTATATGCTACATATGGTATGGGGGGGACACAAATATAATCAATGAAACAATTCCTATTCTCGAGGAGCTTACCTTTAATAGCATTTATTCAACACCTACTATGTGACAGGCATAGCTGGGAATATAATAACTAAAGCTCAATGAGGGGCAGGTAGGCAGTTCAGTCAAAGAGAGCTAGGTCTGAAGTTTGAAGGACCTACCTGGGCTCAAATCTGGCCTCAGATACTTCCTAGCTGTGTGTCCCTGAGCAAGTCACTTAAATCCCAATTGCCTACCCTTTACTGCTTCTATGCCTTGGAACTGGTACTTAGTATTGATTCCAAGAGAGAAGATAAGGATTTTTTTTAAAGAGCTCAATGAAATAAATACTTGTGGAATGAATTGAATGGCACTCTTCTAAAGGTCCTTTCTATAGAGAAACCCTATGAATTATGATAGCTTTTCTGGAGTTTCCTAGGGGTAAGGGTGGATCTCAGGAGAGGCTTGGGGGCCTCTAAATCACACAGTCATCTAGGCCACCACCTCATTAGCCCTAGTAACCTGTTGTTAAGACTAGTCCTAATCACAAGAGGTCAACAAGTTCTGTGGTATTCTGATAAGAATTTAAGTTCCATGGGTTGCTGAGCCACTGTGCCATTGGACAGCTCTCCAGAGGACAGAGCTGCAGAATATAGGGTATGTAGGTGGCAGGACATCTGTGAATTATAATAACAACCAGTGTAGTTACTCTCAAAGTGCAACCTTTGCCACAACATACAGGAAAAAGGACTGTAGCTATAGTAACGCTGTGCGTTAACTCTTGCCCTAGCTGCCTGGCAGCACATCCAGGGCCCCTCAATTTACTCTGGTTCCCAATGTAATAAATTTTTAAGTGCTTTTGGCAGGGTCACAATTTTTTTTCAGAGGATATGAGTGCATTTACATTAATAGCAGCCTTCCTTTCTCCCTGCTCTGAGCATACTTTATAGGAAATGTGGGGGGACCTGGATTCAGGCCAGATCCTGTCACTCACTAACTCACTATGTGACCTTGGACAACCTCTCAACCTGAGTTTTCTCCTTTGTAAAATGAGGGGATTGGACCAGCTGATTTTTAAAGTCTTCTTCTGCACTAATATTATATGATCTAAGTTTGATCCCAAAGAAGAGATATAAGGAGACACTTCCCCCAACTCTTTTGCAGAAGACAGATGGAGATTTATGGGAATGAAACATTGTGTACATTGTCAAATTATTTCAATGTAGAGATAAGTTTTACAGGTTTTTTAAAATCTTTTTTCATATATATATATTTGTTATGTGAGAAGAGGAGGAGAAATTTAGGCCTTGTTAAAACAAAACATATCAATAAGTATTAATGTTCTAAGATCCCTTTCAGCTCCAACCCCCTGTACTATATGTACTGATCCCTTCTATCTCTAATGTTCTTTTTATTTCAAAAGCCATTCTCCTTGTAATATCTTTTCTTTGTGGCACCTTTGCTGACCTCCTAGTAACTGGAATGCCCCTTCCTAAATTACTTTCTATTAATTTTGCATGCATTCTATTTATAATCATGTGTCTACACTGCCTCCTCACCCACTCCCACCCCCATTAAAAAATAAACTCTTTGAAGACAAGCACTTTTTCACATTTGTCTTTAGGTCATAGAACTAGAGCTAGAAGGCACCTCAGTCATCTAGTCCTCCCCTTTCATTTTACAGAAGAAACTGAGGACCATGAAGGTTAAGTGATTTGCCCAGATCACATGTGTAATGTTAGAGGTGAGATCTGAACCCAACTCCTAGGACTCCAGAGTCAGTGTCCCTTCCACTTATGTTCTTTATTTTATAACTCCTTCTAGTTAAAGAACATTCTCTGAGTTACACTTTAACAGTCTCTTGCCTCAGGTCCCTTCTAGCTCTGACATGCTAAGTAAGTCCTTTGCCCCATTCATCTTCCTTTAGACCAACAGCCTATGAGGTCTGACAAAAATAAGAAAAATCAAACTGTTTATGGTAGGTGTTTTCCTGCTGTGCCTCTAGGTGGGTGTCTCCTGGTCTCTAGAGGAAGTTCAGGAGAGTGTTGGACCACACCCTCTTGATTTGCATGCCTTTGCTCTCTCTGGCAAGTGGTAGCCCCCATGCTAGACTTCCTCCCTCTAGTTCTTACACTCCTTCCAACTTTCAATCTGAACCAGGGGTTTTATACTTTAATGTAAAATACAACCACCAAATAGGACAATAACAGAAGATAGGGGAATGCACAATAGACATTCTCAACCTAGAAAACTAGCTGGAGAGATGTAAATGTGGTTCATATTCACCTAGAGCCATCATGCCAACTAAAGAGAATTTTATTGAGCCCAGAGAGAGAAGTGAATGGACAGCCAAGAAACTAGGGTTCAAATCCCCTCTGCCTTTAACTTCCCGGGGATCTTCCCTATTCCTTGCGGTGACGTTGCTTCCATATCAGTAGAAATGGCACTGAATGTGTGTACTTTCCTTAAAAGGATGCAAGTATTACCAATTAAGCAATCAATCAACAACCATCTGTGCTTGCTTTGTGCCAGGACTACTGCTAAGCCCTAGGGTTAACAAAGAGGAGAGTCAAAGGTCTCTGTCCTCAAGGAGCTTACATGTTAATGGAGGAGACCACTAGGGTACTTACAATTTTTTGCAGAATCAATCAAATGTAATAGGGAGGGGGGTGCCCTAGTAGTTGGGGGAGCCAGGAAGAAAATGGCCCTAGAGCTGATGTATGAAGGAAATTAATGAATCCAGAAGTGAGGTGGGAGTACATCTCAGACACAGAAAATAGCTTAGTACAAAGGCAAGGACCCAGGAGATTTGAGTATCCTGTGTGTAGGATAGACCAGTGTCATCAAGTAATAGAAGGGTCCCAGGACCATCAGCCCCAATTAAGAGAACTAACAAGATGCTCCATTCCCTGACACCCATACTGAAGTATCTGGAGCTAGTTGATGATCCAGTGAAAGGTCTTGAGCAGTGATTAGACAGGTAGGTGATGAACCAGGGAATATAGCACTTTTATGGAAAACAAGGGAAGAGAGTGGTGAGGAAAAGGAGGGAATGATCAAAAGTTAGTTACAGAGATGTCAAGAAAGATGATAACTGAGGAAAGTCCATTGAGCTGATTATTAGTAGCCTTAGAAAGAGCAGTTTTACATTGTGGACCAATCAAATGAAATCCACTTTGCTACCAGTAGCAATGCAATGATCCAGGACAATCCTGTGGGACTTAAGAAAAAGTGTACTATCCCCATTGAGAAAAAGAACCGAGGGGGTAGAAAGGCAGAAGAAAAACATATGACTTATCACTTATTCATATGGATATATGATTTGGGGTTTTGGTTTTAAAATATTGCTCTATTTCAAAAATGAATAATATGGAAATAGGTATCAAGTGATAACACTTGTATAACCCAGTGGAATTGCTTGAGGGGGGAGGGAGGAGGGGAGGAAAAGAAAATGAATCATGCAAACATGGAAAAACATTTAAAAATTAAAAAATAAAAATATAATATCTCTCAATATGAAAAAAAAAGAAAGAACAATTTCAGTGAAGTGATGAGGTTAGCTGCCAGAAAACAAGGCCTTGAGAAAACAGTGGGCTGTGATGAAGTAGAGGCAAAGAGTATAAATGATTTTTTCTAGGAGCCAGACAGTTAAGAGGAGAAATTGAGGAGAACAACTTGAGAGGATAGCAGGCTCCTCCCCAAACCCATCTTGTCCTGATTAGAGAGTTCCTCACATAGCCTACGATATCAGACCAGCTCCAAGCATCATTCATTTTATTTCCTGACTCTCTCTCTTTGCTCATTTATCCTTTCCACTATCCTTTTTCACCTCCTTTTATAGTTCAGAAACATAATCCAATCAGTATGTATTTTTTTAATTTTCACATTATTCATTTTGTGAGTGAATAATCTTATTAAAACACCAAATCATATAACCAAATAAACAAGTGATAAATCATGTTTTCTTCTGCATTTCTACTCTAACAGTTCTTTCTCTGGAGATAGATAACATTCTTTTTCATAATTACCTCAGAATTGTTCTGGATCATTGCATTGCTGCTAGTAGCAAAGCCTATCATATCTGATCATTTCACAGTATCACAGTTACTATGTATAATGATCTGGTTCTGTTTATTTCACTGCATCAGTTCGTGTAGGTCTTTCCAGCTCTTTCTGAAATCATTCTGTTCTTGATTCTTTATAGCACACTAGTATTCCATCATCATCCTACACCACAATTTGTTCAGCCATTCCCCAATCAAAGGACATTCCTTTATTTTCCAATTCTTTGCCACCACACAAAAAGAGCGGTGATAAATATTTTTGTACAAATAAATCCTTTCCCTTCCAATCAGTACTTCTATTGCTATTGGAAAGGATGTGTCTCCTAGCTTCTCTCATCTTCCCTGTGCTTAGAATAGAAGCTAAGGGAGAATAGGGAACATTCACTTTCATACCTGTATTCTTAGCATTTAGCATAATAATAAACCCTTAATAAATGCTTTGTCATCCTTTTGTTCAGGGATAAGAGAGAGAGATAGAAAGGGAGAGGAATTGATTTTTATGGAACAACTCCTGGATTTGACATTCAAAGTAATGACATGGGAGGAAATTTTCCTAGGCTAGGAAAAAACCAGCTTCTTCCTCTGAGGCCAGACCCAAGGAAATGAAGGTGGTGATAAAGAGAGTTTGAAGTGTGAGAAGAAAAAACTCATGAAGAAGGCCTTGATTTTCTCATTAAAGAAGAGGCAAGGTCAAATGCCAAGAGAGAAAGGAATAGGATGGGTAGCATTGGAGGCTTCAGGAGAAAAGAAAAAGTTTGGAATATTTCATGGTGGATAATGAAAGAAGCAATTAGAGAAGAATAAAATGTTTTAGTGGATCTGTGCTTTAGTACTAGAGACCACTCTGGTTGCTTAGCCCTTGCTACCAATCTGAGAATTGATAGTAAGGCAGAAGGTAATGGTTTAAAAAAATTATAGAATCATAGTATTGCAGGATCATAGAGTTACAGTCACTGGATGAGTAACTTTGGGCAAGGAATACAAGCTTTTTAAGGACCTAGATTCAAATCCTATTTTTGATTGTGTGACCTTTTAAAAAGTCTCTCACCTTCTCTGTGCTTCAGGTTCCTCATCTGTAAAAGAGGGATGACAAAACCTACAGTATTTGCTTCACAGAGTCATGTTGCAGTTCAAATTAGATGTGAACACTTTGGAAATTTGAAATATCTAAGTGTCCTTTCCCTTTGCAGAATGTAGTAGACTGGAAATAATACTAAGCCTGGCCCTAGGCTGATTGCATAATCCTAATGTATTTCTGTGATCACATCACTGTTTATTCAAAAACTTCTAGGGGTTCCTCTGCTTGCCAAATATAGGACAGACTTGATTCTGGCATTCAAGGCCTTCCACTCCAAATGTGGTTACCTTTTCAACTTTTATCTTGCTTCTAACGCCTCTTCATATACACTGAGTTCCAGCCTTTATGAACTCTATGTTGCAACTTTATCTCACACTACTACCCTTCATGTATTCTGTTTTAGCAGAACTCCCCTCCCTGATTCTTAGCATGCACACTCTCATTCCAGTGTTGTTCTCTTTCAGTTCCTGAGGAATGTAATGAACTCCTCCTCCTCCTCTATTGAAGTCATTCCTTTTAATGAACATGATGATTTCAGAAAGAACTGGAAAGACCTACATGAAATGATTCAGAGTTAAATAAGCAGAACCAGGAGAACATTGCACAGTAACTGAAATATTGTAGAATGAGCAAATGTGATAGACTTAGCTACTCTCAGAAATACAATGATCCAGGACAATTCTGAAGGAGTTATGAAAAAAGATTGCTACCCACCTCCAAAGAATGGTTGGAGTATAAATGCAGATGAAAACATTAAGGAAGGAAGGAAGGAAGGAAGGAAGGAAGGAAGGAAGGAAGGAAGGAAGGAAGGAAGGAAGGAAGAGAAAGAAAGAAGAAAGAAAGAGAAGAAAGGAAGAAAGAAAGAAAGAAAGAAAGAAAGAAAGAAAGAGGAAGAAAGAGAGAAGAAAGAAAGAGGAAAGAGGAAGAAAGAAAGAAAGAAAGAAAGAAAGAAAGAAAGAAAGAAAGAAAGAAAGAAAGAAAGAAAGAAAGAAAGAAAGAAAGAAAGAAGAAGAAGGAAGGAAGGAAGGAAGGAAGGAAGGAAGGAAGGAAGGAAGGAAGGAAGGAGGAAGGAAGAGAAAGAAAGATGAGAAATCATTTCTTTCCTTCAGGTCCTATCTGCTCCAAGAAGCCTTCCCTCAGTTCCCCAGGCAAAAAATGGAAACTTCCTTTTCAAATTTCTTCTAGTATTTTATCCAGTTCTCACCTTTCCCCCATCATTGTTTCATTCAGCACACATTGATTAATCACACACTATGTACCAGGCAGTACTCAGTGCTAGGGACACAAAAATAGAGGCCCAGTAACCCCTAATCAATAAGCTTATATTCTACTAGATCATATTTTATATTGAAGTATTCTTATTTATTTAGGACTGCTAGATGGGACCACAGTGCACAAAGCACTGGGCCTGGAGTCAGGAAAACTCATCTTTCTGAGTTCAAATCCAGCCTCATATGCTTGCCAGCTATGTAACTCTAGGCAAGTCACTTAATCCTGCTTGCCTTGGTTTCCTCCTCTGTAAAATAAATTGGAGGACATGGTCAACCATTCCAGTATCTTTGCCATGAAAAACCCCAAATGAGGTCACAAAGAGTCAGACAGAACTGAAAAATGATTGTAGAACAAAAAAAATTCTTATTTATGAACTTGACTTATGCCCTCTACATTGAAGGAAGGAATTAGGTCTTTTAAAATTTTTATATTCTCAAGACAGAGGCACAAAGTCTTGCATGTTCTATTTGTTAATACACATTTGTTGATTTAAATTTGATCCTACATTTATAAGCTCTGTGACCTTAGGCAAGTCACTTGACTCTCCAAAACTGAACTGGATCATCTGCAAAATATTTATACTACATTTCAGAGCTGGTATGAGGAAATTGCTTCATTAATGTTAATATTTTTATAGATAAAATAGTTATTATTATTAGCCCTTTTACTCTTTTTAGGTGATTTCTCTGAGTACAGGTTTTAGATCTGGAAGGGTCCTTAAAGATCATCAGAACCAACCTCCTCATTTTGTAGAAGAGAAACGGAAGTCCTAAGAAGCAACATGAGCTACCCAAAGTAACCCAGTAAATAGTAGAACCAGGTTTTGGAGCTGGGCCTTCTGGCTTCAGATCTAAGACTCTTTTCAGTGCCTCATACTCATGTGCCTGCCTGGATCATGGACTTAGCCAGAATGGGACCCATCTTTTTGTACAGGCATGGGAAGAAACCCCACATGGCCACAATCCAGGAGAGGGTGGATATCTGTTCTTGGCAGGATCCTGGTGGTCTCCAGGGGAACCACAGGCCTGTCTCCTCCATCCTGTTGGTTCTTCAAGATTGCCCTACTTTTGTCTATTTGGATGAAGTCCAGACTTGGAAAAATGGAGGGAGAAAAAGATGTGGATGAAAAAATGGCTGCTGTTAGTATCAGCCAGCTTCAAAGATTCTATTTCTCCAAAGTCAACCCCTAGTCACCATAACCCCCTCCCCCCATCTACATCTACCCTTTCCATTCTCAACAGGAGCCAGATGGGTGTATGTGGGTGACCCTTTTCTTTTTCTGACAGATATTATGAAGCTTATCACTGCTCTATGTTTCAGGTACTGTGAATTATAATTATGATAAGATAAACCATTAATTCACCCATGCACCCAGGTGTCACAGAAGATAAAGCATTGGACCTGAAGTTCATATTCAGCTTTAGATATTTTTAACATCTCTGCAAACCTAGGAAATCATCTAGTTTCTGTCTGTTTTCTCATCTGTAAAAATGAGATAATAACAGCATCTACCTCACAGAGTTGTTGGGAAGGTAAAATGAGATAATTTTTTAAGAGCACTTTGCAAACTTTAAAACACTATATAAATGCTAGTTATTATTAACTTAATGTATGGTGTTGGGTAAGTTATGTACCTGTCTGGACTTCATTTTCTTCTTCTTTATGAGGGGCTGATAGGGAAAATTCCCAAATTGATACAATGAGCTTCCTGGGAAATGTCTTTATTTAAAGTGAAATGAGAATTTCTTACTGGCACCTCCTTAAGAGGACAAAAGACAACTCCTGATTAAGTTTCTGTGACTAGGGCTGCCCCCAAGATATGGTTGTCTAGGACTATTAGGAGAATGAACTCTTCTTACAAGACTCTGTGTTAGCCTACCTATAAAAGTGAGCCATGGGGGGGGGGGGCATTAGGGGGTGGTGGTGAGTGGCATTTGGGTAGCTCTGTGGATTGAGAGCCAGGCTTAGAAACCCAAAGTCTTGGGTTCAAATATGGTCTCAGGCATTTCCTAGCTGTGTGACCCTGAGAAAGTCACTTAATCCCCAATTCCTAGCCCTTACCACTCTTCTGCCTTAGAACCAATACATAGCAGTTTAAAAAAAAAATAAACAAAAAGTGAGCCAATGGGCTGCTTGACAGACATCTTTCAGCTTTTGGTTTTTTACCATTACCCCCCTTCCTTCCCAACCACCTTTCTATTGGTGTCCAGCTGGTAGAGGTGGAAGGCGTTAGTGGCTAACTTGGGATAGAAACATATGACAATGTCATGAACTTGCCCATTGGAGAGAAAGGGAGTTCCCAGGTCTTGGTAGAGTAATAGTTTCTGCAGAAGCACTGGGCAGAGGCACACATGTGCTTGCCCTTGTTGCCTAAGAAGGGGATTTATCACTAATGTTCCAACCTCAACCTCCTAGTTATGCTGTAATCTGGCCTTCTAGTCAGAAAAAAAGTTTGGCTTATAAATCAGTTCTCTAAACTCTTTGACTTCTAGAAAAAGAAGGGGAGCTCCTAAGAAGTATATCTCTTGGGGAAAGATCTTTGTGGAAACTGGAGCTTGAGAAATAGTAGAGAGACCAAAGTCATGAAATGGAAGAAGGGACATAGATATTGATATTACAGTGATTTATTTGAATAGTGCAAATTTAGTGAGAAGGAAGAATGCTTATTTAACAGCTTCAAGGAAAATATGCTTCCCTGAGATTGTCTGGCCATTGAAAGTGATCAGGACTGTGTAACCCTGGGCTAGTCGGTCCTATTTGCCTAACCCTTATTCTTCTGTCTTAGGACAGAAAGTAAGGGTTTTAAAACAAAGAAGAAAAGAAAGTGATGAGGACAAGTTCCAGGGAATTATGGTCTCCACTATCAAGGCCATATGACTACTAATGAGAGAAAACCCAAATAAGTGACCATAAATTTAGAGCTAGAAGGGATCTTAGGGATCATTTATGTCCAACCCTCTAATTTTACTGCTGAGGAAATTGAGGCTTCCAGAAGCTGTGATTTGCTTGAGGTGAGGTAAGTAGTAAATGATAAATCTGGGATATTCAGGTCCTCTGACTTCATATTTTCACTGCTTCTCAGTTTCTCTTCAATAGGAGAAGCAGCTTTAACAACTGATTGCTGAATATTCTTTTGGCAAACCAATAGAACAAAGATAAGGTCAGGAGTGAGGTTAAGACTTGGAGAGATGCCAAGCCACAGACAAAGGATAATAGCATTAATCTAGAAAGTATCTTAAAAGTTATCTACTGCAGCCCCTTTGTTTTTTAGAGGAAACAGAATGAAGTCACTTATTCAAGAACAGGAAGGTAATAATTGACAGAACTGGAATCAACAAAGTACTTTAACATAGTATCCTATTTAATCTAAAAAATAACTCTGTAAGGGAAATAGTGAAAGTAAAATTACACTATATATCCATTTTATGAATAGAGAAACAGTTTCAGAGAGTTGGACTAATACCCTAAGGGACATTCAGCTATTAAGTAGCTGACCACACACTTGAACCCAGAATTTTGTATTTCCATGACAGAGATTAAAATAAGTCTATTCTCTGTGCATTTGCATATTTCCAGGTTTTAGGATTTGCTTCTAGCTTAATTTCCTCTTAAATGTTTCTATTTAAAAAAAAAGATAAATCTGGGTAGGGCTGCGTGGTTTAGCAGGCCTGGAATCAGGAGGACTTGAGTTTAAATATGACTTCAGGGGGCAGCTGAGTAGCTCAGTGGATTGAGAGCCAGGCCTAGAGATGGGAGGTCCTAGATTCAAATCTGGCCTCAGACACTTCCCAGCTGTGTGTGACCCTGGGCAAGTCACTTGACCCCCATTGCCTAGCCCTTACTACTCTTCTGCCTTGGAGCCAATACAGAGTATTGACTCCTAGATGGAAGATAAGGGTTTAAAAACAAACAAACAAACAAACAAATAAATATGATTTCAGACTAGCTGAGTGATCCCAGGCAAGTCATTTAACCCCCTTTGTCTCAGTTTCTTCATCAGTAAAATGAGCTGGAAAAGGAAATGGCAAACTACTCTAGTTTCTTTGCCAAGATAACCACAAAAGGGGTCACAAAGAGTCAGGTCTGAAAACAACTAAACAACAATAACAGGATGGAGTAGGTCACTGGAAGTAAGGGAAATGGTACACAAAGGTAAAGGGGCTTAAAATTAAAAAAAAAAATACCAACCTTGTCTCAGAATTAATGGAAAAGAGGTTTGGCCCAGCTGAGTCAGGATGGAAGCAAAGAATTCAAATTTCCCCCTGAAATCATATACAGTGGTGACAGAAGATACTGCTCAGGAAAGATGGTCGTAAAATAGCAGGAGGAGAGAACAAACAGTGTATGTGGAAGCAGAGGACCTGGGTTCCAATTTAAGTCAGATCTCTCTGTATGCTTTCCTTAGTAATTTTCTCTTTCTAGTCCTCAGTTTCCTCATTTGTAAAATAAGTACAGTGGACTAGATGAGTACTAAGGTCCCTTCCAACCATAATTTAAAATCCTACAATCTTTCCTTCTTAGGTTTTTTCCTAACTGAAACATATTCCTCAGTTTTTTTTTCAAATACAACTATTTGCTAAATTTTTGTTAATCACTTCTCTCTTTTCCCCTCTGTTACTATGATCATTTTAGACACTCCCTTCTCATAGCCCATTGAGATTACTTCAATCCTGCCTCTCTTTCCTTCAATCCATCTTTGCACCACTGCTAGAATAATCTTCCTTAAGCATCAGCAGTTCTCTATTACTGCCTATATGAAATCTGTTTAATATTCAAGACTATTTATGAATTGATGCCTCCTTATAAAGATGAGCTGATTTTTACTGCTTTCTGAGGGAGTGAAATTAATTGGTGCCCCTCATCTAAAAAGCCTTAGATTTAACCTTGGCCTTATGTTGAAGGGATATGCCTTTACAGAGGTGTGCATAACCCAGGGAAACACAGAGGCACATTCAGGAATATCAGATCCCTGAAACTGCACTCCTCTGCTATAAACATGTCTGATCTGCCTCTTTTGTTCTTCTTTGTTCTAAGATAATCAGCTCTACAAAAGCGAAAGCAATATGGTGGACCAATCTTTATAAATACCAACAGGGAGATCTTGCTCCTTCCAGTGGTAATCAGCTGGATTCAGCTAACACTAGAATGGGTAAGAAGCTGGCGCCCTCCTCAGGACACTGTAATTGCTGCTTTTTTGCCCCTATTCCTCTTCAACCCTGACTTCCTTTTTGTCATAACAGCTCATAGGCTCATAGATATAGAGTAGGAAGATTCCTTCGAGGCCAACTAGTTTAACAGATAAAGAAACTGAAATCAGGGAGTTTAAATGACTTGTCCTGTTCACACAGCTAGTAAGGACAGGGATTTGTAGGAAGGTTGTATTTGAATTCAGGTTCTCTAACTCTACATTCAGCATTCTTCCACTGTACAACAGTGCCACCCCAGTGAAGGCAAGTTTCTCATTAGATAAAGGACGTCTCTGCTGAGGCTGTCTAGGTCGACTGACTCCAGTTTTTAGGAGATTGAGAAGGCTATGGAACAGAGGACTCATCGAGAACCTTTATGTGCTGACTTGGCAAAGGTCTCCCACTCTCAGTACTCTAGCTAACCTAGACTTTGAGCCCCAGAGAGACTTGGCTTTAAAAGAAGAGGAATAGCCAGAATTGGTAACAATGAATTGCAGCTAGAGCTCATTAAGTTGGTAAATACAGAATAGGCCAATGTGGTATGACTACAAGGAAGAGCTTCAGGGGAATCTAAGCCCTGAGCACCAAGATTTTGTCTCCAGGTTACTACATCCTGCTTCTTGGAATTTCCAATTTTTGATCTGCTTTTTATCTAATTGCTTTGTTTAGAAACATCCTACTCCACTCTATCTAGGGCTTGGAAAAAGGCATCTTCATTGCATTTTCTGGTTCTTTCCTACCCAGTCCCCCTCATGACTCTGCTCTCTGTGAATATAGTCACCCTGCCCTTTGATCCATGCTGAAAGGGAATTTTGGCCCTGCTTTGCCATTTCCAGTACTGATTGCTTCAGAGAATCTTGGAATGGGATAGTATCTTAAAGGTCACCTAATTCAACCTATCCCTGAGCAGAAATTCCTCTAAAGTATCAGATAAGTAGTGACCCTGTTTTCCTGTCAGCTTCAGTTCAATTTTTTCTTACAACACCAAATCTGCCAACTTGTTACCTTTATACATCATCCCCACTCCCATTCTGCCCCATCCTTCCAAGAAGAATCAACCTAATTTCTGCTCTTCCATTCAACCGTCCTTCAAATACTTGAAGGCAGCTGTCATGTTCCCCCCCCTTCTCATCTTCTTCAGCACTGTCTGCCATAGAACTCAATAACTTTATATTTTTACAGGTCTGAAGTATTGAACTGAGCCTGGAAGGCAGGTGGAAATAATACCCAGCAGTGGATTTTGTAAGAGATTAATGCTACAGAAAACCTGGAAAAGCAGATGCAATGCATGGAAGCTTGAATATCTGTCCATCAAGGAAAATTCCAGAGAAGAATGTGGCCTAGAGAAGGCAGTTGAACATGGAGACAAACTGTTTCTTACTCTTTCTTTTTCCTGGGACTTTAGGAGAAAGAGTTAACGGAGATTCCTCTGCCTTTCTGGTTATTGGTTTCTCTCTGACAGATTTGGCGCTTGGCTCTGAAGACCTTTTGAAAGCTGTTAATAATATCCCTCTTAAAGACTATACAACTTTACTTATTCATCTTGAGATTTATGATATATTGGGGAAATCCTAAACTCCCTCTTTCCTATCCAAATTCCCTTTACCCCTCCTTCCTTAAAAATAAATCCCTGTTTCTGGTATTTTAGAGAGTGGGTTATTTGTTAAAATTTCAGTCAGCTTACCCATTCTGGATCCCAGCTTGATTCCAACTGAAAAAGAGAGCAGAAGTTGGGGGAGGGGGAAGGAGGGAAAGAATTCTGTCTTCCCATTACCTTATTTCTCAGTGTCTTTGCCCAGCACCTCTAATTACCATAAACAACCCAGTAAAGGAACCACCTAATACAATTTGTGCCCCTTTGCCCCTCCCTCCAGTCTCTACCCTGAGGTGTGTGGGCAGATGCCCCTATGCCCTTCTCTGCATCAGTAGTAAAAGCAGCCCAGTGACAGGCTCAAGATCATGCAGCTAGTTAGTAGTAGAGCTGGGTTTGCTCTGATTCCTGGTGCTTTTTCTACCACATAATATCAATTTGCCAATGCCAAAAGAAGAGGCATTAATTAACATTCAGTCTTGGTGCAGAAGCAGCATTCCAGCCTGGGTCACACTCAGTGAACCAAAGTACCATGGCAATTGAGAAAGCCAAGAACAGCCAGGACTTGTTCAGACTCCCAGACACCCAGCTCCAGGCCAGGGGTGAGAAGAAGCTGATTCCAGAGAGAAAGTCTCCTGCTGAGAAAAGAGAGGCCCTCCCCATAGAGCTGGCTGGCATTCAGCCTTGGCGCTATGACATGTGGCTTACTTGATCAAGGAACACAGCATTAGGCCAATCAATGAATGGCCTGAATAGCTTTTTCACAGCCTCTTCCAGCATTTCTTCCCAAGGCAGTTTTTCTTGGTTGCCCTCACATTCTCCCTTTCTGCCTCAGCTTCTATCTCATGGTAGTTTCCTCCATCTAGGCCTACAGCTCATGTGCCTTGGCTATTGAGGAATTAAAGGATTTAGCCCCTGTGCCCATCCCTAATTTTTATTGTAGTTCTTTTTTTAAAATTTTTAAAATTTAATTTTTTTTAAATTTTATAGTGTTTTATTTGATCATTTCCATGCATTATTCATTAAAGACAAAGATCATTTTCTTTTCCTCCCCCCAACCCCCCATATCCGACGCACGATTCCACTGGGTATCACATGTGTTCTTGATTCGAACCCATTGCCATGTTGTTAATATTTGCATTAGAGTGTTCATTTAGAGTCTCTCCTCTGTCATGTCCCCTCAACCGCTGTAGTCAGGCAATTGCTTTTCCTCGGTGTTTCTACTCCCACAGTTTGTCCTCTGCTTATGGATAGTGTTTTTTCTCCTAGATCCCTGCAGATTTTTCAGGGACATTGCATTGACACTAATGGAGAAGTCCATTATGTTCGATTGTACCACAGTGTGTTTGTCTCTGGGTACAATGTTCTCCTGGTTCTGCTCCTCTCGTTTTGCATCACTTCCTGGAGGTCATTCCAGTCTCCATAGAATTCCTCCACTTTATTATTCCTTTTTGCACAATAATATTCCATCACCAACATATACAACAATTTGTTCAGCTATTCCCCAACCGAAGGGCATCCCCTCATTTTCCAATTTTTGGCCACCACAAAGAGTGCAGCTATGAATATTTTTGTACAAGTCTTTTTGTACATTATCTCTTTGGGGTACAGACCCAGCAGTGCTATGGCTGGATCAAAGGGTAGACATTCTTTTAGCGCCCTTTGTACATAGTTCCAAATTGCCCTCCAGAATGGTTGGATCAGTTCACAACTCCACCAGTAATGAATTAATGTCCCTACTTTGCCACATCCCCTCCAGCATTCATTACTTTCCATAGCTGTCATGTTAGCCAATCTGCTAGGTGAGTGGTGATACCTCAGAGTTGTTTTGATGTGCATCTCTCTGATTATAAGAGATTTAGAACACTTCTTCATGTGCTTATTAATAGTTTTGATTTCTTTATCTGAAAACTGCCTATCCATGTCCCTTACCCATTTATCAATTGGGGAATGGCTTGATTTTTTGTACAATTGATTTAGCTCTTTATAAATTTGAGTAATTAAACCTTTGTCAGAGGTTTTTATGAAGATTTTTTCCCAATTTGTTGTTTTCCTTTTGATTTTAGTTACATTGATTTTGTTTGTACAAAAGCTTTTTAATTTGATGTAGTCGAAATTATTTATTTTACATTTTGTGATTCTTTCTATGTCTTGCTTGGTTTTAAAGTCTTTCCCCTCCCAAAGGTCTGACATGTATACTATTCTGTGTTTACCCAATTTACTTATGGTTTCCTTCTTTATGTTTAAGTCATTCACCCATTTTGAATTTATCTTGGTGTAGGGTGTGAGGTATTGATCAATTCCTAATCTCTCCCACCCTGTCTTCCAATTTTCCAAGCAGTTTTTATCAAATAGTGGATTTTTGTCCCAAAACCTGGGATCTTTGGGTTTATCGTATACTGTCTTGCTGAGGTCGCTTGCCCCCAGTCTATTCCACTGATCCTCCTTTCTGTCTCTTAGCCAGTACCAAATTGTTTTGATGACTGCTGCTTTGTAATAATATAGTTTGAGGTCTGGGATGGCAAGGCCCCCCTCATTTGTGTTTTTTTTTTCATTATTTCCCTGGATATCCTTGATCTTTTGTTATTCCAAATGAAATTTGTCATGGTTTTTTCCAAATCAGTAAAGACATTTTTGGGAGTTCCATGGGTATGGCACTAAATAGATAAATAAGTTTGGGTAGGATGGTCATTTTTATTATATTGGCGCGTCCTACCCATGAGCAGTTAATGTTTTTCCAATTGCTCAAGTCTAGTTTTAGTTGTGTGGCGAGTGTTTTGTAGTTATGTTCATATAGTTCCTGTGTTTGTCTCGGGAGATAGATTCCTAGGTATTTTATTTTGTCTAAGGTGATTTTGAATGGGATTTCTCTTTCTAGTTTTTGCTGCTGAGCTGTGTTGGAGATATATAGAAAAACTGATGACTTATGTGGGTTTATTTTGTATCCTGCAACTTTGCTAAAGTTGTTGATTATTTCAATTAGCTTTTTGGTTGAATCTCTAGGATTCTTTAAGTAGACCATCATGTCATCTGCAAAGAGTGATAACTTGGTCTCCTCCTTGCCTATTTTGATGCTTTCAATTTCTTTTTCTTCTCTAATTGCTACTGCTAGTGTTTCTAGTACAATGTCAAATAATAGAGGTGATAATGGGCATCCTTGTTTCACTCCTGATCTTATTGGGAATGCATCTAGTTTATCCCCATTGCAGATGATATTAGCTGATGGTTTTAGATATATATACTGTTTATTATTTTTAGGAACGACCCTTCTATTCCTATGCTTTCTAGTGTTTTTAATAGGAATGGGTGTTGTATTTTATCAAAGACTTTTTCTGTGTCTATTGAGATAATCATGTGGTTCTTGTTGGTTTGCTTGTTGATGTGGTCAATTATGTGGATAGTTTTCCTAATATTGAACCAGCCCTGCATCCCTGGTATAAATCCTACTTGATCATGGTGGATGACCCTTCTGATCACTTGCTGGAGTCTTTTTGCTAGTATCCTATTTAAGATTTTTGCATCTATATTCATTAGGGAGATTGGTCTATAGTTTTCTTTCTCTATTTTTGACCTGCCTGGTTTTGGAATCAGTACCTAATGTTTGTGTCATAAAAGGAATTTGGTAGAACTCCCTCTTTGCTTATTATGTCAAATAGTTTGTATAGTACTGGGATTAACTGTTCTCTGAATGTTTGATAGAATTCACTGGTGAATCCATCAGGCCCTGGGGATTTTTTCTTAGGAAGTTCTTTGATGGCCTGTTGGATTTCATTTTCTGATATGGGTTTTATTTAAGAATTCTATTTCTTCTTCTGTTAGTCTAGGCAGTTTGTATTTTTGTATATATTCATCCATATCACTTAAATTGGTGTATTTATTGCCATATAATTGGGCAAAGTAATTTTTAACGATTGCCTTAATTTCCTCTTCATCAGAGGTGATATCCCCCTTTTCATCTTTGATGCTGTTAATTTGCTTTTCTTCCTTCCTTTTTTAAATTAGATTGACCAGTACTTTGTCTATTTTGTTTGTTTTTTCAAAGTCTTATTTATTAAATCAATAGTTCTATCACTTTCGATTTTATTAATTTCTCCCTTAATTTTTAGGATTTCTAGTTTGGATTTCTGCTGGGGGTTTTTAATTTGGTCACTTTTGAGTTTTTTTTATTTGCATTTCCAATTGATTGATCTCTGCTCTCCCTAGTTTGTTAATATATGCACTCAGGGATATGAATTTACCTCTGATTACCGCTTTGGCTGCATCCCAAAAGGTTTGAAAGGATGTCTCACCATTGTAATTTTCCTCGATGAAATTATTAATTGTTTCTATGATTTCTTTTCTAACTAAACAATTTTAGAGTATCATATTGTTTAGTTTCCAATTAGTTTTTGATTTGGTTTTCCATGTACCATTACTGATCATTATTTTTATTGCCTTGTGGTCTGAAAAGGCTGCATTTATTATTTCTGCTTTTCTGCATTTGTGTGCCATGTTTCTGTGACCTAATGTATGGTCAATCTTTGTGAATGTGCCGTTTGGTGCTGAGGTGTATTCCTTTTTATCCCTATTTATTTTTCTCCATATGTCTATTAATTCTAATTTTTCTAAGATTTCATTCACTTCTTTTACTTTTCTTATTTATTTTTTTATTTGATTTATCTAAATTTGATAATGGTTGGTTCAAGTCTCCCACTAATATGGTTTTACTGTCTATTTCTTCCTTCAATTCTCCTAGTTTCTCCATTAGAAATTTGGGTGCTATATTATTTGGTGCATACATGTTGATTAGTGATATTTCCTCATTATCTAAAGTCCCTTTTAACAAAATATAATTACCTTCCCTATCCCTTTTGATCAGGTCTATTTTTGCTTTGGCTTTATCAGATATCATGATTGCCACTCCTGCCTTCTTTCTGTCAGTTGAGGCCCAGAAGGCCTTACTCCATCCTTTAATTCTGACCTTGTGGGTGTCTACCCGCCTCATGTGTGTTTCTTGGAGACAACATATGGTAGGGTTTTGGATTCTAATCCATTCTGCTATTCATCTACGTTTTATGGGTGAGTTCATCCCATTCACATTCAAAGTTATGACTGTCACTTGTGGACTCCCTGGCATTTTGATATCCTTCCCTAATTCTAACCTTTCTTCTTCAGCTCTACCTTTTAGTCCAGTGATTTACTTTAAATCAGTCCCCCTTGTACTTCCCTTTCTACCCCCCTCCCTTCTTATTCCCTCCCTTATTTTCCCCTGTAGTCTTTTTAAAATTCCCCCCCCCCCACCCTCTCCCTCCCTTGTACTGCTTCCCTCCCCACCAGTCTATTTTTTACCCTTCTACTCCCCTATAGGGTGCAAATCTATTCTCTTCCCCAATGGATTGGATTGTTCTTCCCTCTTTGGGTCAGTTTCAAAGTATGTAAGAGTTGAGTATTTCCTATCTCCAACCTCTTTACCCTTCCAGTGAGTGTATCGATGTTCTCCCCCCTCCTGCCATGAGCTTCTTTGTGACATATAAATTTACCCCATTTGTTTCTTTTCCCATTTCTTTTAGTCATAACCTCTTTTCTTTTTTAGCTTTAGTCATGTATATATATATACATACACATGTATATGTATTTATGCATGCATATATCTATATACCTATTTATGTCTTGTCCTTTCATCCTATACTGTTTGTCACTGTTCCCTCTGAGTGTAGTTCTTCTAGCTGCTTAGGTGATAGCAACAATTTTTAAGAGTTGCCAATGACCTCTTTTCTTATAGGGATACATATCATTTTAACTTATTGAGTCTCTTAAAAAAATTTTGTTGTTGTTGTTATTGTTTTTCCCCTCTTTTTTAATTACCTTTTGATGATTCTCTTGAGTTCTGTGGTTGGACTTCAAATTTTCTGTTCAGATCTGGTCTTTTATTTATGAATGCTTGGAACTCTTCTGTTGTGTTAAATGACCATACTTTCCCCTGTAAGAATGTAGTCAGTTTTGATGGGTATTTTATTCTTGGCTGTAGGCCTAGTTTCCTTGCTTTCCAGAATATTGTATTCCATGCCTTTTGGTCCTTTAGTGTGGATGCAGACAGATCCTGTGTTATCCTCACTGTGTTTCCATGGTATCTGAATGGCTTCTTCTTGGAAGCTTGTAATGCCTGTTCTTTCATCTGATTGTTTTTGAATTTGGCTATAACATTTCTTGGTGTTGTCTGTTGGGGATTAAATACAGGGGGTGATCTGTGGATTCTTTCAATCTCCATTTTCCCCTCTTGTTCTAGGATCTCGGGACAGTTTTCCTGGATAATTTCCTCTAGTATTATGTCCAGGATTTTTCTTTTGTCGTGGTCTTCTAGTAGTCCAATTATTCTTAAATTGTCTCTTCTTGAACGATATTCTAAATCGTCTGTTTTGTGAATGAGATGCTTCACATTTTCCTCAATTTTTTCATTCTTTTTGTTTTGTTTTATAGTGTCCTGCTGCCTTGTGAGGTCACTTGATTCTAGTTGTTTTACTCTGGTTCTTAAAGATTGGATTTCATCTCTGGCTTTTTGGTCGTCTTTTTCCTTCTGGCCTGATTTTCTTTGAAGATTGTCTTTCATCCTCTTTATCTCGTCTTTCATCTCCTTTGCCTCATCTTTCATCTCCTTTGCCTCATTTTCCAGCTGGATAATTTTGGCTTTCAGGACACTATTTTCTTGTTTTAGTTCAAGTGTCTCTGTTTCCAGATGACTTATCTTAATTTTTAAGTTCTTTTCCCAATTGTCTTCAGCTTCTCTTAGTTGTGTTTTGAGTTCTTCCACAGCCTGTATCCAATTTGCTGGGATTTCTGGTTTATCGTTTGCTGATCTCTCCCCCTCTGTTCCATTTGGTGAGTAGTAGCTGTGTATTGTAGTTTCTTTCTTCTGTTTCTGTTGTTTGTTCAAATTCACCCCTTCTTTCCTCCCCGTATTTGTCTGTGCTCTTGTTCCTCTCATTTTTTTTGGGGGGGGGACTTCTATCAGTCTCCCCTCTTGGAGCTTTAACAGAGGATCTCTTGGTGTAATCTCTGGGGGAGGGTTGTTGGGGGTTTGAGCTTTCCTGTCCTCTGGAGGCTTTTGATTGGCTTCAAGTCCAGCAGTCAATGAGGATGGATGGGGAGCCTGGGCTTCCCTGTGTTCTGGAGACTTTTGATGGGATTGAGTTCAGCTTAGTTGGGCTGGGTTTACTTTGAGTTTTAAACTTCCTGGACGGCTGGAGCAGATATGGAGGATCTCCAAAGCTCTGGCCAGGCTGCCAGGTCTATGCTCCTTCTAGGCTGCCATCTTGACTTCGCCTCTAGGTTTCTGTTTTTTCAGAAGACCCTGCTCTCTAAGGGGGGAGGGGTCATGGCTTGCCTGGGCTCTGAGGGCTCCTGATGGGATTAGGTTCACCTGGTTTGGGCCGAATGAGTCCTGATGCAAAAAGCCTCCTCCTCTACAATTTGTGTTGAATGCCTGGAGACTGGCTCGGGTTGTTTCCAAGGTAAGCCCTTCACTGGTCCTGAAGTTTTTGTTCTTTCAGAAGCTCTGAGGGCTCCTGATGGGATTAGGTTCAGGTGGTGTGGGCCGAATGATCCCTGAGCCAAAAAAAGGAAGAAAAAAAAAGCAGCAACCTCCTCCTCCACAGTCTGTGTTGAATGCCCGGAAACTGGCCTGGGTTACTTTCAAGGTAAGCTCTTCGGAGGAACCCTTTTGCCAGCCCTGAGTTTTCTGCCCTTTCAGTAGCTCTGAGGTCTCCTGATGTGATTGGGTTCAGCTGGTGCCCTAAAGCTGAGACCTCCCTTGAGACTCAGATGGAAGGACCCAGCCAGGGAGCTACAGGCTTCCCCCTTCTCTCTCTGTTTCCCTGCCGTCTGTGTTGGGTGCCCTGGAGACTGGCTCAGGTTGCTTTCAAGGTGAGTCCTCAGAGCCCTGAGGTTCCCGCTGCTGCTGTGGGCTCAGCACTCTGGGTTGGGGGGGGGATGGGTCCTGGGACCTTCTTTCTGTCTACCCCTTAGATCCGAGTGATCTAGGGTTCTGGCTTTTGGGGTCTGGTACCTTTTGATCCAGGTCCAGGAGGAGGTTTCCCCAGGTCTATCCTGTTGTTCAACTTGAATTTCGGTGGCCTAGGAGCACTCTGTTTGCAATCGGTAAGGAAGGGTTTCCGAGATCTGAACTTTCACTGCTTCTACGCTGCCATCTTCTATTGTAGTTCTGAATATAGAGTCAGTAACATGGGTGGATTTGCAGCAGCTCCCTTTGTCAGGGAAGCTTTATCAGGAGATCCTGGAGGAGGAGGGCTTTCCAATATACAATAAGGCAGGGACCAAAAGGAAGGGCAAATGGATTATACTCCATTTCTGGGTATTATTTCTGCCTATCTGCCAGACTTAGGTCATAAAGATGACCTGGTGTTCTAGTCCCAAGCCTGACTTACGATTATTTGTGAGACCAAAAATTCCAAAAGCTGCTGACTCTGAATCCCTAAGAGGCCTATCTCTTCTTCCTCTGATAGTTGCCTTGCTCATAGCAAGGAGTTTGAAACAAGGCTTGGGCAAGGGTTGTTTTGTCATCTCTGCTCCACAGATGGTTAGCCAGGTGTTCCTAGTAGGCTGCCAAAAAGTGGTGGCCAAAACAGGTTCCACTTGTGTTGGCAAGTAGGGAGTAGGGTGGTGGCACTGGCTGTCAGTATTCATAACAGAAAATGCTGCCAAAGAAGGTGTTCAAATAGAGAAATAAACTGAGGAAACTATCACTTATTGAAATGGAGAAAGTAAACTGAGGGAAAACTGTTTCTCCTTACAATGACTGCTGTCCTCTGGCTTTGACTAGAGAGCTGCTAAGGGAACCTGATGCTGCTTATTTGTAATGGAGGTAGGAATGAGAAATGTTGAGGGATACCACACAGGGATACTGCCACACAGAGATGCTTGTACACAGGAGACTGCTCTGGAGAATACTCCGAGATCTGCCTACTGATCCCTACTGATGAGTGATGGATCAGTATATCTTTCTAATCTCCTCCTCCCTATCTCTCTCTCCCTTCTCCAACCATCTTCCTCCTGCCACTCTCTCCTCCCAATTCTTCCCTCCCCCCTGAGTGAACTATAAAGATTCTCTTTTCTTTTCCTTTTTCAAGTCAAGGGGTTTATTGGGATAACAGGATGGGAAACTGAGGAGAGAGGGATGAGGATGTCCCTAATCTAAATGAGGGATTGAGAAAGTAGTCCAGTCACAAACTGTGACTCAGACAGTGAGGGAGACGGAGGACAACAGCCTTTTAAAATATTCTTTCTTCTTCTTCACAAAACCAGCAAGATCTCTCAGCTTAACCCCAGAGAGAAAAAAGTTTAAATTTCTCCTTCAGCCTGGCTTGTCTCCTTTCTCAGCTTTAACCCCAGAGAGAAACAAAGTTCAAAGTCTCTAAGTTTCTCCTGGGCAGCTCAACTCTCAAATAGACCACCAACTCAAAAGCCAAGTTTCTCCTTCTTGTCAACTTCAACTGTCCAAAGCCAGAGAAACCCCAAAACCAAGTCAGCCCCACCAGGGTCTTTCAGCCAGGTCTCAACCTCCAGGGAGAGAGTGACTCCAAGTCCTCTCCCCCTGTCAGCTCAACTGCCAACTCCTGGGAACATTCCGTTTTGGAAACTCCTTTTTTTTTTTTTAAACCCTTACCTTTCATCTTGGAGTCAATACTGTGTATTGGCTCCAAGGCAGAAGAGTGGTAAGGGCTAGGCAATGGGGGTCAAGGGACTTGCCCAGGGTCACACAGCTGGGAAGTGTCCGAGGCCAGATTTGAACCCAGGACCTCTTGCCTCTAGGCCTGGCTCTCAATCCACTGAGCCACCCAGCTGCCCTCAGAAACTCCTTCTTTTGATTGACAGATAGGTCTCCATTTTTTGTTTGCATCTTGGTTTATAAGTTCTCTCTCTCTCTCCAGCCTCTATCACAGTGTGCAATTCTCAGATGAAGAAATCAAAGCTATCAATAACCACATGAAAAAATGTCCTAAATCCATCTTGATTAGAGAAATGCAAATTTTAAAAACTCTGAGGTTCATACCTATCAGATTAGTCAATATGACAGTAAAGGAAAATGATAAATGTTGGAGGGAATGTGGCAAGATTGGGACACTAATACATTGTTGGTGGAATTGTGAACTGATTCAACCATTCTGGAGGGCAATTTGGAACTATGCCCAAAGGGCTATAAAACTGTGCATACCCTTTGATCTGGTAATTCCATGGGGTCTATATACCAAAGAGATTTTTTAAAAGGGGGAGAGGACCTACTTGTACAAAAATATCTATAGTTGCTCTTTTTGTGGTGGCAAAGAATTGGAAATTAAAGGGATGTCTGTCAATTGGGGAATGGCTGAACAAATTGTGGTATATGAAGGCGATGGAATACTACTGTTCCATAAGAAATGATAAACAAGATGATTTCAGAAAAAAACTAGAAAGACCAACATGAACTGATGCAGAGTGAAATAAGCAGAAGAGGGAGAATATTATACATAGTAACAGCAATATTGTGGGATAATCAACTGTGGAAAACAGCTACTTTCAGCAATACAATGATTCAGGACAATTCTGAGGGACTTATGAAAAAGAATGCTATCCACCTCCAGAGAAAACTGGTGGAGTCAGGTGCAGATCAAAGCATACTCTTTTTCACTTTAGCTTATTGTTTTATTTTGGAGTTTTGGTTTTATATGAGTATTCTCTTATGACAATGATCAATATAGAAGTATATTTTACATGTTAATACATATATAACCCAGATAAAATTGTTTTTTACCATCTCCAAATTGGGGGAGAGAAGGAAGGGAGGGAGACATTTTAGATCTTATAATTTTGGAAAACATATGTTGAAAATTGTTTATACATAATTAGGAAAATAAAATATCTTTAAATTAAAAAAAAAACAAGGTGTGGCTAATTCACTGCTGCCTTAAAAGACTATATGCCATAGGCAGATTGAGATAAATCATCAGTTGTTGATTTAAAAATTCTGCCTCCTTTCTGTATGGATCTTCCTTCCTTTACCACTTTACTTTATTTTCTCTAGATTTTAGCTGAAATTTAGCATTTGCTTTAACTATAAATATGGACAACAAACATTATTCTGAGAGAGGGTCCATGGGCTTCACCACACTAGCATAGGGGTCCATGATATACTCCCCCACCAAAAAAAAAAAGTAAGAACCCTTGGTCCTGGGGCCTAGACTCATGGGAGGATGAACTGAGGAATAGACAGTTCTATGCATTCTCAGACTATACAGAGAGTGTAATACTTCCCCAGGACTTCTACCTAGTACACTGGAACTGTATATAACACTTAATAAGTGGGGTATTTTTTCAGCTGTGATTCTTTATTTTCTTTTTTTTTAAGCCCTTACCCTTCCATCTTGGAATCAATATTGTATATTGGTTCCAAGGCAGAAGAGTGGTAAGGGCTAGGTAATGGGGATTAAGTGACTTGCCCAGGGTCACACAGCTAGGAAGTATCTGAGGCCAGATTTGAACCTAAGACTTCCCGTCTCTAAGTCTGGCTCTCAATCCATTGAGTTACCCAAATGCCATGTAGGGTCTCTTTTTCAAGATGACTTAGTCTTTACCAGTGGAATCACCGTCGGCCACGGGGGGTGGGAGGGAGGAAAAGAAAATGATCTTTGTCTTTAATGAAAAATGCATGGAAATGATCAAATAAAATACTATAAAATTAAAAAAAAAAGATGACTTAGTCTTAGGGAATGCCTACCAAAGTCTCTGTTACTATTGAAAGATACCAGCTTGCTGATATTTAGTTTAAATAAAAAAATATTGGATTGTGGAGCTCTGGCTTCTAATCCTAGTTCCAAGATTTACTATGTGTCTAGCATTAGGAAAATTATTTCATCTCTTTGTCTCAATTTTCTCACCAATATAACAAGAGTGATAATAACTAACATTATATATAGTACTTTAAGATTTACAAAGCATTTTGTACATGTATATATAAAACATGTAAGTAAATATGTAAAATCTCACATACACATATACACACATATACATACTTCTAGGTGTGTCTGGTACACATACACACGTACATATGTGCTTATATGTGTATGCATGCAGTACACAGATATATGCACACATGCACCTACACACACACATCTGGGCCTCACAACAGCTCTCTGGGGTAAGTAGAACAAGAATTATTGCTCCTTTTGACAGATGAGGAAGCTCGGTGACTTGCCCGAGGTTACACGATGCATCAGTGCTGGAGTCAGGATGTGAAGCCCAGAATTCTATTTCCTCTGCCGCTGCCTACCCCACAGGGCTGCCATGAGGGTCAAATAAGATCATTGATGGCAATAATCATAACTGCCACTTTTTAGAATACTTGAAGATTTACCCAGCATTGTGTGCTTGAACCTTAAAGCTCGGAGAGACGTGCAATGACTTACTCCGGGTGGCACAGGAAGGGTCAGAGCTGGGCTACAAAACAAATCTCTTCAGCTCTCCTCAGTATACCATGCTGCTTCCCAAGGATGACATTATCAAAGAATTTCAGAGCTGGAAGGGAACAAGCATCTAGTTCAACCTCTAATCCTCCCACCCTGAAAATAAAATAAAACTCTCCTCAACCAGAGCCAAGAAGTGGCTGTCCAGCCTTTCTACAAGACCTCCTGTGATGGGTGAGGCTCTGTAGGCAGAAAACCTTCACACAGATTTAAAACTGCTGCTATGGCAATTGTTTTTACTGCACCTGTGATTTACAGCCTTCCCTTTAGGAGAGTCCCCAGGAGGAACCCCCCCCCCCCCGACAATGCAAACCAGTATTGGCTCCTAATAGCTCCCTTGGGAGCAATCGGAGGATCTGAGAGGTAAAGTGACTTATCCAGAGTCACACAGACAATCTGCACCAGAGGGGGCACTTGAGATCAAATTTTCCTCCTTCTGAAGTCAGCTTTATCCATTCCACAATACCAGGTGGGAGAGAATGCAAAAAGTAAACTGCTCTGCTGCCTTCAAAATGTTTACATGATGGGGGCATCTGGGATGGCTCAGTGAATTGAGAGCCAGGCCTAGAGACGGGAGGTCCTGGGTTCAAATATGGCCTCAGATACTTCCTAGCTGTGTGATCCTGGGTAAGTCACTTGACCTCCAACACACAGTATTGATTCCAGAACGGAAGGTAAGAGTTAAAAAAACAAACAAACCAGGGCTGATGTCCCAAGCCTGGAGAATCATGGTCCAGGAAAGGGGTGCTGTGCAGACAGCAACATCAGTCGGCAGGTGCATTTATCCCCACAGTCATTCCCCACTTCTGCAGGAAGCCCGTTATTAGGGCTTTCCATCTGACATCACCTTCTGTTGGTTCTATGTATGTCTTGTATACCCCTAGTGTTTGGAGATTGTTTCCCCCAGTTAGAATTTGGGCTTCCTGAGTGAGAGAGTTGTTTGCCTTTCTTTAAATTCCTAGCACTTAGCACAGTGTCTGGGACATAGTAGGTGCTTAATTAATGCTTGCTGATTGATGATGGGACATCTGACAGGAAGGACTTTTGGAGACTTCCTTTGACAAAGAAAAAGCTTTGTTGCCTGGGCTGGGAGGGAGAGGGCCCTGGTGCAGAGTGTCTGTGTATAGGTGAGGAGGAGTAAAGAAGAGGGAAAAGGCAACATCCTGGTGCCTGTGGGCAGCTAAAGAAAAGCCCGGGGTCCCAACTGAGGGCTCTCTTTTACTGAGGGCTTTTTAAAAAAGTTTTTCGGGAACAGACCAACTTCCTTTCTCTTTTACACTTCAAGACGTACATTCCGGAGCCCTGCAGGATTCCAGGGCAGTAATATGACACCAGGCCTATGTGATCTGGTTCCATCTCCCAGGAGAACTTCTGGGAAGCGGTCCAAGGGAGAGATATCAGACATGAAAAGGCTCTGTGGCTAACTCAGGGTACACATGATCTTGGACAATTCACCTGCCCTTTTCAAAACCTCAACCTCTCCATCTCTATAATGCTATGGACAACAGCATACAAAGCATTAAGGAAGAAACAAAGTTAGGAGGAGACAAACTCTCTTGCCTTCATGAAACTAAGTCTATTGGGAATGAAGACAATAAAAGGGTATTTATGATGAATATTATCGAGTGATAATTACCTTAGAGATGTGCAAAGCCAAATGTTATTTCCATCATGAGGGAAGAATTTCTTACTAACTAGGGGATCAGGCTTCATGGTAGGGGTATCATCTGAATTGCGTTTTAAAGAATGAATAAGAATTCAACAGACAGAGATGGGCAGATTTCAGACAGATGGGACAGTGGAGGCATATCGCACCTCTAATTTGAGTAGAGTGTTCTTGAATACTTCTTTTCCCACCTTGCACCTAGGAGCCTTAGAACCAGGATGCCGCAGCAAGTTGTATCTCATTACTATTCTGTCCCTTTTCTACTTGCCTTCCTCTATAATCCCAAATCATGGGTCCACCCCCTTCCTTTTCTGGCTTTTGATCACATCACCCCTCTACACACACACACACACACACACACACACACACACACACACACCTTCTTCCCCATCTGCCTTCTTTCTTCTCCAGTTATCCAAATCCTATACATCTCTCAGTGTCCAGCTCAATTTCTACCCCTTCCACGAAGCCTTCTTTGATCACTAAAGCACATGTTGATCTCTTCCAAATATCTGAAGGGCTCTCAGGAGAAAGAGAGATCAGACTTGTTTCTCTTGCCTCACTCTGTATAGAGGGTAGAACTTGGAACCGATTCAGGGAGATGGATTACAGCTCAAAATAGGGAAGAATTTCTTAGCTGTCTAACAATGGGAATGGTTTTCATAAGATAGTGAGTTTCTCATCACAAAGAGGTATTCAAGTCAACGTTTGAATGGACATCTTTAGGAGCACTGCTCACATAGTAGGGTTCAGATGAATTTCTCAGCCCTTCTAATTCAGTCTAACTCTTTGATTTTGTGATTCACTCTTTCCCTACCTAGAATGAAGTTCTTTTTCTCTGCTTATCTAAGTCCTTCTTGTCCTCCAAAGAGCAGCTCAAGATCCAATTCCTCCATGAAGTCCTTCTTGACTATAGTACCTCTAAATATAGATGTCTATAGCAATTAGACATAGATGTCCTGCTCTTCTGAATTTCTATAACACATATTGTCTATACCACACAAATAAACATTTGTCTTGTTCACTGGGTGATTTCATGGGTGTGCATCCTATCTTTTTTACCAGACTGGGATCTCCCTGGGAGTGGTGGTGGTGGTGAGCAAGAGGTAACATTATATATCCTTCTTCATTCTCTTACAGTATCTTACACAAGTCTCATTATATAGCAAGTACTTAAAAAGCCTTCCTTACTTGAGTTAACACATGGGTAACTTGTGGCCCAGAATCTGAGTTCTCAGAGCAAAAAGGCTTGTGAGGCCTCAGTAGTAGCTCAGCCTCCATCTAGATTTCAGCCCATGGGAACTGTGAATTTGGCTCTTGTTTCTCCAAGGGTCTTCTCTTTGTTTCCATGCAAACTATAAAGCTTCCAAATCATAAAGAATAAATATATTAATGATGGGAATAAGACCTAAAAGTGAAAAATACTCAGCTCACTTTTCCAGTGAGTTCTCCTCCCCCTGAGGGTCTGACCCATTTGGAATGTGATGTTACTTTTTCCCAGGCCCATGGGTTAGGGCACCAGGTCCCAAGAAAAGTGTGGAGGCCAAAAAGAAAGTGCTCCCTGGATCTTGGGAACTCCCAGAGGCAATATGTACTTTGCCTTTAGCCAGCCACACAGAGAGGAAACACATCTATCTGACTATCATAGAAGAAGGTCATGCCTCACTCTAGCTATATTCCTCTCACTAATTTCCCATCTGGAAAAGGTCACATGCATCTCTAGTCACCAGCCATCATCCAGTCCCTGATGTCTATGGTTACATGGAAAGGGCACATGAATGGTCAGGTAGGAAATCTGGATTAAAATTACAGCTCTGCAGTCTGGGTGACCTTAGGTAAATAACTTCCTTTCTCTGGACCTCAGATTCCTCACCTCAAAAATTATAGGGCTGCTTTGATCCAACTGCTGGGTTTATACCCCAAAGAGACCATAGGAGAAAAGACATACAAGAATATTCATAGCTGCGCTCTTTGTCGTGGCAAAAATATTGAAAAATGAGGGGCTGCTCTTTGACTAGGGAATGGCTGAACAAATTGTGGTATATTTTGGTGATGGAATACTATTGTGCTAAAAGGAATAATGAACTGGAGGGGATTCCATGTGGACTGGAATGACCTCCAGGAAGTGATGCACAGTGAGAGGAGCAGAACCAGGAGAACATTGTATACAGAGACTGATACACTGTAGTACAATCAAATGTAATGGACTTCTCTACTAGCAGCAATGATCCAGGTCAATTCTGAAGGACCTATGAGAAAGAACACTATCCACATCCAGAGAAAGAACTGTGGGAGTAGAAACAAAGAAGAAAAACAACTGCTTGATCACATGGGTCAGTGGAGATATGATTGGGATGTAGACTCTAAATGATCACCCTAGTGCAAATGTCAATACTATGCAAATAGGTCTTGATCAATGACACAAGTAAACCCCAGTGGAATTGCAAGTCAGCTATGGGAGGGGGTTAGGGGGAGAGGAGGGAAAGAGCATGAATCATGTAACCATGAAAAATATTCTAAATTAATTAAATAAAAATTTCAATCCAAAGCAAAATTAAATTAAATTAAAATGATAGAGGTGGATTCAGGAATCTCTAAGGTCCCTACCAGAATATTCAGTGTTTTAAGGTCCCTTTTAGCTTTGACATTCTCTATTCTATTGAATTGGCATAGTGTGAATTTCGTCCACATAAGCCCTATGCCAAGCCATTGTTCCTACCAAAGAGTTCCCTGCAGTGCTTAGGTTCTGCCTCCTTGATTCAGAATGGGCTTGTGCCAAGCAGAGCACTGAGAAATGGCTTGTGACAGCTGGCTAAAGAGTACACTACAGCCAGACCAGATCGAAATCTTCTGGGGCTGAATCCTAAAGAGGGTCACCAGTGAAGTGATGGATAAAGCTGGTGAGGCTTCCTGATGACTGAGTATTTGTACCAATTACTGAAAAATAAGGAGAATAATACTTGTCCTGTTTGTTTTACACAGAGCTGAACTCTCAGAACTGGAAGGGACCCTTGAGGTTATGGGAGTTCAAGGAAGTTATCTAAGGAGACAGTGAAGTACAGGGGAAAGCACATCAAAATTGGAATATGAAGTCCTGGGTTTGAATCCAGGCTTTGCTGCTTTTTCCTGGGTGAGTTCCAGCAACCCTTAACCTTTCTGACCTTCAAAGTACCTGTTCTATAAAATAGGAGGATTAAACAAAATGGATTCCAAGGTTCCTGCCAGCTCAGATGATCCTATATGTCTCAATTTGAAACATCCTTGCTTGAACATCTTCAGCAGTGGGGAACTCACTCCCTCCTAAAGCAATCCTTCCACTTTTTCCATTCTAATTTATGAATTCCTTATATTGAATCAGAATCTGCCTCCTTATAACTTTCATCTATTTGTCTTAACTGGAGATCACAAAGAACCGTAACAAATTACCAAAAAAATACTCTAAACAATTATAATTATTATAACATAGAATCAAGTCCATTTGCTTCCTTTTAGGCAAGAATAACAGGTTGGCCATTGAGTCAGGGAGACATTTTTTAAGAATGACAGAAAGGGTGGAAAATGCAAGACTCTCCAAACTGCTATGAACTTTGGAGCCAGAAGAGAATTTAGAGGTCATCTAGTTCAACTCCCTCATTATTACGAAATAGGCTCCAGGAAGGGAGGGAAAGGGACTTCCCCAAAGTCTTAATGGAATTATATTCAGTTGGGTGCCTTATCATGTACTGTCCTGCATTGTTCTATTTGACACCTGTGAAATCCCACAGAACTAGGCTGAGCCCCAGAGAGAGCAGGGCTGGGATTTGTCCCTCGGCTGTAGGGTCAGGCACATGAGAAATGTCAGAAAGGGTAGACTGGGGAGCAGTGGATGGAGAGCCAGGCTCAGACATGGGAGGTCCTGGGTTAAAATCTAACCCCAGATACTTCCTAGCTGTGTGACCCTGGCCAAGTCACTTACCTCTCTCTCCTGCTATTGTCCAGTCCTTGTGGCTCTTCTGCTTTGGAACCAATACATTGTATTGATTCTAAGACAGAAAGTAAGGGTTTTATTTTTAATAATAATAATAATAATAATAATAATAATAATAATAATGTGGACTGGAACTGCTCCTTGCTTCTCCAGGCGAGGCCTTACCAACCAGCAGATGTCACTAAATTCAACAACATAAATGAGCTGGCCTTCCCCCCCCCCCCAGAAAAAAAGAGGAGGAGTTTGTGATTAAAGTCCAGGCCCTGCAGGAAATGAGAAAGAATGAGCCTTCCTATGCAAAGAGAATGTTGCTGACATGTGAAATCAAGGGCAGCTGGTTAGCCTCCTCCTTCTGGGCTCTACCTCTTCCCACATCCCTTCTCCTTTGCCCCATCTTGCTTGGGGGAGGGGGGGGCGAGCAGAATGGATCTAATCTCTCTGCCAGAAAGCCACCCTTCAAGTACTTGAAGACAGTGTTTATGCACCATCCTTCTCTGTCTCTTCTGGTTAAACGATCCAAGTTCTTTCAATGGCTCCTCTCACAGCAGTGACCCCCCAATGCCCTTATTATTCTAGTTGCCCCCATTTTAACACTGTAGCTTGTCAATTTCCTTCCTGTGGTACCCAGACACAAACAGGATACACCAGATGGAGTGTGACCAGGATGAAAGCCACTGAGATTTCCCTTGTACTGGACACTATCTCCTGCCTAAAATCCTGTTGGTGGCAGCTATCTCACAGTCTGGGTTCATGTGACCCTTCCTGTGGGTGGGTTTGCCCCTTTTTAACAGGGTGTGGTGGAAAGAACACTAGGGTCAGATTCCATCTAGTTTGACCCTGTTGATGTTTTGGGCATGTAACCTTAGGCAAGTCATTTCCCCATTGGTAAGATGAATAGTTCAGACCAGATAATCTCTATAAAGTCTTTTCCATTTACATACAAGGTTTGCTTGAAGCAACATGCATCTGTTTTGGGGAATATAAATAACTTGGATGATTGAAATCCATAGCTAATTCCTTAATGCCTTAAATATATATATATATCACAATAACACAGTGGAATTGCTTGTCCACTCTAGGAACAGGGAGATAAGAGGAGAGGAAGAAAACATGAATCATTTAATTTTGGAAAACTTTTGTGTAAATTTGTTATTGGAATAAAATAAGCATAAAATTTTAAGTTGGCTCAGTGGATGGAGAACCAGGACTAGAGATGGGAGGTCCTAGGTTCAAATCTGACCTCAGACATTTCTTTCCTAGATGTGTGGGCCTAGGTAAGTTGTGTAACCTTAATTGCCTAGTCCTCACTGCTCTTCTGCTTTGGAACTCATATGGAGTATTAATTCTAAGACAGAAAGAAAGGGCTTTAAAACTATCACATTCATTTCAGAATACATCTCTTCGCCCTTCTATACCTAGTTTACTACCTCTTGTGACATAGGGGGAAAAAAGGCAGAGGAACAAAGTCAACCAACACATTGCTTCTGTTTGACAGTAGATTCCATACCCATAATGCCCCTCCTCTGCAATTGGGGATAGAGCTTGTGTCCAAAGCTAAGCCTGGTCACTACAATTATACTGTTTGGTTTCATGGCCCAAAAGTCAATTTCCTTATAGTTCAAACCTCTGCTTTACATCCAAATTTTGGTCAGAAAAGTTCTCAGAGGTTTTCCTGTGTCATTAAGGGATTAGACCGAATAATTTTCTCAAGGAAGCAGGGCCAAACTGAAATCCTGTTTCTGCTCCTTACCACCTGTATAACTTCTTCCCTTCTATGATCCTCTCTTTCCCTACCTCTAAAATGAAGGATTTGGGCTAATGGTTGGTTTCTAAAGTCCCTCCCAGCTTTAATATTCTGCATGTATGTGAGCCTCTGAAGTCCAGCTGCTCCCTTGAAGCCATGACACTTAGAGTCATTCTGTCCCAAAACTTTGAGACTTTTGGACCAATGACTGCCTACTCCTACCAAAGACTGCCCTGAGGACATTCCTCTCCCTTTTCCAGGTAAAACAGAGTTGTGATTGTATCATACTCCAGGGATCCTTGATGAGAGAGGGAGCAATGGGTTAATATAAATTTTGTAATAAATAAGTCATGTGTAAATCTAATGACTTTTCAGTATGTAATCATTTCTCTTTGGTATTGTGGTGCATCTGGATCTTGAGTCAGGAAGACCTGAGTTGAATTTTGGTCTCAGACACTTACTGGGTTATCCTAGAAAAGTCACTTAATTTGTTTGCCTCAGTTTCCTTATCTACAAAGATAATAATAGCACCTACCTCTCAGGATTACTGTGAGGATCATAGGAGACACTTGTAAAGTGTCCTGGCACATGTTAAGCACTATATAAAATCTAGGTGGTGGTCGTCGTCGTAGTAGTGGTGATGGTGGTGGTGGTGGTGGTGGTGGTGGTGTTTGCCAGTACTGGTCACCTTTCTCCATCTCCTTCAAACTTTCTCCCTCTTTGGGTTGAACCACCCTGTCAGTGAACCTCCATGGCTCTCCCTCTCCTCCTTTTCAGTTTTCTTTCCTAGCTTTTATGATGGCTTCTGTCCCCTAACTCTAGGGACTCTCCAATGTTTTCCTCTCGGTTTCTTGATCTCTCTCTACCCTCTTCCTCAGAGATCTCATTCACTTATGGAATCATAGAATCTCAGAGTTGGAAGAGACTTTTCATGATGGCTGGTGTAATGAGCCTTTACTCTAAACCACTAGTGGGGGGAAACCCCTCCTCCCCGGGCAGCCCATTCTACTTTGGCATAACTGTAATTATAAGGAAGGTTTTTCTGGCTGCTGCCACACCCACTCTTAGCTTCTAATTCATGCCCTCTGGGACCAAACTGAACCAGTCTAATCTCTCTTCCACATAATAGCTCTTCAAATAATTGAGAATTAACTATGATATCTTTATACACATACACAGGGGCTTTTCTTTGTGTTAAATACCTTCAAATCCTTCAATCTATCATCACATACCATGATCCCCAAGGACTTTTTTCATCTTGGATGCCATCCTCTGGATGTATACCAATTTTTAAAAGTCCCCCTCAGCAAACAAAAACAAAAACTAAACCATGGTGCAGGACAGGTAGGTGGCTCAGTGGATAGAGAGCCAAGTTTGGAGTTAGGAGGTCCTGGGTTCAAATCTAGCCTCAAATATTTCCTGACTGTGTGACCCTGGGCAAGTCACTTTTGCCTTGGAAATGATACTTAGTATCAATTCTAAGACAGAAGGTAAGGGTTAAAAAACAACAACAACCCACCATGGTGAAGAGACAAGCACTTTTAAAAGACTTAAAAACTCTAATCAATGTAATGACCAAATATGCTTACAAAGGACTGATGAGGGAAGCATATTACCCCCCTCCTGACAGAGATGTGATGGATTCAAGTTGTAGAATAAGGCATTCATTTTTTGGATGTGGGCATGCTTGATTATGCTTGTAACAAAGGGGTTTTCCACCTTCTTTCCATCACCCAGTGGGGGTGGGTGAGAAAATAAGCACTTGCTAATAAAAATAAATAATAATAAAAACAACATTGCTCAGAATGAAACACACTATCCCAGATGAGGTCTAGCCAGAGTAAAGAGTTACAGAACTATCACCTCCCTGGTCCTATATATGATACAATCAGTCCCATGACTGTTAGCTTTTTGTTTGCCCTATGACACTACTGACTGATCTGGTCTCATTTTGATCATAGAATCAAAACATTTAGGGGGCAGCTGGGTGGCTCAGTGGATTGAGAACCAGGCCTAGAGGCAAGAGGTCCTGGGTTCAAATCTGACCTCGGACACTTCCCAGCTGTGTGACCCTGGGCAAGTCCCTTGACCCCCATTGCCTAGCCCTTACCACTCTTCTGCCTTGGAGCCAATACACAGTATTGACTCCAAGAGGGAAGGTAAGGGTTTTAAATAAATAAACAGAAATATTCATAGTGGTGCTCTTTGTGGTGGCAAAAAAAATTGGAAAATGAGGGGATGCCTTTCAATTGGGGAATGGCTGAACAAATTGTGGTATATGTTGGTGATGGAATACTATTGTGCTCAAAGGAATAATGAACTGGAGGAATTCCATGGAGACTGGAATGACCTCCAGGAAGTGATGCAGAGTGAGAGGAGCAAAACCAGGAGAACATTGTACACAGAGACATCATGATACACTGTGGTACAATCAAATGTAATGGATTTCTCCATTAGTGGCAATATAGTGATCATGAGCAACTAGGAAGGATTTTTGAGAAAGAATACTATCCATATTCAGAGGGAAAACTGTGGGAGTAGAAACACTGAAGAAAAACAACTCCTTGATCACATGGGTTTATGGGGATTTGATTGGGGATGCAAACTCTAAATGATCACCCTAGTGCAAATGTCAATACTATGGAAATGGGTCTTGATCAAATAACACAAGTAAAACCCAGTGGAATGGCTCATCAACTATGGGAGGGAGGAAGGGGGAGGGGAGGGAAAGAACAGGAATCTTGTAACCATGGAAAAATATTTTCAATTAATTGAATAAAATTTTCCCAAACTTAAAAATAAAAAGACTTACATTCAAGTCTTGTCTCTCATAGTTCCTAGAGGAGTGTCTATTCGGCACTGAAACTCAAATTCTGCTCCACTAAAACTATAATTACTGTACCTGCCTTAGCAGGTGATTGTGGGGTCAAATGAGATAATGTGAAGTGATCTGCAAACTTTAAACACTAGACAATACTTACCTTTTGTTTTTATGTTTGTGATTCTTGCCTTGAGATCTTCCCTGCCTCCATTTTGACTAGTCTGTCACCAAGTCTTGTCATTTTTTAATCTGATATCTCATAAATGACCTCAGAAGACATTTTACCCAATGCCCCCCATGACATTCCTGACCACTGGTCAACTAACCTTTGCTTGAAGACCTTATGTGAAGAACTCACTATCAGGGCAATGAGGTGACTCAGTGAATAGAGCACCAGACCTGGGGACCAGATGGCCTCCAAAACTTTCTAGTTGTGTGACCCTAGGCAAGTCATTTAACTTTGTTTCCCTAATGTTTGCCCTTCAGTCTTAGATTTGTTACTAAGACAGAAGGTAAAGATTATTATTATTATTATTAAACTTACTACTCTCAAGGTAGTCCATTCCACTTCTGGAGCATTCTAATTATGCAGAGGTTTTTCCTTGGGTGAAACCTAGAATCTCAGTTTTGTCCAGAGGAACCATTAAGAACAAATCCATCCCATTTCCACATAACAGCCTTCAAAATATGTTGGGCAAAATCATTCCATCTTTCTCTGTTTCTTCTATTGTAAAATGGGACTTGTAATCTCTGCCCTACCTTCTTAGGGATTTTTAGAGAAATAAATGAGATAATGGATGAGAAAAGTTTCTGGAAACTCTAAAGCACAGATGTAAGTGATTATTCCTGTTCAGCCCTGGGGAAAGTGACACAGATTTGGGCTGGAGTTATTGTGAGGAAACCTTTCCAACTAGTGAAGTCTCCATGTTTCCCCTTCCCCCACAAATGTTTTAAAGGGTCAAGCCTTTAATAAAACCTCCCAGTGTCTATTCACCCACAAGGTTTAGGGGCGGAATGAGCAAAAGTAGGGACAGATACTGAACTATTTTGTATTTCTCCTTTAAAATTCCCCCAGAGCCACTGGAGAGAAAAAGCAGGAAAAGAACCAGGAGGTCCATGAGAGGCTGATTCTGAGAAAGACAAGAAACTAATCCATTCCAGTAGAAAGCAGGGCAGAGGCTGGGATAGCCAGAAGGGGGAGAGAGACATCTCATTAATTACTGAAGGAAAAAAAGGTGGCTCAAGGGTCAGGACCAAAGAGGCAGCATCACTTTAGGAATATTTGTTTTTAGAATTATAGAATCCTAGAATCTCAGAGGGAGCAGAGAGACCTCAAAGGCTCCTGATTCTGAATCCTTTTGACAAAGCAGAGGCAGTATGGAGAGTATGTAGAGCAAATCTAGGCTTTGCTGGTTACTACCTGTGGAATCTACCTTGGAGTTTCCCTCTTGGGATGTTGGTTTCCTCTTCTGTTCAGGGAGGGTATATTTGCTATTTCCATAAATATTTAGGAATCATTTTTAAAAATCCATTTATTAAGCACCTACTACAGAAGATGGTGCTCAGTGCTGGGGAAGCACAGACTATAACACACACTGTTCCATGATGAAAGCTCGAAAATATGTAAAAATGCTCTATGGGGTCCACTATTCCTATACTTTCTAGTGTTTTCAATAGGAATGAATGTTGTATTTTGTCAAAGGCTTTTTCTGCATCTATTGAGATAATCGTGTGGTTTTTGTTGGTTTGCTTGTTGATATGATCAATTATGTGGATGGTTTTCCTAATATTGAACCATCCTTGCATTCCTGGTATAAATCCTACCTGGTCATAGCATATAACCCTGATGATCACTTGCTGGAGTCTTTTTGCTACTATTTTATTTAAGATTTTTGCATCTATGTTCATTAGGGAGATTGGTCTGTAGTTTTCTTTCTCTGTTTTTGGCCTGTCTGGCTTTGGAATCAGTACCATATTTGTGTCAGAAACGGAATTTAATAGAACTCCTTCTTTGCTTATTCTGTCAAATAGTTTGTATAATATTGGGATTAGTTGTTCTTTGAATGTTTTATAGAATTCACTTGTGAATCCATTTGGCCCTGGAGATTTTTTCTTAGGGAGTTCTTTGACGGCTTATTCAATTTCTTTTTCTGATATGGGATTATTTAAGTATTCTATTTCCTCTTTTGATAATCTAGGCAATTTATATTTTTGTAAATATTCACCCATTTTCACCAATATTCACCAAATTTCACCTAGATTGTCATATTTATTGCCATGTAATTGGGCAAAAATAGTTTTAAATAATTATCTTAATTTCCTCTTCGTTGGAGGTGAGGTCCCCCTTTTCATCTTTGATACTGTTAATTTGGTTCTCTTCCTCCTTTTTTTATTAGATTAACCAGTATTTTATGGGTTTTTTTCTCAAAAGTACTAGCTCCTAGTCTTATTTATTAGTTCAATAGTTCTTTTACTTTCAATTTTATTAATTTGTCCTTGAGTTTTTAGAATTTCCAGTTTAGTTTTTATCTGGGGATTTTCAATTTGTTTTTTTTCCAAGTTTTTAAGTTGCAAACCTAATTCAATGATCTTCTCCTTCTTGATTTATTGCTATAGGCACTCAGAGATATAAATTTTCCACATGGTGTCTACTAGGGAAGAAAAGTCATTACTGATCTGGGGGATTGAAGGCAGATCATCCTTCCTTCACTTTTGGAGAGCTCTCATATGGAGCTACAATCTATAGTGACCCAAAAGCAGAATCACCACAACAAAAGCAATGCCTACAGCTATACAAATACGGTGACTAAACAGCATCAAGACTCAGAACAATTATAATAGACAACATTGGTACTAATATTTATAATTTATTAAAGATAAAGTCCATCTTCTTTGAATAAGTGGTGGTGCATACCTGTAATTCCTGTTATTGGGCTGAGGCTGGTGGATCCCTTGAGTTTTGAGCTCTAATCAAGCTAAAGCTGATCACGTGTCTGGGCTAAGACTGGCACCAATATGGTGAGTTTCTGGGAGTGGGGTTGCTTAAGAAAGGGGGTAATCAGTCCAGATCAGAGATGAACCCAGTCAAAGCTTCTAAGGTTTTCAGCAATGTGATTGGACTGTGAGTGGCTACAATCTTTCCAGTTTGAGTAAGAGAGAAAGAAACCTAATCTTGGTAGGGGGGAAGGGGGTAGATGGTAAATTGTGACTAGCACTTGCTCTTTTAGTCTTCTAGGACTACTTGGGGTGGAATGGTGTTGTACTTTGGAAGGGAGGTCTACTTACATGTTGGGTTATGTAAAATGTTGAAACAAAATTTATCCATTAAAAATATGGAGCTAAAATCTGCCTCTCTGCCACTTCCCCTACTTCTGCCTTCTACTTCTACCTTGGGGCTAAGCAGAACAAGTCCAATCCTTTCTTTGAAAAAGATTGAAAAAATTTTTAATAAATAGTTATTGGGGGCAGCTGGGTGGCTCAGTGGATTGAGAACCAGGCCTAGAGACGAGAGGTCCTAGGTTCAAATCTGGCCTTAGACACTTCCCAGTTGTATGACCCTGGGCAAATCACTTGACCCCCATTGTCTAGCCATTACCACTCTTCTGCCTTGGAACCAATACACAGTATTGATTCCAAGATGAAAGGTAAGTGTTTAAAAAAATAAATAAAAATTAAAAGGTTTATCACTAGCCTTTCTCAATATCCTGTGCTGCCCCATCCCTGACAAACCCACCATTTCCTTAAATAAATACAATAAAATAAAACAAGACATTTACCAGGATTGACAGTTTATACTTTCTCCTGAGGTAGCCATGACCTCAAGTTTAGAAAATCTAAGTTCAAATATGGCCTTAGACCTTGGGAAAATAATTAAACTCTATCTGCCACTGTCTCCTATCTCTAAAATGGGGATAATAATGATAGCACTTATCTTCCAGGGAATGTTTTGAGTATTTGCTCTGTATCAATTTGTAGAAATTATACTGGATTTCTTTGAAATCTTCATATATGATATTTCTTATGGCAGAATACTATATTACATCAACATACCACAATTTATTAAGGGCATTCCCCAACTGTAGGGACCCACTGTTTCTAGGGTTTATTTTTTTGCCACCATAAAAAATTGCTGCTATAAATACTTAGGCATTCATGGCATTTTTTCTTCTATGTTTGGTTTCCTTGGGCTACATACCCAGTGGTGCTAACATTGGCCTGGAGGCCAGGTATGAACAGTTTAGTCTATTTTTTGGGGAACAAGTCACAATTCTAACAATAGTACATTAGTATAAGTAGGTGCTTTCCCCTTATCTCTGATCTCTTTGGGATACAAACCCAATAGTGGTATTACTGGGTCAAAGAGTATATATACTTTTATACTTATATACCCTTTGGGTGTGGGTCCAGATTGCTCTCCAGAATGGATGCATCAGTTCACAATTCCACCAACAGTGTATTAGTATCCCAATTTTCCCATATTCCCTCCAACATTTACCATTTTCCCTTTTGGTCATATTACTCAATATGATAGGTGTGAGGTAGTGTCTCAGAGTTGGTCAAGTTGTGGTGTATGGTTGCAGTGGAATACTATTGTGCCATAAGAAATGATGAACAGGATGAGTTTGGAAAAATCTGCAAAGACTTATGTGAACTAATGCAAAGTGAAGTGCGCAGAACCAGGAGAACAGTATATACAGTAACAGAAATATTGAATGATCAACTGTAAAGAACTAAATAGGGAAATCAGGAAAATAAGGTCCCAAGATAACCCAAAGAATCTCATGACAAAAAATGCTATCCAAAGCCGAAGAAGGAATGGTTGGAATAGGATTGCAGATCAAAGAATCACCATCTTTCATTCCACTTCCCTCATGAGGTTTTTTAAAAATTGTGTTTGGGATATGTATTTTCTGTCACAGCACGGGGAATATGATAATATGCATTGTATAAAAGCACCAAAACAGACCATTTACTGAGTTGGGGATGTGGGGATGGGAAGGAGGGAAAGAATTCTAATCACAAAATGTAAGAAAACAATTGTAAAAAGTTGTTTCTACATATGATTTAAAAAAAGTAAAAAAAAAATCAGTGCATCACTGTCCTACTTCTGCTCTGAGAAAGTTCTTCAGATATTTGAAAGGCAGAGATTAGGCCTCCCTAAATCTTCTCTTCTTTAAGATGCAGATTGCTAGTTTCTTTATCTGACTTTCTTTGGACTGTCTACATGATCTCCTTGGGCCTCTCACCATCTCCCCCATCTGGATTCTTTTCAGGTTGTCAATGTTTCATCCTGATGTAGTCTGAACCTTTTGTTCCACTTGTACTTCAGAGCATCAAACTAGACTTTGAGTTACTGCCTCCATTAAAATTTTTCCATTAAAAAAAAAAGCGATCTAAGACAATTCTGAAGCACTTATGACTAAGAATGCTCTCCACTTGGCAAAGAATCAGAAACTAAAGGGATGTCCCTCAATTGGGGAATGAATGAAGAAATTGTGGCATATGATGGTGATGGAATAATATTGTGCTCTAAAGAATGTTGTATAGGATGATTTCACAAAAACTTGGAAGGACCTACATGAACTGATGCAGAATGAAATAACAGAACCAGAACATTATACACAGTGACTGCAATACTGTGGAATGATCAGAAGTGATAGACTTTGCTACTAAAAGCAATAAAATGATCCAGAACAATTCTGACTCATGAAAAAAAATGCTATCCAACTCCAGAGAAAGAATCGATGGAGACTGAATGCCAAAAGAACCATAGTATTTTTTACTTTATTTTATTTGTGTTTTTATTTTGGGGTTTGGGCTTTATGAGTATTCTCTCACAACTTAACCAATGTGGAAATGTTTTACATGACCATACATGTATAACCCAGATCAAATTGCTTATCATCTCAGGGAAGAGGAAAGGGAGGAGAAAAAAACAAATTGGATCTTATAATTTTGGGAAAATGTTACAAATGGTTATCACATGTAATTGGGGGGGGGATGTATTTAAAAGCATATCAAGGCGGATATTCCTATTGTTTTTGGCTCTCCATGTCTGAAGCATGGAACCACAAACCATCAGATCTAAAAGGGACTTAGAAATCATCTACTGCAAGCCCTTCGTTTTTGAGAGGGAACTGAAGTCCAGAGAAATTATTAGAACACAATGTCAGGGCTGGAAGGGGCGTTAGGAAAGCCCACCCAATTAGAAAATGGCAGTCAGGATTCAACTTCATATGCCTGGACTCCAAATTTGACTTTCTTTCCACTTAAACTACACTGAATCACAGATACCACAGTACACATGAGAATCTTTTCTACCCATACTTCTTCTTGCTCACTACCCTTAATCCCCTATTTCTTCTGGACTTATTGCACTCTGACTTTAGTCAGTCAGACAATATTTAAGAGCCTACTATGTGTTAGACTGAATTTAAAGCTCCACAAAGAGGGCAGTTTTGCAAACAGTCTGCAATTATCCTTTGGAGAGTGATTATCCACAGTTCTGGTACTAAAAGCCATAGTATAGCTCTTGGTTCATAGGAGACAGAAGAGGGGCATAGAAGGTGCTATATGACTTGTGTGTCAAAAGACCAATGGCTGTATCAAGGAAAGAAAAAAGGAAACAAGCATTTATTAAGCACCTACTAAGAGTCAGACACATGCTACACACTTAATAGCAAACATCACTCTAGCATTACTATGTGCCAGGAACATAAACATAAGCCCTTTAAAAATATTTATCTCATTTGATCCTCACAACAATCCTGAGGGGTGGATAGGATTATTATTCCTATTTTATGGTTGGAGAAATTGAAGCAGATGAAGATTAAGTGACTTAACCAAGTTTACCTAGCTGATGTTTGAAGTTAAATTTGAACACAGGCCTTCCTGATTTTACTCTTAGAAGTCATCTACTGCTCCTCCTATCTGCAAGTCAGTGAACTAGCATTGACTGTCTTTATTTTTAAATGTTAATTTAACCTCCCCCATTACATATAAAATTAGTTTCCAACATTTTTCAAAGAATAGTCTCAAATTTTTTCTCTTCTTCCCTGCCACCACGCCAACTCATACTCTCCCATTGAGATGGTACATGTGCAATCATGTGAAACATTTCCCTATATTAATCCTTTTGCAGAAGGAAACTAGGGGGGAAATAAAACCTCAAAGTGAAAAATGATCGCTTGCTTTGGTCTGAATTCAGATTCCATCAATTTTTTCTCTGGAAGCAGATGGCACTTTTTTTTATCATGAGTCTTTTTGGATTGTTTTGGATCCTTGCGTTGTTGAGAACAGTTGTTCATTGTACAGTGTTCCTGTTACTGTCGATGTTCTGATGATTCTGCTTATTTCACTTTGCTTCAGTTTGTGTCTTTATAGGTATTTCTAAGTTCCTCCTGTTCATTATTTTTTTTTAGTATTTTAGTATAATTTTATTTCAGTATTTCATTACAACCATAAACTTTGACTTATTCAGCTATTCCCCAGTTGAGGAAGATCCCCTCACTTTCCAATTTTTTATATCCACAGAAAGAGTTGCTTTAAATCTTTTTGTACATATAGGTCCTCCCCCCCCCCCCCATTTTTAAAAATCTATTTGGGATACAAACCTAGTAATGGTATTGCTGTGTCAAACTATGTACTGTTTTATAGCACTTTGGGTATAGGTCTAAATTGTGTTCCAAAATGATTGAATCAAACATAACTCCCTCGACAGTGCACTAGTAGCTCAATGCTCCCACATTGCCTCCAAGTTTTATAACTTCTCCTTTTCTGTCTTAACAGCCAGTCTGATAGGTATGGGTAGTAATTCAGAGTTATTTTGAATTACATTTCCCTAATAGTGGTTTAGAGCATTTTTTTGCATAACTATAGAGAGCTTTAATTACTTTGCGAACTGCCTGATTATATCCTTTGACCATTTATCACCTGGGGAGTTACTTACACTTTTATATATTGACTTATTTCTTTATATACTTGAGAAATAGTCTTTATTAAACTCATAGTAATTTTTTGCATCATTACGATTATTGCATATTACTCTTCCTTCTATTTTCTCTTTAGTTTTTGACCACTATCTCCCCCAATTTGCCCTCTTTTCTATCATCCCTACTCCCCCCTCCCTCCTCTTATCCCCTTCCTTTTCTGCTTTCCTGTAGGGTAAGATTTCTATGCCCAAATGATCTTGTATGTTCTTTCCTAATTGAATCAATTCTGATAAGAATTGCTCTCCCCTCCCCACTTCCCTCATCTTCCCTTCCACTGTAAAAGCTCTTTCTTGACTCTTATGTATAATAATTTACTCCATTCTATTTCCCCCTTCCCTCTCTCCAAATTAATTTCTATTTCCCATTCTTCAAAAAATTTTTTAATATCATCCTATTAATATTCAACTTAGATTCTTGCTTTTTGACTCTGTATACCACTTCTAACTGCCTTAATAATGATAAAGTCCTTAGATGTTATAAGAATCATCTTCCCATGTAGGTCTATAAACAATTTAACCTCATTGAATGACTTTTGATTTCTCTTTGTTGTTTACTCTTATGCTTCTCTTTAGCCTTGAATATGATAGTTAAACTTTCCATCATGAATGTTTGAAAGTCCCCTGTTTCATTGAATACCCATTTATTCTTGAAATCTGAAGGGTTTTGCTCAATTTTGCTGGGTAAGTGATTCTTGGTTGAAGTCCTAGTTCTTTTGTACTTTGGGAATACCATATTCTAAGTCATCCTGTCCTTTAACAAAGAAGCTATTAAGTCTTGTGTTATCCTGACTCTGGCACCAAAATATGTGAATTTCTTCTTTTTGGTTGCTTGCAATATTTTCTCCTTGACCTGAGAATTTTGCTAGATTTCTTTCACTTGTCCTTTGGGGATCTCTTTCAGGAGGTGATGGGTTGATTCTTTCAATTTCTGTTTTGCTTTCTGGTTCTAGAATATTTAGGCAGTTTTCTTTGAGAATTTCTTGAAAGATGATGTCTAGGCTCTTTTTTTGATCACAGGTTTCAGATAGTTCAACAATTCTTAGATTTTTCTCTCCTGGATTTATTTTCCATGACAGTTGTTTTTTCAATGAGATAGTTCACATTTTCTTCTATTTTTTCATTCTTTTGACTTTGTTTCTTAATGCCTCATGGAGTCATTATCTTCCACTTGCCCAATTCCAATTTTTAAGACATTTTTTTTTGGAGTGAACTTTTGTATATACTTTTCCATTTGGCCAATTCCACTTTTGAAACAGTATTTTTTTTCAGTGAAATTTTTATACATCTTTTAGCATTTGGCCAGTTCTGTTAATCTTGCTTGGTACCTCTCCTCATGGTGAGCAGGAAAATCTCTGTTCCAGGAGCCAGGACACCTGGAGTTTTCAGTCTTGAATCCACAACTCACTAGTAAAATTCACCTTGGGAAAGCCATTTCTTATTGAGCTTCTGTATTAGGAATGAGCTGGACTAGATAATTTTAAGGTCCCTTCAAGTTTAATAGTTCAGGTTCTCAGACCCTTTCTTACTCTTCCAGCCCTTACAGACCTTTCATTTTATTGTTTAGCACCCGATGACTTACTTTTTCTTTCCAGTTTAAATTCACTAATGTTTGTCATCTTCAAATGGGAAAGGAGCTACTTACTCCTTTTCAGGTGTCCCTCATGGCTTAGTCAAGCACAGGTCAGGACAGGAGATGCTCAGGAAACATGGCTGGACTCATTTGAAACTCATATCAACCTGAATTTCCAGCAGTTACCAGTTGTAGTCTCTCTCAGAGGGGAGAGAAGCCACAAGGTAGGAAGATGGAGACAGGATAGAAGTTTAGAGTCAAATTAGAGATATGAGGTGGTCAGAATGAGTCTTTATTAATTATCAATGAGCCACAGCCAAACTCTGATCAAAGGACTATTCCAAAGGCTTTTACCAGTACAATACAGGTCAGAGAGATGAATAGAGAAAGATTAAAGATGGAGCTTGGCCAGAGGCCAAGCTCCTGCAAGGACAGCCATCAGCTAGCCTGAAAGAGAAGAGAGGGGAGAGAGCGGGACGAGGCGGAGCTTGCTGGGCCATAAATACCATTTGCTACGTAGTACATAGGGATGACCCTCATTGGTCAATGACAAGGCATAGGTGTGGTTTCTCTTAACCAAGTGAGAACAAAGAAACTTGTTTTCCCGCCTAACCTGGGAGAAGCTGGGGTCAAGGGTCAGAGGCCTTCCCAGCCATGAGCAATACTGAGCATGCTCAAGACTGAGCATGTTCTCTTTAAAGGCAATCTGACTGCTACAATTCCCCCTTTTTGTTTTACACACAAATGAATAGTGTAATATCAAAATGTAACAACATTACAGCCTTAACAAATACAAACACTCTGGTGCATAATCATATTCTGATACAGAGATGAAAAACCCACCCTGATTGTATAACTTAGATATACCAATCAAGAGTGAACATCAGCATAAACTGATTCAGTGATCAATCTTAAAAAATTCCAAACTGATCTTTCTATCTGTCTGCATTTCAGGATCTATGCAACAGTCTTAGTAGATATAAAAATGTTAAGAAAATAATTTCCACGCTACTGATCCTGGTCTAATGAGGTAGAATTCTATGGCTCACATGACAGGTGCAATAATAAAGTTGGGGAACAGAGGAGGCCCACAAACACTGCACTCTCTCTGTTCGATTCTTCTGCCCATCCGAGCTGCAGTCTCGGGGCAAAAGCTGTTAACTCTTCGTCATCCTAAGACCAGCAAAGGAATCGGGGTTACGAATGAAAGTCCCTGTCCGGGCAGTACAAGACTCAATCACAGGGTCGGCCAGTCCTGTGACATCCTGTTTGGGGTAACGAAAAATGAAGAGTAACAAAAGAAGAGATGGACACTATATGCAGAAGTTGTCTGTCTTTTCAACAGTTAGCAAAATACTATCTCTGGAGATGAAGGATAAGTCCTTCCTTTCTCTCGTACTGATACTGCATCTTGGGGATCTTTCCATGCTCACTGCCAGATGCCTGCCACATAGGAAACTGGTTGGTAGCTTGATACCAGGACATTCAGCGACTGAGGGTGTCAGTACGCCACGTCTCTGCATCTCCCAACCTCAAACATCCATTTCATATGGAAAGTGTATAATCGTGGCTGAGGCTGTCTGGTCCATAATGAAAGATTCATTATGATTCCCCTTACATGCAATCAGACATCATTCTCCAGAATGGTCATCTGAAAATTAACAATTGCTGTCATGTTCTCATGTTCAGCGACTGTTGGGTGACTGCAATTATAGAAATCTTTGCACCTTCATAATTCTGGATCAGAGCATTAACAGTACTTTCCTTGTACTTAAAAATTCTGGCAATAATTGTGCAACAGAAAAATCAAAGTTGAATACTTGAAAATGAATCAAAAGTGTTCTCTAAAATGAACATACTGATCTCTATGAGATTCCTCTCCCTTTTCTTTTTGTTTGTGGGTAGGGAGAGATCCTTTCAAAGAAAAACATCCTCTCTGTGTCAGTCTGGCTATCAGCCACATTTAGACAATTCTCAAATTCACTGAAACCATTATGCATAGCAATATTTAATAAAACAAACTTCTAACCAGTTTTGTTGTGCTCAATAAAATCTGATTAATATTTCACATTTAACTGACAAATAGTTGCACGAAATTAAATTTAGATCATATCAAAATCATTAACAATACTCCCAAATTGCATACATCAAACCATAGGATTAATCTTAAGTGGAAAATAGCCTCTAATTGTGGAGTAAAAATCTCCCTTTTTCTGCTCTGAATTTTTCTCTTTTTCGCTCCTTTGGGGGCCCATCCAAAGGAAGAAAGAGGAAAAAATCATTGAACAGGTATTTGCTTTTGTCCTCTGCTGAGGATTTTTGACAGACAAGTTCAATCTTGCAACTATTCCATTTTACATTCTTTTTGTGTGTCCAATTTAAGAATACATAGAGATGAGACTTTGACAAAGACAACAAAAAACAGAAACACACAACATTGTGACAAGCATGCTTTGAGAAAAAAAATCAGTGTTTTAGGATCCATTCTAAAGAAAAAATATAATTTCCCTCTCACCCTTAGAGTATCTCGTATGCTCACCACCGAGGGGATCTCCGTAGCATTGAAACTGCATGACCAGCACACAGCGTCGGGGGTTCTCCAAAGAGAACCGAAGGAAGGGTTCCAAGAAAAGAAAAGAATGGGGGGAAGAGGTCCCTAATAGGGGACAGTTTAAACTAAAAAGCGAAAGAGAGAACAAGTTGGGGAACAGAGGAGGCCCACAAATACTGCTCTCTCTCTGTTCGATTCTTCTGCCCATCCGAGCTGCAGTCTCGGGGCAAAAGCTGTTAACTCTTCGTCATCCTAAGACCAGCAAAGGAATCGGGGTTACGAATGAAAGTCCCTGTCCGGGCAGTACAAGACTCAATCACAGGGTCGGCCAGTCCTGTGACATCCTGTTTGGGGTAACGAAAAATGAAGAGTAACAAAAGAAGAGATGGACACTATATGCAGAAGTTGTCTGTCTTTTCAACAGTTAGCAAAATACTATCTCTGGAGATGAAGGATAAGTCCTTCCTTTCTCTCGTACTGATACTGCATCTTGGGGATCTTTCCATGCTCACTGCCAGATGCCTGCCACATAGGAAACTGGTTGGTAGCTTGATACCAGGACATTCAGCGACTGAGGGTGTCAGTACGCCACGTCTCTGCATCTCCCAACCTCAAACATCCATTTCATATGGAAAGTGTATAATCGTGGCTGAGGCTGTCTGGTCCATAATGAAAGATTCATTATGATTCCCCTTACATGCAATCAGACATCATTCTCCAGAATGGTCATCTGAAAATTAACAATTGCTGTCATGTTCTCATGTTCAGCGACTGTTGGGTGACTGCAATTATAGAAATCTTTGCACCTTCATAATTCTGGATCAGAGCATTAACAGTACTTTCCTTGTACTTAAAAATTCTGGCAATAATTGTGCAACAGAAAAATCAAAGTTGAATACTTGAAAATGAATCAAAAGTGTTCTCTAAAATGAACATACTGATCTCTATGAGATTCCTCTCCCTTTTCTTTTTGTTTGTGGGTAGGGAGAGATCCTTTCAAAGAAAAACATCCTCTCTGAACAATTCTGGAGGATCATGTTATCACATGTCAAATGATCTTAGAAAATTGATCCTGGGAACCTGATCCCAAAATTAATACAAGATTCTAGACTTTTGGCTCACTGTCTATGTGGTATCTTTGAAACTGAGCCAATGTAAAATATCAGAACTTATATTCCCAATGATTCCTAATTCCTGATCTAAATAGATCAAAATTCGCCTTGTATATGAACATAATTTTGCACCATTACAGGCTTTGCAAAAAGCATTAATACAATAATCACAGTGCAATTTTTAACAAATACCAATATTCCCATACACTTTACATTCTCAATTGTAACTTAAATAACCATGATGGTGATAATGAAGTAATATTTCAAGTTTTGACTGCATATCCCTTATGTCTTCCTTATTTAAATCTCTGCTTGTATAAATAAACCCATCAATATGATAACCAAACCTATACCATTACCACTATTTGCAAAATTCTTTCCACCAAACCAATGTTTGGGTAAATAGAAGCTTAAGTTGTTTTCCATGTAAAAACAATTTCTACAGTTTCTTGTACCTATGGAATTTGACATAGCTTTTTCATTCCTAATTGTCAGTGAATAATATTCAATGTGCTTTTTCTACACGCTTATCTGTGTCTATTGTGTCATGTTTTTAATCCATACTCCAAAACAGTAAAACTTAGATTATACTTTGCCCTTGCTCCATGTTTTTGTGCAATAATAATTTTTTCCACCTAGGAGAGACAATGACTGCGCGTCCACAGAAATTGTCACACCTAGAGTCCTCAGTGTTTTCCTGAGGTCTTACTTCCATATACCAGAACGTCTTCCAGTATATGAAAGGGAAGCCAATAGATCCCGAATCCAGTGGCCATCTGAATTCTGGGATTGTTGGAGGAGAGCAAGACATTTTTCCTATTAAAATATTACCCACAAAGACAGGGTATCAGGAGTAATGATTAACAATGGTATTAACACTTAACTACATCTCTGGTAGTCAGCCCTTAATGTCCATCCTGGTATTGTCAGGAACATAATCTTTGCCTGGATGTCAATGATTTCTTACAATAACTCAGGTTCCTGATTAAAGATTTCCTAGTGTCTTTTCCCTGATCTCTCATCCTTTCTCGAGAGTAACATCAGTGTCATCTGTCCATTAACCTTGTCTGTGCATCATTTCCTGCTTAGCACCTCATTTTTGTTGTCAGAGGTATCAGATCTATGCTATGAATGAAAGTTTTCTATCTCCTACTTCTTTGGAGAATCATACCAAGGTCTATACCCTTGTTGATAACAGCATTTCTTACAATACAAGTGGTAGCTTTACAATGCATACAATATACATTTCTTTTGACAGTATCATATACAAAATACAGGGTATACATTAGCAGCTAGACAATTTGTAGCTAATTCATCTCAATCCCATAGCAAAGTCTTTGGAGTGTGGGACATATTTGGTGTCTTGTACAGACACAAGTGTGATTTAGTCCTTCTGAGTTAGCATACTTGATGTTGCTCTGGGTACCCCATCTCAATGGATGTCAGCATGACAAGTGTCCGTCAGTGGCCTAATAGCCAATGTCTCTAATAGTGTAATGTCATTGTTCTGGAGTGATATTAGTCACCAAAGAAGTGTCCCTCCAGCATGCCTGGATTGTGGCTGGCATGTAGATAGCTGATGCCATCACCTTCCGTCTGCTTCTCTTCCTGGTCTGTATCAGCTGGCATGAAGCATGACGTGGGTGACCAGATGTTTTCATTATCTGTGAACATATAAACAAGACCTCGACCCAACGTTATCATCCCCTTGGGTCCCTTACAGTCTTAATATCTTGATGATATTTAACCCACTTCAGGTATCTCACACAATGTGATCTTTATCATTACATTCAATACTGATTATTACAAAGCTTTAACTAATATTCTTTCTGGGGTGTAGAAGAGAGAGATGATTAGTGATACCATATCCACCTCTTTCCTTATGAAAGTGGAACAGTCACAGCTTACAAAATTGACTTCTAGATAAGTCTGATTCTAGCAAAAACATATTGTTTGCAAATATAATGTACCCTTTAAAACAATAATCATCATTACATTTTGGATAGTATTACCCTTTTGTGCTGCAAGTGGACAGCATTCCTTATACTGTCATAATATTCCCAATTATACCCTTTTGATATTTGATCAAATTTGGCTAACATGGAACAATTCCAATAATATGATTTCAAGTTACACATTGTACCAATACCATTCAAAATTTTCAGGCATATAATAGTTAGATCTTTTACCAAATACCCATATATTCCTAGAACAGAATATCTGTTAGTGACTCAATGATACTCTTCTGCATGTACATTGTTTCTCATACAATTGCATGTGTGTGTGTGCATAGTGTGTTAAACCTGCCTATAGGGCAATCATAGGCTTTACAATCCATGTGCTGCATTTCTGGTGTCCTGTGCCAGACACCTCTGCCATCTGTCCTTCTTCTGGGCAGATTGTCTTGCCATCAGATGCTCTTGATCATCTTCCATGGACTTCATGTATCTGAGAAAATAAAACAGAAAACCTCGACCCCAAATGAAAGCCTCATTGGGTCTTAGAGAGTTAGAAAGTGACAGAACATATATACTTTCAGTTTTTTGAACCTTGGGGCTCATGAATTCCCTTGAGCTCTTTTCACCATAGCTTGCATGTAAGCCATGAGCTATGCATTTCAGCCCTTGCATTGCTGTTAAAAGCCCTGCTATTCCAAGCTGTTTGGAATAGACAGTTGTGCACAGATATTTATGGAATCTGTAATCACTTTGCTTACTTCTTCATTTGAGCTTGAACCCTAAACCAGGAGAGTAAGTATCTCCCATCACTTTTCACAGTTCAACCTTTGTGCCAGGAGCATGCTGAAATGCATCTTTGCTCCAAAATATACATGGATATCCCTCAGGGGTGAAATTAATCCACAACAGTTTGCATTGATAAGCAATATCACCTGCTTGTTCAGGATATAGATGTACAATAGACTTTGCAAAGCAGCATGTATAGATGCTTAAATATTTGCTTTTTCAAACCCATAATCATAAAAATATCATACTATAAATCACTTATGATTTGACCCATGTGTGCTGGGATCTTAATCCCTTGTTTGCCTGCACCCAATTTTTTCTTTTTGAAAAAATTCACATTGTGCAGTTATTAAAATTATAGCATTGTCTTATGCTGTACAGTATGCACAGAATTATCAAACAGTTGCACAGAAGTTGTTATTTGTGAACTACTGCAATTAACTTCATAACTGAAAAGATCTTAATACTGTCACTAAAATCATTACTTTCATCTGCTAATTCTGCAAATCTTCACTGCAGAAATAAATCAAATTATGCCAGTAACCTTTGAATTTGCCTTATTATCATAGGTCTCTTTTCAATATCATGATCAGCTTCAATATCTGCAATTTGAATACATGATAGTAGTGCCTCTTTCAAATCCTTAATAAATCACTGTACTGAGTAACAGATTCCTTGATAACTTTAATAATTAACCACTGGTAAACAGATTGAATCCTCCTAACCATGCTTTTACCCTGCTGAGCATGTGTCTTAATTTTCCATATTAAAAGCTATTCTAGTTATAAATCATTTGCTTTCTGGATACAGGTATAGTAATATGCCCAGTAAAAAGTTTCTGAACTGCATACAGGCTGTTTGAATAAGCTCTGCTCAAGATTCATCCTGTTGCTTTATGTCCTGCTTAGAAAAGTGTTAATAATTCCTCCATGGTTAAAATTAGAAAGTCATAAATTCCTTTAAATCATAGTCCAATTCATGCTTATTATATCTTAGGATTAAATTTTTCTTCTAGCCAAATACAGCGTTTGTAATAAAAAAACTTGGAACCTCAGTTGCTCTGATGCTATCTTCCACGTGGCTCAAGCCATGTGGCCAGTAGAGAAAAAAATTCAAGCTGCTTCAGATTTAAACCCAAACCTTAAAAGTTTTCTGTTTGCACTTTAATTACCTTGTGATTTATACCAAAATTTCTCTACAGATAAAACATTTCTAGTCCTGATATTCTGTGGCATATAACAAAAGTCAGAGAAAGATATTTTAATTCTCTTTTTTAACTTCCTTTATCAAAAAATATAAGCAGACATTCCTTTATAATTTTGCCTATATCCAACCTAAATTAAAACGATTCAAATTCCCAGATCTCACTTCTCTGTGCTTTTTATCATTTGCAATCACCCAGGTAAAGCCTGCCTTTACCTGGCGGGACCTCAAACAAAAGAGTTCCTAGGACCTTTTTCAAATGCTAAATGAGTGTAGAGGCTTTCCTTTTTTTTTTAAAAAAAATCTTCTGCCTTTGGTTACAGGATGGCAATATCTTTTTACAACTTAGGCTGTTCTGAATTTAACCTAATTCAGGACTATTACCTTGATTCATTAATTTTGCTGAGACCTGTGGTTTTATTAGATCCCTTTTTCCAAGTAATTCTGACCCTTTAAGTGCCCTGCTTGAGTCAAAGCAATTACTTCTTGATAAGCTTTTTAAAAGCATCCCAGGAATGTGCCTGTGAAGATTAGCTTGCTCCTTGCTTCTGGTCTTCTAGCCTTTCCCACTGGGTGAATAGCAGCCTGGCTCTCTGAGCTTTTGTTTTAGGAGGCCAAAAATTTGACTTTGGACTTTCCTGATGAAATCTTAACTCCTGCTTTTTCTTTTCCCAGTTGCTCCTTTCGAAATCCACTATGCTCTAGCAACTGTTTGTTTCAGACTGAGATTTCTCAAGTTCTCAATGGGCCCTAGTGAGGGTTTTGCTAGGTCAAATTTTCTTTTTCCTTCCCCTCCCCCTCAGACCGCTCCTCAGGTGTTTCTTAACCTCCGGAGATCCAGGTCCGGGGATTGTGCTAGCAGGCCCAGGTGGGGGAGGGAAACAGCACTCCCCCCCACAGAGATAGTTTAAGAATCATGCTCTGAGGGACCGTGTGCTTTAATCATCCTGATATATTTTCCAATACTTCCCTTCCTCCCCCGTCAACAACGACATTAAGAGTCGAGCAGGGTTCAGAGGAGTGACCCACCTCGAGCAGAGGAAGACTTACCGTTCTTGGCCAGAGGATCAGCAGAATTCCCCGAACTCCGGCACCCGCCTACTGTTTTCCCTCGGCTGTGTGAAATAAAAGGGTTGAATGCCACGAGAAAGTGCCAGGTGCAGGGTCCCTGTTCACGTTGGGCACCATTTGTAGTCTCTCTCAGAGGGGAGAGAAGCCACAAGGTAGGAAGATGGAGACAGGATAGAAGTTTAGAGTCAAATTAGAGATATGAGGTGGTCAGAATGAGTCTTTATTAATTATCAATGAGCCACAGCCAAACTCTGATCAAAGGACTATTCCAAAGGCTTTTACCAGTACAATACAGGTCAGAGAGATGAATAGAGAAAGATTAAAGATGGAGCTTGGCCAGAGGCCAAGCTCCTGCAAGGACAGCCATCAGCTAGCCTGAAAGAGAAGAGAGGGGAGAGAGCGGGACGAGGCGGAGCTTGCTGGGCCATAAATACCATTTGCTACGTAGTACATAGGGATGACCCTCATTGGTCAATGACAAGGCATAGGTGTGGTTTCTCTTAACCAAGTGAGAACAAAGAAACTTGTTTTCCCGCCTAACCTGGGAGAAGCTGGGGTCAAGGGTCAGAGGCCTTCCCAGCCATGAGCAATACTGAGCATGCTCAAGACTGAGCATGTTCTCTTTAAAGGCAATCTGACTGCTACAACCAGTCTTATCCCTTGAGCCTCTTTATTAATTGTTAATTACACAAGAGAGATACCCAGAAGGCATCCAAAAATGCTCAAGGATATTAGATTAACTTTGTCGAGTTTCCAAGCTACCTTCAGAAAGGATCTGAAAAAAACATAATATAGATGTCTTTCCATATTGCAGGCAGGGGTTAGAAGGAATGGCACTCCCCCTTTTTGGCCCTCTCTTTGTGCCAGAGAAATTTTAATTTTGTCCTTTTCTTTCATGAGATGTTTACAGTATTTTGGGTTAAATATTTGGTCATAGGCCATATGTAGTCAATGTTAAGATGTCTTGACGTTTCTAGCCTTTGTGTGACTTTATTGAATTTTGTCTTCTTTTTGTAAACTTTTTATTTTTTATTTTACTTATTTTTTTTCACTTTAAACATTATTTTATTTGGTCATTTCCAAACATTATTCATTGGAAACAAAGATCACTTTCTTCCCCCTCCCCCCCTTCCCACCACCTCTCCCATAGCTGACACACAATTCCACTGGGTATCACTTGTGTTCTTGGTTTCGAACCCATTTCCATGTTGTTGGTATTTGCATTAGAGTGTTCATTTAGAATCTCTCCTCAGTCGTATTCCCTTCCCCCCTGTAGTCAAGCAGTTGCTTTTCCTCGGTGTTTTTACTCCCATTGTTTATCCTCTGCTTGTGGATAGTGTTTTTTAGATCCCTGCAGATTGTTCAGGGACATTGCATTGACACTAATGGAGAAGTCCATTACCTTCGATTGTACTAGTGTATCAGTCTGTGTATAATGTTTTCCTGGTTCTGCTCCTTTCGCTCTGCATCACTTCTTGGAGGTCGTTCCAGTCTCCAAGGAATTCCTCTACTTTATTATTCCTTTTAGCACAATAGTATTCCATCATCAACATATACCACAATTTGTTCAGCCATTCCCCAATTGAAGGACATCCCCTCATTTTCCAATTTTTGGCCACCACAAAGAGCAGAGCTATAAATATTCTTGTACAAGTCTTTTTCCTTATTATCTCTTTGGGGTACAAACCCAGCAGTGCTATAGCTGGATCAAACGGCAGACAGTCTCTTATCACCCCTTGGGCATAGTTCCAAATTGCCCTCCAGAATGGTTGGATCAATTCACAACTCCACCAGCAATGAATTAATGTCCCTACTTTGCCACATCCCCTCCAGCACTCATTATTTTCCTTTGCTGACATGTTAGCCAATCTGCTAGGTGTGAGATGATACCTCAGAGTTGTTTTGATTTGCATCTCTCTGATTATCAGAGATGTAGAACACTTTTTCATGTGCTTATTAATAGTTTTGATTTCTTTGGCTGAGAACTGCCTGTTCATGTCCCTTGCCCATTTATCAATTGGAGAATGGCTTGATTTTTTGTACAATTGATGTAGCTCTTTGTAAATTTGAGTAATTAAACCTTTGTCAGAGGTTTTTATGAAGATTGTTTCCCAATTTGTTGCTTCCCTTCTGATTTTAGTTACATTGGTTTTGTTTGTTCAAAACCTTTTTAATTTGATGTATTCCAGATTATTTATTTTTCATTTTGTGACTCTTTCTAAGTCTTGCTTGGTTTTAAAGCCTCTCCCTTCCCAAAGGTCTGACAAGTATACTATTCTGTATTTGCCTAATTTTCTTAGTTTCCTTCTTTATGTTCAAGTCATTCACCCATTTTGAATTTATCTTGGTGTAGGGTGTGAGGTGTTGATCTAAACCTAATCTTTCCCACACTGTCCTCCAATTTTCCCAGCAGTTTTTATCAAATAGTGGATTTTGGTCCCAAAAACCTGTAATCTTTGGGCTTATCATAGATTGTCTTGCTGAGGTCACTTACCCCGAGTCTATTCTACTGATCCTCCTTTCTGTCTCTTAGACAGTACCAAATTGTTTTGATGACCGCTGCTTTATAATATAGTCTGAGATCTGGGACTGCAAGGCCCCCTTCCTTTGTATTTTTTTTCTCATTATTTCCCTGTATATCCTTGATCCTTTGTTCTTTCAAATGAACTTTGTTATGGTTTTTTCTAGATCAGTAAAAATTTTTTTTGGAAGTTCCATGGGTATGGCACTAAATAGATAGATGAGTTTGGGTAGGATGGTCATTTTTATTATTTTGGCTCATCCTACCCACGAGCAGTTAATGTTTTTCCAATTGTTCGAGTCTAGTTTTAGTTGTGTGGAGAGTGTTTTGTAGTTGTGTTCATAAAGTTCCTGTGTTTGTCTCAGGAGATAGATTCCTAAGTATTTTATTTTGTCTAAGGTAATTTTGTTTTTTTTTTTAAATATTATTTTATTTGGTCGTTTTCATACATTATTCACTGGAAACAAAGATCGTTTTCTTTTCCTCCCCTCCCCTCCCCCCCCCCCCCCCCTGCCTTTCCCTCTCATGATTCCACTGGTTATCTCATGTGTTCTTGACTCGAACCCATTTCCCTGTTGTTGGAGTTTGCATTATAGTGTTCATTTAGAGTCTCTCCTCAGTCTTATCTCCTCCAACCCTGTAGTCAAGCAGTTGCTTTTCAGCGGTGTTTTTACTCCCACAGTTTATCCTCTGCTTGTGGGTAGTATTTTTTTTTTAGATCCCTGCAGATTGTTCAGGGTAATTGCATTGATACTAATGGAGAAGTCCATCACCTTCGATTGTACCACAATGTATCAGTCTCTGTGTATAATGTTTTCCTGGTTCTGCTCCTTTCGCTCTGCATCACTTCCTGGAGGTTGTTCCAGTTCACATGGAATTCCTCCACTTTATTATTCCTTTTAGCACAATAGTATTCCATCACCAACATATACCACAATTTGTTCAGCCATTCCCCACTTGAAGGGCATCCCCTCATTTTCCAATTTTTGGCCACTACAAAGAGCGCAGCTATGAATATTTTTGTACAAGTCTTTTTGTCCATTATCTCTTTGGGGTACAAGCCCAGCAGTGCTATGGCTGGATCAAAGGGCAGACAGTCTTTTATCGCCCTTTGGACATAGTTCCAAATTGCCCTCCAGAATGGTTGGATCAATTCACAACTCCACCAGCAATGAATTAATGTCCCCACTTTGCCACATCCCCTCCAGCATTCATTACTTTGCATAGCTGTCATGTTAGCCAATCTACTAGGTGTGAGATGATACCTCAGAGTTGTTTTGATTTGCATCTCTCTGATTATAAGAGATGTAGAGCACTTTTTCATGTGCTTATTAATAGTTTTGATTTCTTTGGCTGAGAATTGCCTGTTCATGTCCCTTGCCCATTTGTCAATTGGAGAATGGCTTGATTTTTTGTACAATTGATTTAGTTCTTTATAAATTTGAGTAATTAAACCTTTGTCAGAGGTTTTTATGAAGATTGTTTCCCAATTTGTTGCTACCCTTCTGATTTTGGTTACATTGGTTTTGTTTGTACAAAAACTTTTTAATTTGATGTAATCCAGATTAATTTTTTTGCATTTTGTAACTCTTTCTAATTCTTGCTTGGTTTTGAAGTATTTCCCTTCCCAAAGGTCTGACATGTATACTATTCTGTGTTCGCCTAATTTTCTTATAGTTTCCTTCTTTATGTTCAAGTCATTCATCCATTTTGAATTTATCTTGGTGTAGGGTGTGAGGTGTTGATCTAAGCCTAATCTTTCCCACACTGTCCTCCAATTTTCCAAGCAGTTTTTATGAAATAGTGGATTTTTGTCCCAAAAGCTGGGATCTTTGGGTTTGTCATATACTGTCTTGCTGAGGTTGCTTGCCCCCAGTCTATTCCACTGATCCTCCTTTCTGTCTCTTAGCCAGTACCAAATTGTTTTGATGACCGCTGCTTTGTAATATAGTCTGAGATCTGGGACTGCAAGACCCCCTTCCTTTGTATTTTTTTTCATTAATTCCCTGGATATCCTTGATCTTTTGTTCTTCCAAATGAACTTTGTTATGTTTTTTTCTAAATCAGTAAAAAAAATTTTTGGAAGTTCCATGGGTATGGCACTAAATAGATAGATGAGTTTGGGTAGGATGGTCATTTTTATTATATTGGCTCGTCCTACCCATGAGCAGTTAATGTTCTTCCAATTGTTCAAGTCTAGTTTTAGTTGTGTGGAAAGTGTTTTGTAGTTGTGTTCATATAGATCCTCTATTTGTCTCGGGAGATAGATTCCTAAGTATTTTATTTTGTCTTGGGTAATTTTGAATGGGATTTCTCTTTCTAGTTCTTGCTGCTGAGCTGTGTTGGAATTATATAGAAATGCTGATGACTTATGTGGGTTTATTTTGTATCCTGCAACTTTGCTAAAGTTGTTGATTATTTCGATTAGCTTTTTGGTTGAATCTCTAGGATTCTTTAAGTAGACCATCATGTCATCCGCAAAGAGTGATAACTTGGTCTCCTCATTGCCAATTTTAATACCTTCAATTTCTTTTTCTTCTCTAATTGCTACTGCTAGTGTTTCTAGTACAATGTCAAATAATAGAGGTGATAATGGGCATCCTTGTTTCACTGCTGATCTTATTGGGAATGCATCTAGTTTATCCCCATTGCAGATGATATTAGCTGATGGTTTTAGATATATACTGTTAATTATTTTTATTAACGACCCTTCTATTCCTATGCTTTCTAGTGTTTTTAATAGGAATGGGTGTTGTATTTTATCAAAGGCTTTTTCTGCATCTATTGAGATAATCATGTGATTTTTGTTGGTTTGCTTGTTGATGTGGTCAGTTATGTGGATGGTTTTCCTAATATTGAACCAGCCCTGCATCCCTGGTATAAATCCTACCTGGTCATAGCAAATAACCCTGATGATCACTTGCTGGAATCTTTTTGCTACTATCCTATTTAAGATTTTTGCATCTATATTCATTAGGGAGATTGGTCTGTAGTTTTCTTTCTGTTTTTGGCCTGCCTGGCTTTGGAATTAGTACCATGTTTGTGTCATAAAAGGAATTTGGTAGAACTCCCTCTTTGCTTATTATGTCAAATAGTTTGTATAGTATTGGGGTTAGTTCTTTGAATGTTTGAAAGAATTCACTGGTGAATCCATCAGGACCTGGGGATTTTTTCTTAGGAAGTTCTTTGATGGCCTGTTGGATTTCTGTTTCTGATATGGGATTATTTAAGAATTCTTTTTCTTCTTCTGTTAGTCTAGGCAATTTATATTTTTGTAGATATTCATCCATATCACCTAGGTTGGTATATTTATTTGCCATATAGTTGGGCAAAGTAGTTTTTAATGATTGCCTTAATTTCCTCTTCGTTGGAGGTGAGGTCCCCCTTTTCATCCTTGATGCTGTTAATTTGCCTTTCTTCTTTCCTTTTTTAATTAGATTGACCAGTACTTTGTCTATTTTGTCTGTTTTTTCAAAGTACCAGCTTCTAGTCTTGTTTATTAGCTCAATAGTTCTATCACTTTCGATTTTATTAATCTCTCCCTTAATTTTTAGTTTGGTTTTCTTCTGGGGGTTTTTAATTTGTTCGTTCTCAAGTTTTTTGATTTGCATTTCCAATTCATTGATCTCTGCCCTCTCTGATTTGTTAATATATGCACTCATGGATATGATTTTTCCTCTAAGTACTGCTTTGGCTGCATCCCATAAGGTTTGAAAGGATGTCGCACCATTGTCATTTTCCTCAATGAAATTATTAATTCTTTCTATGATTTCTTCTCTATTTTACTTATTTTAAAAAAGAAATATTTTATGGCATTAAGATAAAATATATTGATATTATGCATCTATTTTATGCACTTCTGAGGTTCTAAGCTTTTTTCCGTGCCATCTGCAAAATTTCCTCCCCCCCAATTCCCATTTAATTTCTTTTGCCTAACTATGATATTTTCAAAGGGAGAAGTCATGATGTAGATGGGATAGCTGTATTAAAATCTGGAACAAACTGTAGGGTCTAGTACATAGAATGTCAAAAGCTAGAAGGGACTGCAGTGATCACAGGATCATAGATTTAGAGATGGAAAGACATCCATCCCAGCCATCTCATTTTATAGATGAGGAAAGCAGGGCACAGAGGGTAAGAGTTGCCAAGGGTTATGTAACTAGCAAATGTCCGAGGCAGGATTTGAACTCATATTTCTGAATCCAAGTTCATTACTTTCTTTATCCCTCCACCCTACCTCATTTAGTCCAACTCCTTTCTTTTACAGAAAAGGAAAAAGACTTGACCAATGCCATGTAGATGGCAAATGGGGGCAATCTAGGTTTTCCCTCAAAGCTCAGTGACTTTCCCAAATTCTGTGTTGCTTCTGACCTAGTTACTTCCCCCCACCCCAGTGGTGAAGGGAGAGGTTTGTGGGGTGGAAAACAGTGTGACCAGAGATTCCTCTGCTACTGGAATCTTCCATAGTAAACCAGATTAACAATTGTTCTGGACCTAGGCTTCTTAAAGAATTGCCTAGAGTAGTCTGATTTTATCCCTTTAAAAATGTTGGCACTCAGCTATTCCAAATGAAGGCAGCCAGGGAATCACAGCACCAGAAAGTCTTAATTTAAATCCTTTTAAAATTAATGTAAGCTTCACATGGTGTCTAATGTGTTGTGGTATGGAAAGAGCTTTGGCCTGGAAAGTCTCAATTAAAATTCTGCTTCCAGCACATATTTTGTAGGACCTCGGACAAATTATCTTCTGAAGATCACCTTCCCCATGTCAACATGGAATCAATAAACCCCAAACTTGTAGCCAGTAAGATCTGATGAACCCCAAGTTTTAGGACTAGCTTGTACGTTGGAGTCCCCAAAGCTTGTACTTGTTCCCTGTTCCTGTGAGAATCCACCCTGAAGGGAATCTCAGGCTAGCAGTTTCAGACTGAATAATGGACCCTATAGTATTAGACCCTTTCCCAAGAAGACCCACACCTGGGCAGGGACCATCCTTTAGTATCCATCATAAGCAGTCCCTTCCCTTGGACCCTAACTTCTGGCTATGATTCTTTCCCCAAGCTTAATCCCTTTCCTGATTAAAGACTTGGATTTTCTGACTACTTTGGTAGTTCTATGTTATTTCTATGCTAACACCCATCCGTAACTGGGGCCCAAGACTTGAAGTCCTCAATGAGACAAAACATAAGGTGGCGGTGGAAAAACTGTTGAACTTGAGTCATGGTCCTGAATTTAAATCCTTGCTCTGCTGTTTACTACTTGGGTAACCTTGGGCCCTTACTTGGCATCTTTGAACCCCCATTTCCTCATCTATAAAACAAAGGGCTTTGAATAGAATGCCCTTTCCAGCCATTGTTCTATTCTTGCCATGATCCACTCAATGAGTAGTGGAGGGAGAATTGACCTCAAAATGAGGAAGATGGGATCAAGTCTTGTCTCTGACATGAACAGGTTGGTTGATCCTGAGGGAAATGATTTAACTTCCCATAGCCCTCAAGAAATTCCTTAAGAGGGACTGCTAGGTGGCTCAGTTGATTCATAGTCAGGCCGAGAGATGGGAGGTCTTGGATTCGAATTTAACCTCACATACTTCCTAGCTATGTAGCCCTGGGAAAGTCACTTAACCCCCACTGCCGAGCCCTTACCACTCTTCTTCTGCCTTAGAACCAATATAGTGTGGATTTCAAGACACAGTGTAAGGGCTTTTGTTTTTGTTTTTAATTCCTTTAAACAATGTGCTGGGGGCAGATAGAATGTCAGGCTCAGGAAAACCTCCTCAGTTCTGATCTGGCTTCAGACTCTTCCTAGCCCTGTGACTCAAGGCAAGTCACTTAACCTTGACTGCCTAGCCCTTGCCTCTGTCGTAGAGTTAATAAGACAGAGAGAAAGGGTTTAAGAAGAAAATGCTGTAGAACAAGCATGAAAATGGAGTTTCCTTGAGGGTCTGGGTCCCCCTCCACCGCTTCAATGCTTACTCCCTGTCTCATAGGGTTGTTTTTAAAAAAATACTTAGTAAATCGTAAAGCACCAAATAAATGTGAGTTATCACCTCATTACTTCTCCATTCCTTGCTTCCCTAATTATGATTATTTATCGCATCACATTCTCTACCACCCCAAACTCTCCAGTGGCTCACCATTAAGCCAGACAAAATGCCGGGCACAGCAGGGAGCAGGCTCTGCTAAGAGGGAGCAGCTACGCAGCTCTGGGTTCTTCCAATTAAAAGAACAACAGATCACGAAACTATACTAAATGTAAGGTTTCATGGATCTCGTAAGGTAGGAAAAACCCTGCAATTTCTGAGATGGAAACAGAGAGAAAAAGATGTCTTTCTGACTTCCTGCTGCTAAGTGGAGAGGAAGGAGATGATGGATCAGTGTCTGCTTGCAGAAGACACTATGAAAGAGAAATTTCCTATGAGTTTCTTCACTGCAGCACTTTGCATTTGGCTCTTAGCTGCTCTAGGAGGACTGATTGCAGCCACCTCTAAAGCAATGGAGGCAGAGATGAAACAAAGAGCTGATCTTGGAGTCAGGAACACCTGAATTGAAATGAAATCTCAGACACTTACTTAGCTATGTGAGTGATCTAGCCTCTGTCTGCCTCAGTTTCCTCATCTAAAAAATAGTGATAATAGTAACTAGGTCCCACGATCATCCTGTAGACAAAATGAGATCATATATGTAAATGCCTTTTACAAACCTTAAAATGCTTGAAAAAGGTATTTGGGCTATTATTAGGCCAATGCTTGGCACATAATAGGCACTTAAATTTATTTATTGATTTTTAAATCCTTATTTTCTGTTGTAGAACCAAAATTGTATATTGATTCCAAGGCAGAAGAGGGGTAAGGGTTTGGCAATGGAGGATAAGTGACTTGCCAAAGGTCACACAGTTTGGAAGTGTCTGAGGCCAAATTTGAACCCAGGACCTCCCATTTCTTGATCCCCTTAAGCTACCCAGCTGCCCCCACTTAACATTTATTGACTATTATTCTTATAAGGATAGAGCAAAGCAAAGCAATTACACATACAAAATGATCCCAAACTTTATTGTGACTAGGCCAAACATGCTATTAGCCTTTGTAATAAAAATGTCTTGCTATATGACCCTACTTAAAGGGCCTGAGCTTCTCAAGAGTCTCACCAGAGGAATGTGAGCTAAAGGTTTTAGGACTGGGGCCAAGGGAAGGGGCTCTCTACTGCTCCCAGACCCATCTGAAAGTGCAAAGGCTTACCACGAGAACATTTACTCCTTGGGGGATGACTTCAGCCGCAAGGTCTCATGAAGACTATCTGCTATGACAAGAAGTCTAGTGCAGTGGGAAAGAAGGATTCTTTAGGTTTCGAAGTCTATCTGCATGACACAAACATGAATTTAAGACACTTTCCCAATTTTATTTTGGGTAGCTCCCCTGGATGTGGTCTACACTTCAGATTGAATTACTGACTGGCCCCTGACCTCGACAGATCTATCCCCCACTGTCCATGAAGACATTCACACAAGCCATCCCTCATGTCTGTTATGCACTCTCCTTCCTCCTCAGCAATGTCTGTCAGAGTCATTTGCCTTTAAAGGGCAGCTCAGAGGCAAAGTCATCTCTCCCTCCTCAAATTCTCAGAGCATACTGCCAGATCTCCTCCCCAATTTCATTTTCTGCCTTGTATGAAGCCGTTCTTAATACAGCAGAATGTATCACCCCTTCTTGAGGGGTGATATATGATGCCATTTAAAAACTTCATTTATGTGAGTATGTGAATGTGCCTGTGCGTGCGTGTGCGTGCGTGTGTGTGTGTGTGTGTGTGTGTGTGTGTGTGTGTGTGTGTGTGTGTGTGACAGCTGGGTAGCTCAGTGGATTGAGAACCAGGCCTAGAGATGGGAGGTCCTAGGTTCTAATCTGGCCTCAGACACTTCTCAGCTGTGTGACCCTGGGCAAGTCACTTAACTCCCATTGTCTAGCCCTTACTAGTTTTCTGCCTTGGAACCAAATCACAGTATTGACTCCAAGATGGAAGGTAAGGGTTTAAAAAAAAAAAAAACCAACCTTCATGGGGGCAACCATGTAGCTCAGTGGATTAAAAGTCAGGTCCAGAAATGGGAGGTCCTGGGTTCAAATCTGACCTCAGAGAGCTGTGTCACCTTGGGCAAGTCACTTAACACCCATTGTCTAGTCCTTACCGATCTTCTATCTTGAAACCAATACATGTTATCAATTCTAAGTAGAAGGTAAGGGTTAAAAAAAAAACAACCCAACAAACTTTGTATCCTATAAGGTAATGTTGATTGAATTATTAAATGCACATATACACATGTAACAACAACATGCATGTATTTGCAATTGTTGCATAATGTCCAAATAAAAAGAAAAAAGGGTATCTGGGGCTCCCCGAACCCATGAGAAGCCTCAAGGTAGGAAGATAGAAAAAGGATAGAAGTTTTGGATACCCCGAGGGGCATGGTGGAGCCAAGTTATAGATATGAGGTGGCAGAAATGAGTCAGAAACCAGGCCTTATTGATTATAATGGGGCCACAGCATAACCCCGATCTTAGGATGTCACAGAGGCATGATCCATCCTGAGATCCACAATTAATACCACACAGGTCGGAGACATGATAGAGAAAAGAGAGTGCCTGGCCAAAAGCCAGGTCCCAGGTGGGAGAGGTAGATAAGGAAAGGAATTAAAGATGGAGCTTGGCCAGACATCAGTGAGAGCTAAGACCCAAGAGAGGAAGAGGGCGGAGCTTGCTGTGGCCCTTGCCTTTAATGTCTTTGATATGCTAATATGCACAATACATATTGATGACTTACATAGTATATTGCCATTGGGTAATAGTAAGTTACGAAAAGGTATAGGTGTGGTTTCTCTTAGCCAGGTGAGCACAAAGAAACCTGTTTTCCCGACTTACCTGGAGGAAGCTGGGGTCAAGGGTCAGAGGCTTTCCTAGCCATGCGCAAGACTGAGCATGCTCTCTTCTAAGCCACTCTGTATATACTGTTTCCCTTGCCCATAGCTAGGGGTGGACTGCTACAGTATCACTGGGTAAAGAAACCAAGTTTCCTTGTCTCCCATTGGGTTCAGGTTTGGGGGTGGCAAAGATTCAAAGGCAGAATCATAGAATGTCAGCATGGAGGTGGCCTTTTGAATATGGAATGTTAGGCTATAAGTCACGTTTTAGAATTGGAGGGTGGAGAGAGGGATCTGAAAAAGTACAAGGGAAAGGCTGAAAGTGATCTTAAAACACAGAACAAAAGCATTAACAGCTGGATGGGGCTGTCAGTCCCAAATGGGAGCCTTAAACCATTCAGTTCAGATCCCTCATTTCACATAGGTCGAAACCAAGGCCCCGACAGGAGGACTGATTTGCCCAGGATCACACCAGTAACAGGCAGTGGGGGTCAGTCAAGACTCAAACTCCTGACCTGATTCTAGCTTTGTCATGCTCCACTCTCATATTGATGCTATCATTACATCTGGAGGATGAGGACAGAAAATGGCTGAGCGGAATCGCAGGGGGAATTGTCTGGGGCTTAGTTTTCAGCATTAAGTGCAAGATAGGTTGTGGCCTGATGAATGTCATCCACTGTGGAAATGAAAAGGATCAGCGAAGAAAGCCCAAGCTTTCTTGGCTGCCTCCTCTGTTGTTTCTTTAAGGGAAAGATAGGCAGCTGCAGTCAGACCCTTTTGCTCCAGACCCTTGGCTCACTCCTGGGGCCTCTCCCACCCCCTATTGCTTGCAGTGTGTTCCAGAAGGCACGTTGCCCCTGGGAGCACAGGCGTTTTCCATGTTGCTCTGAAGCTGGTCCCTCCCGAATGACTCATTAATTGGCTCTTGCCCCTTCTGAGACCATCCTCTGGCTGGTGGGTGAGGCCAAACTGTCATCTTGGAGACCTGATGGGAGAGGAGGGAGTATGGGAGAGTCCCATCTAGTCTGCTTGCTTGGAAAAAGAGAGATGGAAATCACGACCTCACTGGTGAGTTTTGGAAAGAGGGCTTCCAGGAATTGTAGTGAAGTCATGATGAATGCACTTTTACATTTTGCTCTTTAGAAATTAAACCAAGGATACCCGTAGTCCTTGAAAAGGCATCCACAGCATGTAGGGATATAGAATTACAGCATTTCCAGGTGGGGAAGGACCCTAGAGATCATGTAATCCAACTATTACTAGAGTCATAAATCTTATTCTCCAATATCCCAATGAAATACCCCCAAAGGTGGGAAACCCACTGCCTTTTAAGGCTCACTTTTGGCCAGCTTTGTTAGAGTTCTTCTTTAAACTAAACCACAATTAGTTAACAAGTACCTACTATGTGTGAGACACTGTATTAGGCACCGGGGGATACAAAGACAAAAAGGAAATGAATTCTGCACTCTGGAATCTTATACTCTACCTGAGGGAAAATACATACACAGAGTAAGAGGGATAATAAATACAGGCTGACCTTCTTGAGGGAATGGGGAGCAGGGATAATCAGGAAAGATGATTATTAAGTTTTTCCTCAAATTAAGCAGAAATCTGCCTCCCAGAAATTCCATTTTTGGGGAGCAGCCATAATCTACTTTGGTAGAGGGAAACAACTCCTAACAATTAAAACTACCCAGGAATAGCAGAGGATGCTTTGGAAAGCAATGAGACCCTTATCAGTATAGATGCTCTTAAATGAAATTATAGATGGGAGTCATGCTTTAGGACTGGAGTAGATGGGGCTACACTAGATTGATGACTTCTGGGTTTCTAATGATGAAATTCTCTGATTGAACATCGTCTTTTCATTTACTTGGAAGTGTGGAAGCATCTGACAGGAAGTGTATGAATCCCAGGGGGCAAGAGAAACATGCAAGCTCCTATCCTTATTCAGTATGCAACAGAGTAGATTTCACAGCTTAGACTCACAACCTATTCCTGATAGAACTGGTCAATCCTGTGTAATCTGGAATGTTTCTAGTTCTGTTTTATTAGTTAACATCAGAGTCTCTCTTTAATAACAAGAGTCTCTCTTTAGCGTTCGCACAGGGGGAATATTAAAGGACATAAACATTCTATGCCAACTTAATTGTCCCCCAGAGTAAAAAGTGTCTGCTGCAATGCAAACCAGTTCTAATGTCTTGGCTTAGAGTTTCCTCCTTCTCTTGGCACCAAGTTCTCATTTGTTTTTAATCAGCCCACAACTGGAACAAAAGGATCAACGTCTCATTGGTTGCACAAGAACAAGTCTTTTGGTTGGTTTCCTGCTGATAAACACAAGCCCAAGAGACTAGGACAAAAGGTGGGCTCAATCTGGTATTTTGTGCAATAGATAACAGCTTCCTGATGACACATTGCAAGGTGGCAATTGAGGGATTGAGAGATGGGAGACCATTCTGCACGCCAGCCCAAGGAGAACTCAAGGAGTGCCACTAGAATCCTTGCCCATGATGGAAGCCTCATAACAATTTCCCTTTCAAATAGTCCATTCCCATGCTCATCCCTAGGAAGGGATCTTCCACCTCTCCATGGAGATTTCTCTGCTCTTGATGCTCCTTGTTTTTATCAGCATCCTCAGTCTATTTTGTTATTTTTATTCCTGGCCAGCAGGGAAAAGGAGGAGGGGGTGAAGGTGTGTATGTGAGGTCACTTTGAAATGTTTCTTGCTTGAAATGCAAGTGAATTTAATACAATTTTGCTTAAAACAATCCATTAATAATAGCTAGCATTTATAGAGTGCCTATTATGTGCCAGGCACTGTGCTAAGCGCTTTAAAATTATTATCACATTTGATCCTCACGACAACCTTGGGAGGTAGGTGCTATTATTATCCTCATTTTCCACATGAGGAAACAGAGGCAAACTGGTTAAAAGACTTGCCCAAGGTCATACAACTAGTGCATCAGGTAGATTTGAATTTAGGTCTTCTGGACTCAAGGTCCCTCTTTCAATCCACTGTACCACATAGCTGCCTTAAGTCATTAGCTCTGTAAGTCTACTAAGACTTCTCAAGCTGTCTCAGTAAGTCCAAGAGACACAGTAATCTGTGCCCTGATCCACAAAAATATCTCTGTTCACTTCTGTAGTGACCTTTTCCAATATTGTCATTCATTGCTTTCTCCAGTTTTGGCCATCAGGGAAGAAGTCCTTTAAGAACAACTTGATAAATGGGGTTGAGGATGTGCTTATTTATGATGGATGAATTCACTTTGGGGATTAGAGAGGAGAGGAAGTCATTGTAAGAGAGGTGGAGAGTGATCTGAATCCACTGGTCTCTGGGAGAGAATACACAGCAGAAGAATAACATGAGCTCAAAATAACATGCAGGAGAGATGAAATCAAGGATCCAGGTTGAGTAGGCAGGCAGCTATCACTGGAAGTCAAACCAACCATCCAAGTCTTTCTTTCCTTCTTCTGTGTCTAGGTTCGATTACTGCACCAAATCACTAAGTCAGTCAAGTGTCACCTGGGCCCCGAGTAGCCATAGGGATGCTGAAGAAGAAGGCTCTTGTGCCCAGGCAAGACATGGGTGTAGTAGTGCTCAACCAAGCTTCCAATGCTCACAAATAAGAGCTCTCCCTCAAGGTAAAATCGGGAGTCCTAGGGTAAGAACATAAAGACAAGGTTCATCTCTGAGATCCCAAACCTTTCCTTTCCCCTTTATTTGTTGACCCAGAGAACCATCTACAAGATTAGCCCTCTCATACACCCCAAAGTCTAGGGCTGAGTTAGAAAGCCACTGCCCCACCCCCTTAGATATGTCTTGAGACATAGATATGGTTGAAAGGGAACAAAGGAGAGAAAAGGAAGGTTAGGAAGAAGAAAGAGGGGGAAAATAATGTGGCAAAGAGGGAGTAGAAGAAAGGATATGAAATAGTGATGGGGGAATTGGAATCTTGCATCAAGTGAAAAGAGAAGATGGAAAAAAAGGAAGGAAATGGAGGGGAACAAGGCCAGGAGAAAGAAGAAAAACAAGGGAGAAGAAAGGAGAAGAGGAGGCAGAGAGGTCATCTTATTTTCTCTCCTCTCATTCTAAAAGCTACCTCAGTGCCTCCTCTGTAGTATTCAACTCTAGGGATTCCTTTCCTTGTTTCTAGTGGGATCCCAGACCCCCCTGTGTTTTTATTCTGGCTGGATTCAGGGAAGACCAGTGGCTCCCTTCTGCCTCAGGTACCTTAAGCTCTAAAATGGGGAGAGACTCCAAGGACACCTACTGGATCTAGGTGGACATAGTGGGTATTAAATGAGATACCACAGGTGGGATATAGCCCACTAGAGAGAGAATCCAAAACACAAATGATTCCTGCTTTCAGATCTTCTCCAAAATCCTCATAACAACTAGACCAACAACCCCTGATTAAAGCTTGGTCACAGGAAACAAGAAGCCTTGAAATCTCAAGGCTTGTGCAAACATCTCTCACCTTTTCAAAGATCCGGTAGTTTCTCACTTTATTAAAGCCTTCATCCCACACAACTAAAACCTGAATTTAAGAGAAGAAAAATGTCAGTTAACATGAGTCATAAAGAAATCAATTTGTCCAGTGGAGTTGGGGGCTTGTCAGAAGAGTGGGCCAGAAAAAATAGGGGAAAACGAAAAATGAGAGAAAGTGGATGATGATCTCCTGACATTAGTGGGAGGCATCATTAGAGGGTAAGGAGCACTAGTCCTGGGTTCTTCTGGTCCTGTCTCTGCTACTTTCCTTACTCTGTGTGACCTTGGATAGAACTACTAACAATTCTTATTTGTAGAGCATCCTTTGAGTTAGTGCCAGTATATTATCTCCAGTCTAAAAAATAAGGATGCTAAGGTTCTAGAAAATTTAGTGTCCCTTGCCATTTGAGTAGCAAATGCCTGAGGCACAATTAGAACTCAGGTGCCCAAGCTTCTTATTTGTTCGGGGAAGGGTTTGGATCTCTCTCTCCAGCTCTGACTTTCTGTGTTCTAGGATTTAAGGCTAGCAGAGAGACAAAGACTAAAGACTGAGGATCTTTGTCCCCTGTACCAATATATATGCTGCCAACTTTGTTCCTCGTTTTTCTACCCTCTAATGCCTGACTGGCAAGGACATTGAAAATATCTTTATAGAAAATAATTTTTGCATCTAGCTGGCAAATGAAAAACTTCATTGTCTTTTTACAAATATTATTATTGATGTTGGTAAGTGGTAAGAATATTCACACTATCTTTTCTATTATATTAACTGCTAAGTGCTTCAGTTTCTCCATCTGTAAACTGGGTACAGTACTACCTACACTACTTGCCTTTACAAGGGCACTGTGAGTAAAGGACTTTGCAAGGTTAAGGTGATCTATAAATGTATTAGACTAACTCCAGGAAGTCAGGGACTGTGCCTAATTTGCCTTTGTATCCTCCCCAAAGTCTAAGCATAGGACATGGCATGCACTTCATAAATGCTTATTGAATAAATGAATTTATTGAATTGACATTTGTCTGTGGAATGTTACCTTTCCTGTCTTCGAAGAATTCCTGATACAGTAGAGTCCATCTTGTGGCTGTCCCCTAGGATCAGTGGCTTTAAACAAGCTAAAACAGAAGATAATAACTGTAAAGTCTTCCTTGAGAAGTTCTAAATGTAACCTCCTTGCATTCAACTGGTAAAGTTGAGGAGACGATCTGTAAGCCCACCCCACTCCACCCCAGAACTACAGTTGGTATCTTACACTTTTCCTTTTTTCTCTTAGTTTTATTTTCAACCAGACATGTCTGCAGTTTAAGAAGACTGAGCTACACTATCTCAAATGTTATTTTAATATGGTTTTTTTAAATTTCCATAGCAATGGCATCATTATATTTCCCAATTTCAGTTTTAAAATTGCTTCTCACCAGGGTTTCCTGTGGAAACAAAGTACTTTATGGAGTCATCTGCTCTTCTTTTCAAAAAGAACAATCATAACACCCCAGAGAGGAGGGACCTTAGGGGTGACCTGGTCTGAACTCTACCTGAGCATTCACGGATCTCTTCTATCATAGCCATCCAAACACAGTTTAAAGAGTGCCAGATTTGAAACAGAGGATCTGAGTTCAATTTGTAGCTCTAGTACCCACTGTGACTTGAATGACCTTGAATAAGTTCATTAACCTTTCTGAGCTTCAGGCTCCTGGACTGTAAAAAGAGATCAGGCTTGATGGCCTCAAAAGTCTCTTCACAGTGGACTGACAGCCAGACCAAAGATAGGAGGTCCTGACTTCAAATTTGACCTCAGACACTCTAGCTGTTTGACCCTGGGCAAGTCACTTAACTCCTACTGCCTAGCCCCTACTGTTCTTCTGACTTGGAACCAATACAGACCACCGATTCTAAGACAGAAGGTAAGGGTTTTTTAAAAAGTCTCTTCTATATCTAAATCTATGATCCAACTATAGCCAACAAATGCTTATTTGGTCTCCCCAGTGAAGAAAAATTAACAAGGTCATCCAGTCAGTATGCAACTCTAATTCAGACAACTCTAATTGTTTGGAAATTCTTTCATATATTGATTCAAAATTGGCTTCTTTATAACCACCACCCATTTTTCCTATTTCTGCCCCAAAAGACAAGTGACCACATCGAGGACCTTTAAATATAAAGTAACTTGAATTAGACATACCTTTCCACTTCATAGGATTCCGTGGTGTTGACAAAGATGGAGTTAGGCAGTGGTACCTAGAAGAGCAAGAAAAGCAATTTTTATAGCACTTTAGTATGTGCACACATTTAAATACATCCACATGCTTCCTCCCTCTTGTGCTTGTATCTCATACCACTATCAGATAGAGATCTTCATTAGAAATCTTTCATGACTTTTCTCAAATTTGTATTTTCTGCAGTGCCTAGCACCATGCTCTACATGCAATAGAAAATTAATAACTTTGATAAATGCTTTCTTGAATGAATGCATGCTTATGGTAGATTTCTGAAACTCATGTTCAGTTAGTAAATGCTTTTTCTCTGGTTGCCCCTCCCTGCACCCATCATCCTTCAGTCTTATCCTATCCAGCACAGATGCTATCTCTTCCAGGAAATTTGTCCTGTTCTCTTTGGTAATGATCTCTCTCTCCTCAGAGTACCCATACTGCTTTTTGGGGTACCTTTCCTGCTCATATATTTTATATTATATTTATTTCCGTAGGTGTCTTATCTCTGCTATCATATGGAAAATTATTTTAGGGCAGAGATGATATCTCATTCATTTTTCTCTCCCCAGTGAGAAATACAGGGCTTTGCATTGGAGACTCTTTTAACAAATTATTTCTTTTTAATGTTTACTTTTTAAAATGTGAGTTCCAAATTTTCTATCAATTGTCTGCCACCCATTGAGAAGACAAGCAATATGGGATATCATTATACATGCAGTTATAGCATATGAAACTGTTGATAAATATTTGGACTAAATTGACCTAGCACCTGCCTGATGAAAGTGTCCTATTGTCTGAGCTGTTAGCCCCTACTTGTTTTTACTCTAGTCCAACTTCCCTCCCAGAAGTTATGAATTCATGTACCTTTTCATAGTCTTCATCTGAATCCTCACAGCTGCTATCAACCTTAGTTGAGAGTGAAGGTTTCTCAAAGGAAAAACTTCTGAAACTTTGCCCATCTGGTGGGGATCTCCTGGAAAAAAACAGCTAAACTGTGAACACTGCTGGTTACTGTAACTAACAGTTTCTCCAACAAATCTACTTGCTGAAAGGGTCTTTGGAGATTGTCTAGTTATATGTTGGTGAACCTATGGTACACTGGTACACTTACAGGTGTATGTGTGCTCCCTTTCCCCTCTTCATGCATACCTGAGGAGTTTTTTTTTTTTCTTATCACCTGTCCCTCTGCCTGGCAGCCCTTCCGTGGGCACTTCCTCCCTCCCCTGTCTGGGGTAAGGGGAGGGGGGGGGTTCACATACAGTTGTAGTTTGGGCACTCAGTCTCTAAAAGGTTCATCGTCACTGGAGTCAACCCTCCTCTCATTTGGAAACCCATCTAAGTTCATATAGTAATATCATGACAGAGGACACTAGACCCCAGATCTCTGTGTTCTTTGAAATAATCTTTGTAAAGTGCTTTGTAAAACTTAAAGAACTATACAAATTTAATCTATTATTACTGACAAAAGGGGGAATAAAAAAGAGATTTGCTTTTGAAAATTTGAATTCATGATCACTATTTTGACTATAATCAATCATCATGGTGCAATTTCAAAAAGTATAATGGTTGGGGGCAGGTTAGTGGCTCAGTGGATTGAGGTCTAGAGATGGGAAGTCCTGTGTTCAAATCTGATCTCAGACACTTTCTAGCTATGTAATTCTAGGTAAGTCACTGAACCTCCATTGCTTAACCTTTGCCTTGGAACCAATACCCAATATTGGTTCAAAGACAGAAGGTAAAAGTTTAAAATGTAAAAAAGTAAAATGGACATTGATTTTAGAGGCTGTAGATTCCTCTCTTTCCTCTTGTGCCTCTACTAGACTTCTATCTTCCCTCTACCAATTTAAGTAGCAATCCCTCTATGCTTTTTAATAGACAGTGTGGGTGAGTTGCTGGGGGTTGAGGGGGATGGGGAACTTGAACTCAGCTAGAAACCCAACTACGGGGGATAAAACAGGCATAGAACAACAGTGTGGTGAAGTGGAAAGAGCACTTAGAAGACCTGAGTTTAAATATAGCTTGCACTAGATAATCAGTAAGTTTTCTTCCAAATTTGAAATTCTGAATAAGGTTCCCTGGGAGCCCCAATTCAAATACCAACCACTGGGGGCCTCAGTTTTCTCTTTGGTACAAATGAGGAAGTTGAGAAAAAGATAGTCTTTAAGGCCACTGATTCTGTGTTTTGGGTTTGACTGACTGTCCACTTATTACTAGCTATGTAATCTTGGGCAAGTCTTTTTCATTTCCTGTACCTCAGTTTCCTCATCTGTAAAGATGAGAATGCTTGGATATTTGCCATAGTACTACTATAGGGATAGAGCCTTGTAAACCACAAATTTACTTTGTACTTCACAGATCTGTGATTTTTGTCAGATCGTTTTTATGATCACTTAGGCACATCATAGCCCTCTTCCATGACATTAGGAGGTGGTTTTCATGAATTGCTCTGGTAAAAATGGGACCTGGCAGAACTTGTACTCTTCTGGAAAATCCTTAAGCCATAAAGCCCTATGCAAACACGAGTCTTCATTATCTTCAGTTCAGTGGGCCTATGAGAGTTGCTAACCACCCTCTTGATTATGGTGACAGGGAACCATTACGCTTCCAGATGACTATCAACTAAATAGGGAGAGTCCATAAGCTCTGTTTATGGTAGATAAAAGTAATTTTTGGAGAGGCTGTGTTCATTAAATTAAGACAGTGATTAGTGCTATTCTTCCTCAGTACAGACTTGCGATTTCATCTATGTGGAAAATGTCTAGGATAGAAGCCCCTTCTGCCAATGCAGACTGTCTGCACATTGCCTGCAGCTTAAGAATCTCAAGCTGCTTGGCATATTGATATAGCCAATATGTGCCAATATGTGGCTTTCAGTCCACAACACCACAATGTCTACATACAAGCAAAAGGCATGATTATTACAGATGTTAATAATTTTCTGTATTTGTTCAATTAATTAATAACTAAGTTATTAAAAAATTCAATGATTCAAAATGCCAGTTAATTAATACTTCAATAAATTATGTCCAATAACTTAAAAAATTCAAGACCTAAGAAGTATATTCTAGAAAGTGTTTCTAGTAGGCTTCTGGATAATAGGTTTGACAGTTTTGAATTCTCCTGATTAGAAATTAAATAACAATCCTAACCCCCCCCAAAAAAAACTGCAATTATATCCATAGAGGCTAATAATTCCTAAAATTTAAGTTAGTCATGATTCTTTCGTCCCCCCCTCCCCCCATTGCAGACCACTGCAGAATTGAGGATGCTCAGAAAAAGATTTCCTACCGAAAACATCAGACCATATGCCTGAGATCACATCTCCAGTTTTGACTGAAGGGATAGATACATGTCTCTAGCAAAGGGCTAATCCCTCAATTCAGAGGTGCTTAGACTTACTGTAACTGGGGAAGTAGAGGTTTTTCGATTCTGGGCTTCAGTTCAGGCATGGGGAGTTTAGGCACCAGGGCTGGTGGTTTGGGCGTCACAGGGGGCACAAAGAGTCCAGGTTTGATAGTTTCTCTTGCAGGCTGTAATTCTCCTATCTTTATGAGTTTGGGTTTATTGGCTGGGATTGGAGGAGGTTCAGCCAGAGGTGATCCCTGAAGTGGTCCTCGAGGAGACAGGTGGATGGATTTTAACTTGTCACAGCTTTTGGAGGTATTCAGAAGGTGACCGAGAGACACGACCTCTGGAGAAGCTGGTTTCCTGAAGTTCAGCACAACAGGCACACCTCCCAGGGGTGGATCACTTTGTCTCCTACTGGGAGAGGGCGCTTTCAAATTAGGTTCTGGCCTCCGAGAAGAGACAATTTCTCTTTTCAGATCATCAGGATTGATTTCCGGCAAGCCTCTTTTTGGAGGTGGGGGAGGATGGAGGGGTCCGGGGCACTTGGTGGAAAAGGAATGCGACCTCTGAGTTTCTGAGTAGGCTGGTTTTCTTGGAGTGGGGATAGGAGGTGGGGGATAAGCTGGTGGGTGAATCATGATATCTGTAAGGCACAAAGCAGACACACTTTCAAAGAATGTAAAGGATTGTTCTTCTCAATGTGCTCTATTTGCTACAGTAAAAAGGGTACTGGATTAGGAAGGTCTGAATCCCAGCTTGGCTATGGCCTGTTGTGTGACCATGAGCCATCATTTTACTGCTCTGGGACTCAGTTCCTTCTTTTATAAAATGAGAAAATAGGAAGAGATGACCCATAAGATCCTTTCCAGATCTAAACCTATGATTTTATGAATTCAAAACATTTAAACCCTTCTCGAAGGGCATACATTCTCTTCCCAATGTTTTTTTCCTCCCTAACTCCTTGAAAGCAACAAAATTCATCTGACTCTAGAATTTGGAGGGTCCAAGTCTGCACTAAACACGTCCACAGGTGCCACTTCCAATTTTAACTTTTTTTAAATTGAGCATTTACTAGCAATATGATGCTATGTTAATCACTGAACACCGTTTCCTTGTTTAAAAAAAAAATAGGAATCCTAGATATCTACTTGCTACCCAGGGTTTTGTAAACTGCTGCTAACTACTGCTCAGCATCACTTTGGGGGGTCAGGTGGGAAGGTGTTTTACCTTGCTACTGGCGTACTGGATTCAGTGCTGAATCAGATGAAATGTAATTGAAGATTTTTAACAAAATAAATAAAAATACACTACAACACAGATGATTGGTTTCCTAAGTCTATAAGGATGTTTCTATTAGAGCCTGACGTCACTATCTTTAAGAACTTCCTAAATTCAGTTGGTGACATGAGATTCACACACATAAAACAATGGCAGATACTGAAAGATAATACATGTGAGTGTTGTGCCAAAGTACTTAGACTCATAGAGGGATGGAGAAAGCTTAGTGGACTTTAGAGATCCACAGAGAAAACGGAAGCCCAGAGGAGAAGAGACTTATCTGTAGATCACAGGATAATAGCATCTTACAGGTCATCTGTCCTAAATTTCCCATTTTATAGATGAGGACACTAAGACCCATGGTCTTGGGAAAGTTACCCAGGCAGAAGGAGAGCTAGGTCCAGGTCCCTGAACCTTGAATCCAGTACATTTTCTACTATACCACAAGTCACATACCATGCTTATTGTGTCCACATCACCCAATTCCCATTACAAGACTCCCAGGTCATTTAATATGTTTACAAAAGAACCAGGATGACGCTTACCTTCAACTTTCACTGAGTCTGGGGTATCTGGCTCCATGTAGGAGTCATCGTCATCATCGTGTTCATAGTCTGTTCATATGAGCATGAAGGGAAGAAAATTAAAAAAATATATATTCAGTACTAATTCTGTGCAAGGCTCCCATGCAAGATGCAAAGATAAGACAATAATAATCTGTCAAGAAATTCAGTTAAATGAAAGAGAAGCAACATGGATACAAATGAATATAATACAAATGAGGATAGTATAAGTGAATATGAGAAATATAAAGTGCTATGAGATCCGATGGAGGAAAACTCACTTCCTGAGACTCTAAGACCCAGGGCATGTTTCCTGGAAGAGGATGCTTTTCAGCTGGGCTCTAAAGGCTAAGGAGGATCCCAGGAGGTAAAGATAGGCAGAAGAGAAAAGGGCATTCTAAGCATATGGAACAGCCTAAGCAAAGGTGCAGAGAGAGCCAATCTTCATTTCTCTGAAGCACAGACTAAGCTTCATTTAGAAGCCAACAAGCTCATAGTAGGGTTTAACCTCAAATCAGTGCCTAGTAGGGCAATTCTCACACACACAATTGGAAAAGACATAAATGGGAATGGTCACTCATTCTTCTTCCTCTGTTGCCAGAGGACACAGGGGTCAATTCCTTTCATCTACTTCCAGGGAACGGGGTTAGAGGTCAAAACAATAAACTCTGAACATAGGAGGATTTCAGGGCATTCAGGAGAAGAGTATAGGAGAGTAAGAAAGAAGAAACTTCACAGATAGAGAAGGCAAACAGTGCTAAGACTCACCTTCATTGTCGGTGGGATACGGGGATAAACTGATATCGATGGGACGTTCCACAGAACCGTAGAAGCTATCTGTGTCAGAACTTGAGTCACTAAATGATAAATGCAGAAAAGAAAGAAAAGATTTAACACAAACCCATAAGTCAGTTTCCACCCCAAAAGAATTGACATGCCTAGACAAAGGAAAGTTTTGGATTGCAATATCCCTGACATTTGGCATATTATTTAGTTCAAAGAGCTCTGAATTAGATGTCAGACCTTCATCTGAGCCCTGACTAGTCTTATGTGATTTGGGGCAAGTTAATTCAAGCAACCACTAGTTTCCCCATCTGTGAAATGAAAGGTTTTAACTAAATGATCTTCAGTTCTAAATCCCATGACTGTATTAACCTGTGAATGCATTTGCTCTTTGACATCTTTCACATCATTGCTATATTATATTCTTAACACATCCCTCTGACCCTGTTGTCATTCCCTTGCTCAAAAGCCTTTGCTAGCTTCCCATGGTCTATAGAATAAAATCCAAACTGCTTATCAATACTCTTCAAAATTTGGTTCCTAGGGGGCCACTGAGTGGCACAGTGGATTGAGAGTCAGGCCTAGAGATGGGAGATCCTGGGTTCAAATCTGTCCTCAGACACTTCCCTAGCTGTGTGACCATGGGCAAGTCCCTTAACCTCCCACTGCATAGCCCTTTAACCACCCTTCTGCCTTGAAACCAATACACAGTATTGATTCTAAGATGGGAGGTAAGGGGTTAAAGCCCTCTCTATTTCTCTACATATCTTAGCCAAATGAGATTATTTAATCCTGCATGATCCCCTCCAATGCTTTGTACCATTCGCTATATCAAGTTGTTGAAATCTATTTCATCATTACAGACCTGGCTTAAATGCCCTCTCTTCCAGGAAGACTTAATGTATGTCTCCAAGAAGGAAATTATCTTTCTTCTCAAGATTCTCAGATCATGCTGCTTGGACTCTCACTTCCATCCCATATCATACTCTATTTTGGATATCGATTATCTGTGTCCTTATCTCATTTCCCCTAATAGATTGGGAGACCCCTGAGGAGGGGGCTGTGCTGTGTCTCACTCATCCCTGTTTCCCACTTAGAGCCCAGTACAGGATGTCACAAGTGCTGCTTTAATTCAGCTCAACCAATTGCAGGAGGTATATTCTAAGACCTACCATGGAGAGCTGAAATCATGGATATAAGTGAATACCTGCTGACCCTATAGATCTATCTATCCATCTCTATCTATCTATCCATCCATCTATCTCTCTCTCACTCCACTTCCGGAGCACCCCCCAAAAAAGCCCTTTAAAAAAGAAAGTGAAAGTGACCAAAGGTGAAAGCAAAAGCAGAAGAAACCTCCCACACTCCCTGGGTTTCCTCCTCAGGGTAAGTGAAACCTAAAAATGAACATCCAAGGACTCCTAGGTCAAGGTACCTGAAACCACAGGAGGATTCCTCAACGATAACTGAAACCAAGGAAAGCAGAACGCTGGGGATGGGGGGAGGGGGGACTTCTGTATTTATTTATATCTGTTACAAATAGGCCTTTTTGCTTTGGATGAGGGATACAAACTTGTCCTGTCAGAGCTTACTATCTATGATAGAAGATGTGATACACACTAGAATAAGTATGAATTGTTGGACAGAAAACGGGAAAAGGCTGTTCTGGAAGTAGATATCTCTCTTCAGAAAAAAGGTATAATGGAGGCAAAAGGAGAGATTTATATATATTCTCAGAAGGTTTGAGGAGGAGAAGGTTACTTTTAACTAGAGAGGAAATCAGGAGAGGCTTCTTGGAGGTGATAATTGAACTGCTCCAGAAGGAAGAGAAGGATCTCTCAGGTGGAGATGAGGGAGTTCTGAAGGTAAGGGACATGACCTGTATGAATGGACAGAGGACAGGAAATAAAATGAAAGGGGGGTAGAGCTAACCATAGCATCATAGATTTAGAGCTGGAAGGGATCTTAAAGACCACTGAGTATCAAACTATCTAATTTTACAGATAAGGAAACTGAGGTTAAGAAATGTTACATGACTTTTCCAGGGTCACACAGCTGGATAGAGTTAAGATTCAAAATCAAATCTTTCTGAGTTTATCCACATCTAATGTTCTATCCACTGCAAAATCTAGTCTAGTGTGTCAGGAACATGGAGTGTCTCAAGGGAAAAACTATGAGGCAAGGCCAGAAGAGCAGACTGGAGTCACACACTAAATGCCAGGAAGAGAAGCCTGAATTTCTTCTTTATGCATTGGGGAGACCCTGAAAGTGCATTAAATCAATAAACAGAAAAAGGGCCAAAAGTGGCTTTGCTGAGAGCATTCCAAAAAATGCCATTTTGGAAAGAATGTGCCCAAACACCCCAGAACAGTCACTGAATGGCACATACCTAAAATCTAATGAGGGTTCTTTCTTCTCATGGTAATGGCCTATTTCCTTCCTTAGAAGAGCCATCCAACTCTGGAAGAGGTAAAAAACAAACAAACAAATAAACAAACAAAAAAACCACTTGAATTTCTTGTTTTAAATATGGATTAAATATTAATTGCAGCCTATAGAAGGAGACTGGAAGCAGATCCTGCAGAGATAGCCACTAAGTTTATTTACCTTCATGGGATCATTGGCATAATGCTATTAAGGTTTTTAGAAACCCCCCTTTTACAGATAATGAGCTATCTTTTGGTCAGGGAGACATTCTTATCTGAGTTACATGAAAATCACCTTTCTTTCATCTTCAGAAGAGGCTGAAAAGAACCAGGTTCGGTGCTTCTTGCTAATATGAACAATCTTGAAGGGGAAAACATTGTTTGACGTTGTTTCTTCGGCTGCTCGCATTACCCTGGGAGGAAAAAAAAATAGTAGCATATCTAGACAGTGTTACATTATGATAGAGTGGAAAGAACTCTGGTCTGGACATTAAGACATTTGAGTTCTAGTCTTAGTTCTGTCAATGATATGCCGTGTAGCTTTTTAAGTTGTTTGATCTTTCTGATCCTTGGTCCTGGTCTCTTTCTATTATGCCCTTCCAACAAAGTTTTCCCAGAACCCTCTGGTCAGTAGCAACTTCAACTGTCAGACCAGAATTTCAGAAGAAGGAGACCTCAGAGGCCATCCATTCCAACTAAACCTAAATGGGAACTTTCTATACTATTCCCTATGAAGGGTCATCTAAATCTTGCTTGCATACCTCGGGGAGCAGGGAACCTACTATTTTCTGAGCGCAATATGAAATCTCTCTTTATATCAAGGCAAATATACACCTTTGTAACTTCAATCCCCTGTTCTAGTTTTTCAGCCTGGGGCCGAACCCAACAATATTAATCCTTCTTCCACATTGATTGCTTTTTTCACATTTACAATATGACATGATTACTGTCTTCCAATAGCATAATTATCAGGTTAAGCTCTGCAAAAGCAGAGACAGTAGCTTATTTAAACTTTGTAATTCCCCACAGTTCCCAGCATTTTGGATGCAAATGACAATTGACATTCGTCAAACTGAATGAATACATGAACACACCATGCTGCCCCATGAAGTTCAGTGACACTGAACGACCTGCTGACTGCACAAACTATTTCCATTTTTGCTAATGTCAGGATGTATTATACTAGGCAGTCTACCTCTCTGTTGCTGGTTCTTGCAAAGCTCTGGAGGGAGAGGGCTACTGTGGTCTACCCTTGAGGGGCAATTCTCCCCCATTTCCTCAGCTACCTAGATGGAGGTCTGAGAGCTTCTCAGATTTGAATGACTCAACTCGCCTCCTCAGATGAGGTGGTCAACCATCCAGGATGTGGGGTTATTTAGAAGAAGTGAGAAAAAGCCAAGCCACCAGCAACTGGTACTGTGACTTAGAATGCCGTAAATAGTGTCAGAGACCAGTCAAATGGATTAGGTATTTTAGCACTAACCATGCTCACTCAACTCCTTTTATTTTTCTTCCCCTGACTCTTCTTACTTCTCTGTATTAATCTCATCCTGCTCTCTACTTTAGTTATCTGTATCCCTGGCTTTTCTGTTCCCTTGATCCTCTTTGGACTCCAGGTGTCTCCTGTTCCCCATTCTACCCATGCCATATCCTCAAGGCCTGACCCATGGGTGCTCAGGATATTTGCTTGCTGAATGAATGTTGCAGAGAGAGGTTCAGACATTTACTAAAGGTATGACTCTGGGCCTGTCACTCAAGCTCTCTGAGTTCCAATAAAATAGCAAAAATACTACTACTACTACTAGATGACATTTACAGAGCCCTTCAACATTTAAACATTGATGGCTATCAGTTCTAGTCTTGGCTCCGTTTTCAATTCCCTCCTTTAGCATTAGGCAAAGCTCCCTTGAAATGTAATTCTTTGCTCTATAACTCAGTAGTGGTAATCCTTATTCTATACCCACTTTCCCACGATGGGGAACTAGGCACCAGGCACTAGGAAAGAACTAAACAGGCCAACTAACTGATAAACTATAAAAGTAATTAAAAACAAAAACAAGACAAAATGATAAAAAGTAACTGACTGAGAACACACCGGAATGACTCAGTGGGAGGTGGTAGCGGATAGTCTTAGAAAAGCTCAGGGAGATTTTCTAAAAAGTGGGAGTCAGGTCAAGAATACCGTCCTACCTGGAGACACCAAGTCAACTTACCGATTGTAGCCACTCAGGGAGAAAGCACCCTGGGGAGATGCTGAGGTGCTACTCTTAAAGTAATAAATGCATCTCTTATGGATAATCACAAACCGTAGTGGCCCTAGAGATAGAGAATGAAAAAGTTCACTTTAATACGTTTTGTTGATTTGTTAAGGAAAATGTATCATTTCTCACCCTAATGTAAATATTAATAATATGGAAATAAGTCTTGATCAATGAAACATGTAAAACCCAGTGGAATTGCACATTGGCTATGAGAGGGGGAGGGAAAAATATGAATCCTGTAACCATGGAAAAATATCCGAAATAAATTAAAAATTTTCAAATAAAAAAATGTATCATTTCCCCCAAATAGCCCTTGCCCTTATCTCCCTCTAACATTTCTATACTGCTAAAGGCTTGCAAAGCACTTTACCTGGAATAGCTTGTTTGATCCTCAAAATTACTTCTGGAGGTTTTGCTAAATATATTATTATCCCCATTTTACAAATGAGGAAATTGAGGTTTGGAGAGATTAAGTGACTTATTTGTTCATAGTTAGTAGCTAGTAAGAGTGTAGGGAATGGGATTTACATCCCAGTCTTATTTGATTCTTTGTCTAAACAAAAGGTGACAAATCAACTGATATCCATAAACCAAGTGTTATCCATGGTGTTCTGCAAATCAAAAATACCACTATCCCATACATGCTCTAAAACCAAGCAATCCCCAAAGAGAATTATAAGATGAAAGGAATCAGAGCTGGAAGGGGCACTGGAGATCACTTGGTAAAATGCCCTCATTTTACAGAGGAGGAAACAGGTTCCCAGAGTTATTACAAGGGAAAGGAGAAGAGCCAGGATTCAAACCCAGGTCTTCTGACTCCAAATTCAGCCCTCTTCCCAGACTTAGAGGGCAGCTTACTGAGAGGACAACAACAGAAAATTTGGATACTTTGATGGATGTTAATTCATCTTCTTGGACCCTTTTTTCTTACCTACATTGCATGATCAATAATAACAAACATCTCAAGGGAAGAAAAGGGCCCTGGATTTACAGTCTAAAGACCCTAATTGGAATCCTGGTTCTGCAACTTACTCTCTACACCACCTTGGGCCAATCACTTAACATCTCTTAGCCTCAGTCTCCTCATCTATAAAACAAGTCAATCTAAATGATTGCAAAGGTCTCTTCCAGCTCTAATCTAGGATATGACACATGGAAAAAGAATTATACTTGTTCCACTTGGGCCAAGATAATTTCTTGGGCCAAGAAAGCAAACCTAGGAGTGAAATAGGTCAGAGTTTCAGAGACAAACTGAGGTTGACTATAAAAAAAACTTCCTAATCAGTGAGCTCCTCATCACTAGAGGTATTCAAGTATAGAATGAAAACCACCTGTAAGGGAATGAACTAGATGGCTTTTAGGATTCCCCCCCCCCAACTCTGGCACATGAAACACCCCTACCAGAATTCTCATCATGTACCATTCTTAGCCTGGTCTTCATAGAAGATATTAATAACAATAGCTAGCATTTATATGGCACTTTGTAAGGTTTAAAAAGCACTTCATATACATGATCTCATTTGATTCACACAACACTGTGAGGAGGTGCTATTGTTATCCATGTTTTTACAAATGGGGAAACTGAGACTGAGTTGAAGTGACTTGATCAGGGTTACACAGTAAGGAAGTTGGTCTTCATGCAAGTCTAAATCCAACACTCTATGTCCTGCACCACACAACTGCCTCAAGGATACAGCAACCCTTTAGTCATGAGACAGGTACTCCAGCCCTGGTTTGGACTCAAAGCTGTTGAGCTGGCACAACCTTTGAGAACAGAGCATCTCTCTTGGGCACCACTGTGGAGCATTAATGGAAGGACATGAGCTGGGTTCAAACACCACCTCTTTGGATCTTGATTGCTCTTCTGTAAAATGAGGGCACTGAACTACCTCTCTGTTTCTAGATTGTAGAAGCAAAGTCCCAAAGTTTCTCTTGTTAGAAATCTTAAGAGAGTGTCTTAAAGTATTTTAAGGGGCAGCCAGGTGGCTTGGTGGATAGAGGGCCAGGCCCAGAGACAGGGGGTTCAACTCTGGCTCAGACATTTCCTAGCTGTGTTCCAAGCACACACACACCCCCCTAACTCCCTCCATGATGAATTAACTATGAAGTAAATGTTAATTTTTATCTGACCCTGAAGCGTCCAACTGGGTCTTACCATATTGGGAAATTTTCCTTGTTCGAGATTCCTATAAATATTATTTAAGAATGTGTGGTGGCGGAGGGATGTCTGATAGCATGAAAGGACCCTGGCAGTTTGGATATTTCTCCCTACACTAGGAAAATGCTTGGATAAGAATAAGGATAAATTAGTTAAAATTGGTTCTAGCAGGTTGGAGCCTGCCACACAAGAGTATAGTATTTTATAATTTATTAAATACTAATGTTTTTTCTTTGATATAATAGACACTATAGCTCTGAGTCCAAGCTAGAACTCAAAGTCTCCCAACTCTCAGCCTTGAGCTCTGAGCTCTTTCTCTTGGCTTTGTCCCATTAGCTCAATCAATGGCTAGACTCTTCACTGGTCCAGAGGTCCACAATGGAATGGGAAAGGGTGGATGGTTGGGTGAGTAGGGTCTTCAGGAGACACAAATGGAAAATAGGATAGGATGGGACTTACATTTTAGCAACTGCAGCTGGGTGCCACCTTTTTTGTGAAGATATCCAGACTTGACCACTCCCCCAGGCATCGTCAAGAGGTTCTGGGCTCCAATGGCCTTCATTGGCACAGGCCAATGCTGCTCCTCCGAAGCCATTAAGCTGAAAAGAATGGAAGAGGATAAGCTGGGTTTGGGACTTGGATAATTACTTTGTGGGGGAAAAATTGAATGTCCTTCTGGAAATAGCAAGTAAGAAAGGAATAGCAGAGTCTCAAAGATTCTGGGAAGTAACTAACAGCAACTTTTCAGAAAATTCCTGGGGATTTTTTATATTTCTTTTTGGAATGGCTTTATGGATATTTAGTATATATCAGTAAGTCTGAGATAGAAGAATACTCTGACAACTCTAAAGTTTAATGGTACCAACATTAAAATACCTTGATTTCAGGGGGCAGCTGGGTAGCTCAGTGAATTGAGAACCAAGCCTAGGGAGGTCCTAGGTTCAAATCTGGCCTTAGCCACTTCCTAGCTGTGTGACCCTGGGCAAGTCACTTGACCCCCATTGCCTAGCCCTTACCATTCTTCTGCCTTGGAACCAATACACAGTATTGACTCCAAGACAGAAGGTAAGGGTTTTAAAAAAAAAATACCTTGATTTCCTCCATCTTCTACATCTGTCCCTCCCAAAAGGATCAACTTTTTGCATCACCCCATATTATTTTTAGATTGCTTAATGTGATCAATGTGATCAGGTTCCCTTTAATTCTAGTGGTAAAGAGGAAACATTAATGACCACTTCAGCTAACTGTGTCAACAAAGAGGCAGTACAGAATAAGAGAAAGGCCAGGGATTCAGAGTTAAATGACACCTGACATAAATTCTAGCTACTTGGGCTACCTATGACAAATCACTTCTCCTTTCTTGGTTTCTTCTTCTGTACAAAAAGGGGGCTTAACTTTAACCTCTCTTTGGGGGGGGGGGCACGTATGGATAAGAGTGGTAGCTTCAGACCAATGATTTAACAAACAATACAGGGAATTGGGGGCAAATACATGGCTCAGTGGATTGAAAGCCAGGGCCAAAAGATGGGAAATCCTGGGTTCAAATACAGCCTCAGATTCTTCCTAGCTGTGTGATCCTGGGCAAGTCACTTAACCCTAATTGCCTAGCCCATCATTCACAGTATTGATTCTAAGAAGATTTAAAAAAAAAAAGACTACAGTACCAGGAACTCCTGGTTCAGAACCTCCACTATCAATTTAGTTACCTGCTTTGCAATGTATAGTCTTAGAGAACTGCCTAGGACACTAAGAGATAAATCACCAGCCTAGAGCCATTAGGTCAGGGACTAAGCTATTTTTAAGCTCCCTTTCAGTTCTAAATCTTTTGATCCTATATTAGCATACATATAAGGCTTTACAAAGCACTTTATAGCAGCACCAGGAGATAAGTAAGCAGAAAGGCACAGTCAAAATGATGGTGAATTGGGACCAGTAGGCAATCTAGTGGATAGAGCACCAAGCTTACAGTCAGGAGGTCCTGGATTCAAATTTGACCTCAGAAACTCCCTAGAAGTGATGCTGGACAAGTCATTTAACCCTAATTGCTGAGTCCCTGCTGCTCTTCTGTTTTAAAACTTATACTAAGGCAGCAGGTAAAGGTTAAAAAAAAGAAAGAAAGAAAGAAAGAAATGAGGGTGAATTTGGAGTTAGAAACCCAAGTCCAAATCTTGGCTCTGTCATTTACTGTCTATGTGAAGTTGGGTGATGAATCAACCAACAAGCATCTATTTAAAAACAAAAACAAAAATCTTTCCATCTGTGAATTCTGTGATTCTAATAAGTTGATAGATGAAATTACTTCAAAGAATTCCTTTTCTTTACCCTTTTTTAAAAGAACCCCCTGATTACCCCTTCCTCCTATAAAGACTTCAGTTACTCCCATGGAATCAGAGATGCCCAGTGTGGACTACCTAGGAAAAGATGGGATTTGAACCTTGACCCCCCTCCAAACTAACCAAGAGGATGTCCATCACCTTTGGTTGTTGCAAACGATAGGGGCAGAAAGAAGAGGGATGGTAGAAATGGAAGTCCAGTTCTAGGTGAATCCCAGACAGGAAGAGGAAGAGAAAAAAACCCTCATAGAGGGACTGTGTGGTTTTAGGGAAATGATTCTCCAAGAATGTGCCACCAAAGATGAATGATTAATTCACTATTATCTTTTTTTTGCCCTTTTAGCTCTAAATCTATGTTGCTATAATCCTTTTCAGTAATTGAGAAATAAAGGCTCAGAGGTCAAGGGATGTCCAAGGTTACAGTTTGTTAGTGACAGAACTCAAACTCAAAGCAAAATCCTCCTTTGACTCCAAGTCCAAAACTCATTCGATTCATATCACCAAATATCAAGATCTATTGTGTGCCAGCCCCAGCAGACACAAAATTGAGATTAGGATACTGAGATTCTGCTCACAGTGTCTAGGAGGGCAATAAAATACTGACACAGTTAAACATAATTCATAACATCACATGAAAAGTACATTAGGAGTACAATGTCCTGTCTAAGGCGTGTGAGAAGAGATTGCTGTGGGCAGAAAGGTTTACTTTATGAACTGATATGAGCCATACCTCAGTGGGGTAGGATAAATAGAAATCAGATTTTACACAAAGGAATTCTTGCCAACTGAGGAAAAAATACCACTCTAATTCAACAGGGGAATACTGGCTGTTCTCTCTAGGAATGATAGCTGCAGGAGGTGTACATGAGATAAAACATTGGACGCCTCTATTCTCTCTGCTTTGCCCCCACCCCCAAGACCCATCCCAGGAAATCGCTCCCTACTCCGGCCATCCATGCCAATTACAGCCCTTTTACTGAGAATCATGGAGCTGGCTTTTGATCTTGGTCAGGCTTTGGGGCACAGCAGGAGAACCAGTTTCATCTGTCTGATAAGACACAAAAGGCTCCTCTTTCTTTCTTTGGAACTTAGAACCAGGATTGCTAACTAGGCTGGGCAGAGGGGCGGTGGACTCGCAGAATTAATCAGCACCTGTCTTTCACCCAGTCACAACCCTGAGGCAGAGGACTGGCCTGAAATGCTACCTTTCTGGTGGGAAAGAAAACCCATGGAGGTCAAAAGGATTGAGACTCACCAAAGCATCTTAATACCTGCTAATAGTGATGACAATTCAAATTTTCTAGAGCATTTTAAGATCAACGTGGTGGTCCCCTTACAAAACAACCACAACTGTAAGGCAGGTAAATGAAGGCATTCATTATTTTCCTCATTTGATGATAGAGGAGGAAACTGGGGCTCAGAAGAGTTAAGTATTTTGCCTGTGGTCTCACAGCTAGTAACTCCTGGGAACCCAGGCTTGAACTAAGGTCTTCTGACATCCCGTGAGCCAATGCTTGTTCTACCATAATTTTTTTTAACCCATCGAAGGCTATTAACAAACCTTCTAGAACGGAAGGACTCAGCCCAAAGAAGTTATATCTTGTCCGAGTATGGTACCACCACAACCCCACCCCAAACCTTTCTTTCTTTGGAACCAAACCAAACCAAACACAAAGTCAAACACACCCTGGGGTACATAATGAAAAAGAAAAGGAAATATCCTCCCCTGCCCCCACCCCGCCCCTACCCCCAACCCCGACTGGAAAAGGTGAGCCATTCATTCATTCATTCAGCCCTTATTCCCAGCTCAGCAGCTCAAAAACCTGAGCCTGACACCGAGAGGCACTGACTCACATCGGTATTTCAAAGGAAAGGAGGGAACTGCCAGGTCTGACCAGATAAGAGTCCTCTCAGCAATCCAGTGTACTCACAGCACACGTGGCGGTACAATGGCAAGAGGCTGGGTCTTCAGCATAGCGCACTGATTTTATTTAAGAACCCAAACCCAAACCTTCGTTTCCTAAACGGGGGAGAAGCCCCAAAGCTTTAGGGCTCGGTGACCCTCAAGGCAGCTAAGTTCCGAGGCAAATACAGGCGAAGATACACAAACAAACACCGGGAGCATTTGGGCTCCTTTGTTTAGGAGAGGAAATCAGGAGGTGTGACCTGCATAACAAGTAACTTACTGCTCCAAAGCACTGTCCTTTCTGTCCCGGACATGAATGCAACTAGCACAGCCCTCGGTCTGCTGCTTCCTGGAGGAGACACCTTGATCAGCTCTCAACCTTTCCTTACACCTGCAGGCTTCCAGGTCCCCTTCAAAGCTCGTCCCAATTCCTGACAGTCTCTTCAATGCTTCCACAGCTTTCTGACTCTTCAGGGTCCAGCCTTCCATTTCTCCACTTGCTTCCCTTTCCCCTAATGAATCTGTTCAATGACTTCTCCTTCACAGAACAAATTCTCTGTTCATCCGTTCTTCCCCAAATCACTCCTCACTGGAGATCTCCTTCCTCTGTTTCTTGGCATCCATGGCTCCTTTCCTCAAGTAAGCATCTCTTGCTCACTTACCTCGCCCCTCTCTTCTTCCATTCTTGCCAATGCTGCCCCCCAAAGTGCATGACCACATCTGCTCTCTTATTTCCCTAAGGAATGCAGGCTTTTTCTGCAGAAGCCATCGCACAAGGGTTTTTTCCTTCAATTTGATTGTTGTTCTCCACCCCCAGCCCCCACCCCAGCTCTCCCACCTCCCACATTAGAGCTGAAGAAAGAGGCAGCTGGATCCATTAGGGTGCTAGTTGGCAGGCTAAGAGGAGGGAATGGCAGAAAAGGAATGAAGAAGGCAAAGGAGGCAGCAGGCAGACCAGCTTGGTGTGGAATAATCAGAGACAGGGTGGACCCTATTCATGAGCCAAGGTATCATTTGGCTCCTGAGACACACAGTGACAGATATCAGCAATAGCAGCTAGAGCCATAAACCAAATGAACATGCTCTCACATGTACTCAATGCAGGCAGAGCTTTTTGTTATGTGTAGACACACCCACATCCATGTGTCCTTGCACCTTTAAATAGAAGGGACAACGCTTTAGTCACATATAGGGGTTGTGTCCATACATACCCATTTGACAAACACTATGCTATGCCAGGAGCTGAAAGCAATAGAAAGACAAAAGAAAGGGATTTTGGAAGAAGAAAAAAAAACAACAACCCTGCAACTACAAATTGTTGGGTCTAGAAGAGAATTTAGAGGTGGCCTGGCTCAGAGAGTTAACAGGACTACTCAGTGGGTAATCTTAGCCATTCATCCTTCAAGGCTCAGCTCAAGAGCTCTCTCCCTCCAGGAAGCCTTCTCTGACCATCCTCCAAGCCCAACCATGGATATTTCCTTTCTCTAAGTCTCTCACTATCCATGAGCCATTGCACATAGACTAATATGCTTTGCAGGATTTTTAAATTTAACTTTGTAGAATGCATCTCTAACTAGGCTTGTGAGCTTCTTCATAGTAAAGGGCTATCTATATCTCATCTAATATTTCTCTGTATCCCCATTAGTGTGAATGTAGTAGAGTGCTTCAAAAATATAAACCAATGGAATGAACTTCTCCATCACCAATGAGGCAGTTGCTGTTTCCAAATAGCTGTAGACAAAACTCTTTACTCCTGAGAAAGTTGGGGGTGAAAAGGGGTTGGGAAGGTCCCAACTCCATAACCACCCAAAAAGACAGTAGTGGACTTCTTTCATTATGAGATTGTCTACTTCCTCAAAGTCACCTGCTATGTTGTAATGGTCAGAATTCAATTTAGGAGAGAATAAAAATGGAATTTGGGGGTTGAAATAAGCCATAGCCTCTCATTTTATAGATAGTAAAACTGAGGCTCAGAGAGGAAATGACTTTTCTGTTGTTACAGAGCAAATGATCTAGTGGGAGGTAGGACCAAAACATACTTTCTCTTTGACTCACAGTCCCACCTGGTTTCTACTATCACACAGTCTCTTGTAATATTTCTGAATCTTTTAGTTCCTGTCAAAAATTTTTGTTTTCTCTAAGTTAGACTGTGAGCTTTTTGAAAATGGGGAAATGTTTTGCCTTTTTTTTGTGGCTTCAGCTTAGCATAATACAGGTATGAGGTAGGCAGGCACACAGTAGATGCTTAATAAATGAGTGTTGACTTTTGTAATAATAGAGCAAAAGGCTCATTGTAGAGCTGGGAGAAGTACTAGTTGAATCTATCTCTTCATGTACTCCAGGTTAAGAACTGTTCTAAGCTAACTCGATTTTACAGATGTGGACACATCTTGAGGTCAAATTTGAACTCAGTTCCTCTCAACTCCAGGCCTGGCTCTCTATCCACTGAGCCACCTAGCAGCCTCTTATTTCACTGACTCTTTGTCACATCCCTGTTAGGTAAGAGGAACAGGTAATGTTATTCCCCCTAAACAAATGAGGAAAAAACAAAACAATTTATAACACACCACAACAATAATAGCAATAACAACAATAATAATAACTAATAATACCTAGCATTACTATAGGGCCTTCTCTGTTCCAGGTACTGTACCAGGTAAGCACTTTACAGATATTAGCTCATTTGATCTTCACAAGAACTCTGAGAAGTAGGTGCTATTTATTATTACACTAATTTTACAATTGAGGAATTGAAGGCAAACAGAGGGCAAGTGACTTGCATAAAGACACTTAGCTCCTATGTCTCTGAGGCTGGAAGTTGAACTTTCTGGGATGCCACTTCAGGGCTCTATCCCCAGAGAAGGTAACAGATAAGGCAGGGTATGGAGTGATCGACATAAAATTCTCTTGGGAAATTTGAGGGAGGATGAGAATCAGGGAAGGTTTTATGGAGAAAGAAGGAATCTGAGCTGGACCTCTAAGGACAAAATGGTCTTCAATAGGAAGAGATAAGAATAGAGTATGTTCCAAGCACAGGAGATGGTCTGTATAAATGAATGGAAGCCAGAGATGGAAATGTCATGGTTAGAAAACAGAGAACAGTCTAATTTAGCTGGATCAAAGCACATATATGAAGTAGAATAAAGAAACAAGGCTGGAAAAATAGAGTGAAACCAGATTATAGGAGAATCTTAAAAAACATAATTAGGCATTCATGCTTTATTCAGCAGGTAAATGGAAACCACAGACAGAAAGACCCTGAGCAGGGAAGTGACATGGGCAGACATTTATCTTGGAAAGGTTATTCTGACAGCCAAGTTAATGAAGAACTAGATAAGGGGTACAAAAGGTTGAGGGGGAAAGGCCCATCACTACCTAAAGCGAAATTGACCGTTGACCATATCTCAATGCAAGAACCAGGTTGACATCAGAGATGTCACTGAAGATGTCACTTCCTATGAATTTCTTGGTGAATTGGTCTGATGGGGAGAAAAAAAGGGGAAGTGGCATGAGGCAAAGCCTCAAACATTCAGTATTGCCAAGTTTGGGGGGGGGGGGGCGAAGGGGGAAACAAAGCATGCTGGAAACCCAATTACTTTTGCACAACAATTTCAACGTCTTGTATTTGTAGGAAGTCAGTGGAACTTCCCAAGCCAAAGTCTGAAATCTTCTCCACATTTGGACTGACTTCAAAACAAAACAAAACCAAAAACCAAGATTCTGCCCTTGGTCTTGGCTGGCCCTCAACTCAATTTTAATGAGTTCACTGATGGCTCTTGAATGCCCAACTGGAGGGAAGGTGGTAAAGGTAGAAGCAGTAGCAGCAGCAATCATAATAAGAGCTAACATTTATATAGAGATTTAAGGATTATTTCAGTAGTCATGTAAATGATGGGGACTGGAGAAGGGGTAAAGTGGAAAAGTCCCATCACCACCAAAAGGGAAATGTGTCCTTCATCATGCCCCAATACAAGGTAATACTACTACATCCCAAATAAGATCTTCATATCATGTAACCATGGGGCCATTGTGTCATTTTCCTCAATTGTAAAACGGTGTTCAAAACCTTACACCTGGAAGAGACCTTAGAAGTTGTAGAACTAGGGCAGCTAGGTAGCTCAGGGATAGAATGCTGGGCCTGATAGCTGAAGGACCTGAGGTCCTTCCTTCCTATATATGTGACCCTGAGCAAGTCACTTAGCCCGAATGGCCTAGCCCTTGACCCTCTTTGGTCTTTGATACTGACAGAAGGTAAAGGTTAAAAAAAATAATAAATGGAGGGAAATTTTAATGTAACATAAATTATGTAATTAATTTAAAATAAAATAAATTGTGTTACCAGGAAAAGAAATAAATACAACCTTTGAAGAATTCATCCCTCCTTCCATTTTAAAGATAAGGAAACTGAGGTCCACAAGTTCATGGATCTACTTTATTTACTTCATCAGGTTGTTTTAAAGATAAAACAGGGTCAGAATGCACTTGGAGGGGATTCATTAAATTCTGTAGGGTAGTATTCAATATAAGAACAGATTATTTTTCTTGTTTACAGCTCCACTGATAACTTGGGGAGGGCAGGGAGAGATTTCTAGGACAGGAGGCTCTGTTTCTGAAAACAGTTATTAGATTATTATAAATAAGCTATTCTTAGAGCTAATCCATGACATTCAGAGAGGAAGACATCACGTCTCCCAAGTCTAATCATGTCAGAGTCAATAGAAACTTGGTTAAATACTGAATTAGGTGCTCGTACATACAAGTACCTGCACATATACACGTACGCACACACAAGCAAACAAAACTGAACTGAGGGGGTCAGGAGGAACTGTGTGGGTCAGCCGGACAGCAGCTTTCTGCAACTCTGTGGGAAATGCAGTCCCACAGTTGACCACAGGACTTCCGGCTCAGCCTCACTTTGAGAGGAGTTGGAGAAAATATTCTCTGGGCTTCACTGAAAGGGAAGCCACAGTACAAGGCCCTCCCCTTACCAAATTGCAACTGAGATGAGGAACCCAGCATTGGGGAAGCTTCAGTTCTACTTGGGGTAGAGGAGAGAATTATATAGTGTAAAGTTGCTAGATATTCCGCCCCTCTCCCCACCTCTGTCATATCTATATTCAGAGCAAGAAGCAATCTTAGAGATATAGACTATGGACACTTCTAATACTACAAGATATTCCCACCCACCCACCTGCCATTTTTGTGGGTGTAGTATCATAGATTTGTATAAAGAGTACTGGACTTGGGATCAGAAGACCCATTTATAGACCCTGAGCAAGTTAATTTCCTTCTCTAAGATCCAGGATCCTCTGCTCTAAGGGGTAGGGATTGGATGCCTTTTAAGGTCCCCTCCACACTCCCAGGTTCTAAATCCCAAGATCCAGATACACTTAATGGAGGATGAGTCACCCAGGAGTCAGGTGGAAAGTCCATTTTACATGACCTATTGGCAACTTCAGTCCATAATGACCATTTCCTTTCTTGATTTCCAGATTCTGCTCCAACCTTGATTTATAGCATCTCTTCATATCATATATTGTGATACTTTAGCCCATTGAGTTCAACAGCTTTGTTCTCTAAGTTGTTCCATCATGAAGAAATTATCTTCCTTTCCTTCAAACCCCTAGGAGTCCGTCCTTTCTTGTGGAACTTGTCAGAATCTGCCTTGTATTCTACTTATCTGAATCCACAACCACTGTAAAGTCCCTGAGGACAGAGACTAGGTAGTATATGAACTTTGTGTACTCCTACCTATAGGTTAAAAAATGTTTGTTCTATTGAATTTTTTTTTATCACCCACAATACCATACCTTGCACTTAGGGGAGGCTCTAAGTAAGTGACTTTTAAAAAATGACTTGAATTCACTTTAATATATTACAGTAAAAACCCTTGAATTATTTTCTAATTGACTCATGTTAGTCTTTTCTCCCCAGAAATGAAAGGCAGAGCAAAAGTTGTCTTCTTTAGTCTCCCCACCACTCCTGACACTTAAAAGGAAAAAATGTCGCATCAAGAAGATATATTAAGGTTCTGCCTCACATCCATCAGATTAGCAAAATTTCAAAAAAGGGAAATGACAAATGTTGACAGAGTTGAGGAAAAACAGATACATTAAAGTCCTGCTGGTGGAGCTATGAATTGGTTTGATCACTCAGGAAAGCAATTGGGAATTAAGCCCTGCAAAGTCACTAAAAACTGCATGTCCTCTGACCCAATGATACTACCACCATGTTTATATAACAAAGGGATCAAAGAAAGAGGAAAGGACCTATATGAACATGAATATTTGTAGCATCTCTTTTTGTAGTGGTAGAGAACTAGAAATGATGATGCAGAGCCCTTCCCCTCTCCCCCACCTCCGAGTTTGTTACTAGAAAGGCAGAGGGAACCAGGAGGAGCTGCTCCCTTCCCCCTCTCCACTGTGCCTGATGACATTTTTTCAAATCATCTGCACCCCTGCTCAGCAGCCCAATGGGAGTGCACAGGGGGTAAGGTGGGTGGATCACAGGTGGTAGAGCTGGAGGGGAGCAGAGCACTTGAGCCACTCTCCTTTCCCTTTTCACCTGCTCTGTGGACATTTCTCACATGACCTGCCCCTCTGCCCAGCAGCCCAGTGGGAGCACTTCCTCTCTCACTTGTGTGAGGTGGAGGTAGGGGGCCATGGTGGTGGCAGCATGGCACTCAGTCTGGGGAGCAGGGGGCAGGGTGGGAGCAGGGTCTGAACTCATCTCTAAAAGGTTTGCTATCACTGACTTAGAAGATAACATTGAGTGTTTTGTATAGTTAGAGTAGAGAAGCAAACTCTAAGTGATATGAAGTCATGGTTGCTTGTGTGCCCTTTTTTCCTGTTCTTTTATTTGGAAATGCTTATTTTATCTGGTAATTAATATCAGAAAAAAAGATAAGAAGCAATAAGTAAAAAACAAGGCATATCAAGTTAAGGTGGGTTGTGAAAATTTAGGATGGGAAGTACTCATGGGAAATATTTGCATGCTTCTTTTTCTTGACCAAATATAGATCCTATCCTTCCCATCCTCACTTCTCCTAAAAAAGAGAAGCTTTGTGAAAGAGCATTGGACATTTGTGAGAGGCAGGAGACTTCAGTTTGAATTGTATTTCAGACAATTGTCATGTGAAGCTGAATACATTGCTTTTCTCATCTGCAAAATGGGACTGATACACTACCTTGCTTATAGGACTGTGCTATGAAAAGCACATTGCAAACCTGGAATTGCTATGTACACTGTGTGCGCTAATATTTATGTGAATTTTCTCATTTGGAAAGCTTATGGAATCGATGGGTAGCAAAGGGTTCTCAGACCAACCCAAATTGAGATTGAGCCCTTCTTTTGGCTCTTTTATCTCTCCTTCTAACTACCTATGCTTTCAACAGTTAGACAGAATGCTCCTTTTAGGAAATATTTTCCCAAAAGAAAAGTAAAAGAGCTTGCATCAAGTCTTTGGATGACTCCTTGATTCCAGATTTGGCCCTAGATACCCCGAAGTCTACATGCTTCAATTTCTCCTTGAGGAAATCAATGAAAGTTTAGCTTCTGAGAGCTCCTAGAACAGAGATAGCACTTTAGGGTGGAAGATATGGTGGACACTGATGGATTTGATTTGGAGTTAGAAAACGGGTTCAGAGATTCAGTTTCTCAGCTTTAAAATGGAAACAGTGCTGATATGAACTACCTGAAATGGTCACAGTCTTAGAGAAAGTGTTCTGTAAACCTGAGACTCCTATAGAGATGGGAGTTGCCATGGAGAGCTACCCATTTACTCATAGGTGACCTGAAGTAGGGTGGCCAGGATGGCTAAAGTTCCTGCTAATGACCTGAAAAGGTTTTAGTTTTAGCTTTCTGACCCAACAGTTTAGGGAAATTTTCTTTAAAATCTAGATGTGAGCTATATAATTTCTGTTATGTTTCTACCTGATAAAGATCCCCTTTTAAAGGAGTTTTATACTTTAAGGGAAGGAAACATTCTTTGGTTGCTTCTATGTGGCAGGTCAACTATAAAAGTTCATAGACTTAGCTAAAGGGCCCTTAGGCCCAAGTTCTCATTCAAAAGTTAGGTCAATAAGCATTTATTAAACATCTACTGTGTGCCAAGCATTGTGCTAAGCATTGGAGATGCAAAGAAAGGCAAGAGATCTTCTCTACCCTCAAGGAAGGATCTCACTATCTAATGGTTTTCAATTAAAATGTGCTGCTCTCCTTCCCAAGAGAAGATATAAATATGCAACCTCTTTCCCAAACCTCAAGCCCTTTCTGAATTCTCTTTTAATTGATAAGATTTATAACCCAGACATTTTTCTCTTCCAGGTCTCTGCTTAGGTAGGAACACTGCAGAAATTATTACACCTTCCAATCTGGATGATACAGAAAATCAGGATTTCCCTAGGACAGCAGGAGCTCCAGCGAGCTGTGCTTTTCCCTCCTTCAGCTTTCCCAGCCCGCATAATAAAATTCACATGTGGGTAAGATGGTGAATTTATAAAAAATGAAAGCATGTTCTATTTTCTCTCTAGGTCCAAGTTCTCTCATTTAGAAAACAAAGAGGGTGAAGTGAACAATCTCTAAGAAATACCATCATAACTCTTAAGATTCCATGTTCTCTAAGGTTCCATTCCTCATTCCAAGTTTCCTTCTAGCTCTGGCTGTATTCCCTGTTATAAGGCGCCTCTCAGCTCTGACAGCCTATGATTACATCAACATGCAAGAAATCTAGTGAACTTTAAAGTCTCACAAAGAGTAAAAGGATAATTAAAAACTTGCTACTTTTGTCTTGCTTGCAGTTTGCAAATTCTTTAAGGGTAGGCACATTACCAAGTAAATACATACATAACTTTTTTTTGCATGTGTTCTGCACAGCAATGAGTCAGGAATGAGTGGGTCCATAGCAGCTCTGATAAGTGACATTAATTCAAATGGTCCCAAGAACCCTGGTGGGATAGCTGAGCTGAAAATGGTTAAACCAGTGGGACCAAAGTTTCTTGGATTCTGCAGGTGTGCAAGAAAAGCGAAATAGCACAGGCAACACAGCAGTGAATCATCATAAGGAAATTACCCATTAAAATAATTGTCTTTGGTCCAAAGACATCCTGTTCAGCATTTATAAAACTTGAATTGTTTATAATGAGAAATGTACCCACAGAACATTAAATGGTCCTTGAACACTTTTCATGAACATCAATACATTCCAAAAATTTCCTTGGTGTTTTCAACTTTACCGATTTCCAGTTTGATAGCACTTTACCATTAAAAAGCACTTTACAAACTCAAAGTGTGACTACACCTTGAGGTAGGTAGTATCAGCATTATTATCTCCATTTTACAGAAATAGACTTGGAAATAACCTCACTTTCTTAAGATCTCATGGCTAATAAGGGATGAAGCCAAAGTTTGAACTTGGGGCTCCTGATTTCGTGCCTAATTTTATTTCTTTTAGATTATGAGCTCCTTGAGGTCAGAGACCATGTTATTTTTTCACATTTATGAAAAGCCAAATACAATCTATTGCCCATTGGAAGTTTTTAATATCATGTTGAATTGAATTTGGACTATACTACAGTGTTTCCAGCATGTCTGAATCTAGAACCTTCTGTTCCACAATAAAACTAGGTCCAATTGGTATAGAAAATGAAGCTGTATCAAATGGTCCCATTATTTGAATTAGGAGTGGATATTTCTATTGAACTGGAAGCAATGATCATGGTTTTCATATAATTACACTCACCATGTTTTACCTTTAATTATATTTCACACTCATCAAAGTATAATTATTCATAAAACATGTTCAATAGTTCTAGCCCAATGGAAATAATCACTGCAAAAACTGGGGAAAAAATCTTTATAACAAAAAACTCTGACAAAGGTCAAATTACTAAAATATATAGAGGACTAAATCAATTGTACAAAAAAATCAAGCCATTTCCCAATTAATAAATGGGCAAGGGACATGAATAGGCAATTTTCAGATAAAGAAATCAAAACCATCAATAAACACATGAAAGTGTTCTAAATCTCTTATCTTTAGAAAAATGCAAATCAAAACAACTCTGAAGTACCACTTCACACCTAGCATATTGGCTAATATGACAGCAAAGGAATGTAATAAATATTGGAGAGGATGTGGCAAAATTGGGACACTAATACATTGCTGGTAGAGTTGTGAATTGATCCAACCATTCTGGATGGCAATTTGGAACTATGCCCGAAGGGCGATAAAAGACTGTCTGCCCTTTGATCCAGCCATAGCACTGCTGAATTAATACCCCAAAGAGATGAAGGGGGAAAAGACTTGTACAAAAATATTTATAGCCTTGCTCTTTGTGGTATCAAAAAATTGGAAAATGAGAGGATGCCCTTTGACTGGGGAATGGCTGAACAAATTGTGGTATATGTTGGTGATGGAATATTTATTGTGCTCAAAGGAATTATGAACTGAAGGAATTCCATACAAACTGGAACGACCTCCAGGAATTGATGCAGAGTAAAAGGAGCAGAACCAGAGTATTATACACAGAGATGGATACACCATGGTACAACTGAATGTAATGGACTTCTCTACCAGCAGCAATGTAATAATCCAGGACAATTCTGAGGGATTTATGAGAAGGAACACTATCCATATTCAAAGGAAGAATTGTGGGAGTAGAAACACAGAAGAAAAACAATTACTTGAGCACATGGCTAGATAGGGATATGACCCTAGTGCAATTATCAATAATATGGAAATAAGTCTTGAACAATGATACATGTAAAACCCAGTGGAATTGTGCGTTGGCTATGGGGGTGCGGGGGACGTGAATCATGTAACCATGGAAAAATATTCTAAATTAATTAATTAAATAAAAATTTTCTGTTAGGAAAAAGAAATAACTATTGAAAACTCAAATAATGGGATCTCTTCATGAGATTCATTACCCATACAAATTAGGACATAGCTGTCATCCAGATGAATGTTGTAAAGTCACTTCTCTTTAGGCCTCAGTTTCCTCATTTGAAAAATGAGAAGATTGGATGAGATCACTTCTATAGCTCCTTACTATTCAAATACTCTATAATCCCATTTCAAATATGCATAACTACCACTAAATTTAACTTATGTATTCATGAAACATCAACCTAAAACTAAAGGTTGTTTGGTTTCTAAAGGTAAAAATCTGAAATTATATTAATGAAAAATTTGTAATTCAGCCAGGGAGCAAACTTTTGTCAAGCTATTATGATGTGCAAAGTATAGCATGGAAATAAATACCTATACTTGAAGAGGAATAGAGTAGAAAGGAATAAAAGTAGAAAGAGGACAGGAAATTATATGGCAAGACATTCAATTGTTACTAATGATGAAAATGTAAATGACACATTTAAGGACCAACAGAATTATAGGGAGCAGGAATATTAGTTGACAGAATGACTATCTATTGATGAAAAGATCCTGGCATATTAGAATGATGGGACAAATCAAGCATTTGAAGAGATGCCCCAAAGCAGGAGAATTAGACTTGTTTTACTTGTTTTCAGAAGACAGAACTAAGATCATTATGTATTAGGTTTTATGGAAACAGATTTCAGCTCAATTGATTTCCAATTTCCATTTGGAAAAGAAAACCAATATATTGTTTTGTTATATGAGGAAAACAAAATATTTCCAATAGGAGGAAAACAAAAACATTTCTTAATAATTAATTCTGCCTTTGTTTTAGAAGGTAGCGATTTCCATCACTGGCAATCTTCAAGTAGATAATAGATGATGACTATTTTGGAGGGATACCACTGAAGAGTTACTACTCAGATGAAGGCTGGACTAGATTTACTCTGATTCTGGTCCTCTACTAATCATTAGAATATGGGGGTGAGCTGAAAAAGCAACTGCTTGACTACATGGTTGGAGGAGATAAGACTGAGGAGAGACTCTAAATGAACACTATAATGCAAACCCCAACAACAGGGAAATGGGTTCGAGTCAAGAACACATGTGATAACTAGTGGAATCACGCATCGGCTATGGGAGAGGGAAAGGCGGGGGGGGGGGGGGGGGGAGGGGAGGGGAGGAAAAGAAAACGATCTTTGTTTCCAGTGAATAATGTATGAAAACGACCAAATAAAATAATATTAAAAAAAAAAGAATATGGGGGTGAGTCACCTCATATTTCTGAGCCCCAACTGCCTGATCTGCAAGATGGGGTTGATAACACATCACTCATCTCATAGGAACAAAGTACTTAATAAAATTCCAAGTAATATGGAAATTTACTTGTTACTAGTATTATCATCATCACAGTCATTACCATTTTGAGGTCCAAATAAGGTGGAAATTGAGCCCTAGACTCCTACTTTTCCACCCCACCTATGCTCTCCCATCACACCGTCACATAAGACAGTATAGTTTATACTGGAGAGAGTCAGAAGACTGAGAATTCTGGCTCTGCTTTTCTTAGTTTGAGAACTTATTCAAGTCAATCTCCCTGTATCTCAGGTTCCTCATCCTTTAAAAACAGGAGACTGGATGAAGATCTCGAGAATACGGTCCACTCTAAATCCTATGAGTTCTTTGACCATAAAGATACATCTTAAAGCAAATGTTATTATGGGTAGTAGAAGAGGGGAAAAAAAAAAGCCAAAAAAGACCCACGGCACTCACCTGAAAGTATTTGTCCTACACATGGCTTTCTTGCTGTAGGCTGGCCCAAATGAAAATTTTCTTTGTGCCGATGAATCCATCAATTTCTCATTCTGGGAGAAGAGAAAAGTGACCACATTCCTGCTTCTTCTGGGGACCTGACAGAAACACATGCCACGCAGGCTCTGCTCTGCTCTGCTCTGCTTCCCCTCAGGGGCTCCCCCAGCTAGGTTTTGGTCAAGTTGGGCTGATGAACTGTGACTAGTTTCCTTTGCTTTCTGTCTAACTTCCTGTTGCTCAGGAGGGATGAGGGAAAGGGGCGTGGGGAGAGCCACTGGACAGCCTCACGCAAAGCCCTACATTTCCTGACTTCCCCCAGTGTGTGAGGAATCTGAAACTTGAGAGAATGCTGGCAGCAAGGGCTAGATTATGTCTACTTCCAAGAAAAGAAGCACAACAGCTTTTGACACTTATTTCATTGACAAGTGGGGGGCAGGAGGAGAGGATCAGAAGAGGCTGAGAAAAAGAAAGAGATCATCCACAGTTTTGTAATGAAGTGATCAATCTATGGATGGAAACACGAGTATCCAAAGCTACAACCATATTATCTCCCATTCTCTTGATCTCTTGAACTGTGACAGACTTAGCTACTCTCAGCAATACAAAGATCCAGGACAACTCCTGGGACTTCCATCTCCAGAGAAGGAACTGTTGGAGTCAAAATGCCGATAAAAGGATATGATTTTTCACTTGTTTAGTTGGGTTTATATTTGTGGGTTTTGATATTATAAGATTACTCACTTGTTAAAATGAATAATATGGAAAAATTAAATTAAAAAACAAATATTTCCCATTGACATATTAAATCTCCATTAGTTAGCCTTAACATATCCCCTGATTTTTTCCCCCATAAAACAAAAGTGTGTAGGAAGGAAACTTGTTTAATTCCTATGCAGAGATGGAGAGCCACTTCTTCTTGATCCCCAAATAATAAAGTTTGAAGTGTCTTTTTTTCCTACCTTGCAAACAAATTGCTATGAATAAAAACCCAGAATGAAAGCTTTAGGGAGAAAAAATAAATGTGTCTGTTCATTTATCTCTCTAATCTCCATGTCACCTTCCTTTAGCAATTTCACAAAAAGTACCCCAAATCCTTCATAACTTGTCTTCCTTCTTTCTTTTCAGTCTTATTACACCTTACTCTTTCCTCATATCCTCTGCAATTTAGTGGCACTGGCAATGTGGCTTTTCCTTGAACAAGACACTACAGACTCCATGTATTTCCAATGGTTGTCCTTCAAGTCTGGAATTCTCTCACTCTTCATCCCCCTCTCTTAGCTTGCCTAGCTTCCTTCAAGTCCCAGATAAAATCCCATCTTCTACTTTATGCTTTTCTGGATTGGTTATTTCCAATTTTCCCAGTGTATGTTTTTGCTTGTACATCGTTGTTTACATGCGGATACCCCAATTAGACTGTAAGCTCCTTGAAAGTAAACTGGTTTCTGGCCTTTCTTTGTACTCCTACTGCTTGGCATAATTTCTGGCATATAGGAGCTCCTTTATAAATACTTTTTGACTGACAATAATACAACAGATTTTTAAAAATTCTACAAGAGTCTCTGTTCAGGAAAGCCAACTTGATAGAAAAAATTTAGGGCGATAGATAGGCCTTTAGAGGGTAACTAGACCAACTTCCTGTGGAGTGGAATATCTGTCCAATATCTCTCACAGATTCTGCTTTAATACCTTTAGTAATAGGTAGATAAAAACCTAATGTGTCATGGAGATGAAAGGAGGGAGAAAGGGGAGAGAGATTTGAAGGAGTGGTTGCTCATCTATTATAGAGAAGGGAGAAGTACGCCAGGTGCTGTCTTCACAGGGGGGATGTGAGCAATAGAGGGCAGGAGACAGGAGAAGGGTTTACTCAATGAAGTGACACTGTGCCTCCCTTCAGGTCAGAATTGTCCTTTTGGGACAAAGTGACCCTTTTGTGACTTCCACTTCCCAGGGGGCATCAACAGCCAGCTCCCAAGCTGGAAAAGGAAAGAGTAGTGGTTTCCTTGGGCAGAAAGGCTGAGTCTCAGAGGTGGGACTCAACCTCCCTCTCTGTGAGAGCCTAAGATAAACCCAAGCCTAGAGTCTAAATATCTTCAAATGGCTTATTGAGGTTGTTTGGAGCAAATGATGGTGAAGGTGTGAGGAGGAAGGAAAATGGGTGAAAGGGGAGCCCTAAAAGCTGCCCCCCTTGCATATTGTCTTTCAAAGTCTGGAGGCCAGAGGCCACAGTGCCTTGGCCTCTTTCTTCACCAACTGCTTCTTTTCCTATACTTATGCTTAGCTAAATCCTAAATCCAGTTCAAAGAAGTAAATAGGAGAGTGGAATTTAGGGAGGTGGATGGAATGGCTCAAAGCCAAATTGAGTAACACTAGATCCCTGTGGAGAAGCACACAGACGATGGTTGAGTCTCAGTGGAGGTATTTGAGGGTCCCAGAAGGAAAGACAGGTCTCACTGGATGGGCTCTTGGCTCTGCTCCCAGAAAAACACCTTCCCTCATTCTACTTCCCAGGTTGGAAGTGAAGTCCTGCTGTCTGATGGCTTGAAGGTTCCAGCCAGCCCTCTCAGAACTCACGGCATTCTGCTCCCTTCCCCCTGTTGCTTTTCCGGCTAATCTATCAATCAGGCTGGTATCCTTCCTCCTTATTTTACACAAGGTGGTTAGTTTTTCTGATATCTTTGATTAGGTTAGGAATTTCCAATAAATGAGCCAAAATCTTCCTCCAGATAAAGTACAGATTGGTTCTGGTTATAACCACTTATATTTACCCAAAGGCTTATAAAGTATTTCTTTATCCCAACTCGGTGATGAAGTATTAGCATACCCATTTTACAGAATGAAGACACTAGGATTTAGATAGATTAAGTGATATGCTGAGGGCCACTTGAAAAAGAAGCACTGGATCTGGAATGTAAATACAACCTCCCAACTCCAAGATCAGGGTTTTCTCTGATACAATAAATTCAACAGAAGAAACTTGATCTCATTTCCACAGGAGGATCCTTCAGGTAGGTATCTGAAGAGAATAATCTCATTCTTCCCTTTATCTTAAATAATCATTCAACCTCTAGGACCACAAGTTGGTAAATATTACACTATTCAAGTAATCATTTAGCCAGATGCTTATGAAATTCCTTTCCTGTGCCAAGGTTAATAACACTAGTCAGTAAAAGGCACTGAAAGAAAAAAGATAAAGAAGATAAAGTCCCCACACTAGAAACTTAGAGTCTAATAAGAGATAAGATATGCACACATAAAATAGGTAACATAAGAAGGCAGTAACTAAGTTTCCCTGCTATAATACAGATCAAATACCAGCAATCCTGGGCAGCTAAGAGGCTAGAGAGTTAGGCTTGGATACTGGAGGAACTGGGTTCAGATCTGATTTCAGAAACTTCCTAGTTATGTGACTCTGAGCAAGTCACTTAACCCCCATTGCCTAGACCTTACCTCTCTTCTGCCCTGAAACTGATGCTTGGTATCCATTCTAAGACAAAGGATGAGGGTTTAAAAAAAATAAAACCATCAATGCCTATGACTCTTGACTATGTCCTTCTCATACGTCTGCCAAGGCAAGCCTACAGGAGTATCTTCACTTTTTCCTCAGCTTTGAGAGAATGTTAGTGCTAAATGCTGGAGACCAGATGGGGTTGCCTCTAAGTATTTGACATCTCAGTCAAAGTAGCACTATATCAGTTTGACTGGCCTCGGCAAAAGCAGAGACAGCTGCCAAGCATGGCGAGAATCTGACAACAGTCAGATGGTGTCCTACCACCTCCAGTGGAGGCTGACCACCTAGTTCCAGAGGAAACATCAGTAAGGATTCTCCTGAAGATCAGACATCCAGTTGGCTCCCCTTTATGTGCTATCTTCTTCTAATGGAATATTAGCTCCTGGAGAGTGGGGCTATCTTTTTCACTTGTACTGTTATTTTTGTAGCCCCGGGAGTTAGCACAGTGTCTAGTATATAGTAGATGCTTAATAAATGCTCTCTTCCTCCTTCCCTCCCCACCTCTCTCTTTCTCTCTCACCCTCTCTTCCTTCGTTCCTTCCCTTCTCTTTCTCCTACCCATACCAATAGCTTTCAGGGGATTTTCAAGCATCTGGGAGAATCCAGGGAAGCCTTCTGGGGGCTGATCCTGCCCCAGTGGAAATTTTTAAAAATTTTTCAAATTTTTATTTAATTGATTAATTTAGAGCATTTTTCCAGGATTACAAAAACCATGTTCTTTCTTTCCCCCCAACTCCCTCCCATATCTGACACACAATTCCACTGGATTTTTCATGTGTCTTTGGTCAAGACCTATTTCCATATTATTGATATTTGTACCAAGGTGATTGTTTAGTGTCTATATCCCCAATCATATCCCCACTGACACATGTGATCAACCAGTTGTTTTTCTTCTGTGTTTCTACTTCCACAGTTCTTTCTCTGGATATGATCAGCATTCTTTCTTATAAGTCCCTCAGAATTGTCCTGGATCATTGCATTGCTGCTAGTAGAAGTCCATTACATTTTATTGTACCACAGTGTATCCATCTCTGTGTATAAGGCTCTCCTGGTTCTGCTCCTCTCGCTCTGCATCAGTTCCTGGAGGTCGGTCCAGTTCACATGGAATTCCTCCAGTTCATTATTCCTTTGAGCACAATAGTATTCCATCACCATCATATACCACAATTTGTTCAGCCATTCTCCAATTGAAGGGCATCCCCTCATTTTCCAATTTTTTGCTACCATAAAGAGCACAGCTAGGAATATTCTTATGCAAGTCTTTTTCCTTATTATCTCTTTGGGGTATAAATCCAGCAGTGCTAGTTCTAAATTGCCTCCCAGAATGGTTGGATCAATTCACAACTCCACCAGCAAAGCATTAATGTCCAAATTTTGCCCCCAGTGGCAATTTTACTATGTGTGAATTAGTTAAGAATATGAAGAAAAAAGGGGGCACCTGGGTGGCTCAGTAGATTGAGAGTCAAGCCTAGAGACAGGAGATCCTGGGTTCAAATCTGGCCTCAGATACTTCCTATATGTGTTACTCTGAGCAGCCACATAATCCCCATTGCCTAGCCCTTACACCATTCTTGGAACCAATACACAATATTGATTCTAAGACTGAAGGTAAGGGTTAAAAAAAAAAAGAATATGAAGAAAAAGTCATAGAAAAGGGTATGTGCAACTAAAATCAGATACTCCTGGGGAGCCCAATTTTTAAAGAAGCTCTTGATAGAATTCTTTTGTAATATAGATATACCTGGGAATTCTGTCTATATGGCAAATGAGCCTCAAATTCTCAAACTGTAAAATTAGACAGGTGAGTTAGATGATCTCTGAAGTCCCCTAGAGAGCTAGAAGTCAGGGCCCTATCATAATGGAGAAACAGCTTTGAGTTGGAGTCAGGAAAGATCTGTATTTGAATCACAATCAAGTCCTGTAATCTCTGAGTCTAGTTTCCTCGTCTATAAAAAGGGGGCACTACCTCATAGTATGCATATCAGGAGTTTGTTGTAAAGATCAAATGTGATAATATATGAAAAGCATTCTATACATCTTAAAGCATGGCACGTCAGCTCTTATTATTACTTTGTTCCAAAGAGTTTTTCATCACTAACAATAAATGTTTTATGTAATAATAATGTTTTATGTTTGAAGGACCCATTTTTGGGAGACTGGGAGCTCCTCGCCAATGGATATCTTCATGTAGTTGCTGGGTGATTATATTGATAAAAGAAAAATCAAGGCATTTTCATGTGGTTAGAACACAGAAAGAAGAGTTGGGTGGTAGATATCTCAGTGAGGCCAAAGTCTTGGACCAGAATGTTGCAAGCGAAACAAATCATATACCTAGTGCTTGTTCTCCCCCACCCCACTCTGTATATTGCTGAGTAGTGAGAAAGTCAAGGGAGAGTCAACTCCTTTCCAATCCCTCTACTGATGATGAAATGCTTCTCAAATTACTCTTTGCATATGATCTGATGGTATACTTAGAGAATACTAGAGAATCAACTAAAAAAAAAATAACTGAAATAATCAACAAAGAGAGTAAAGAAAAAAATCAAGAAGAACATGAAAAGGAAGATAACTACCTAGAGACAGAGTGAGTATAATTGTAGCTACTGGCTAGGGAGCCACATAGACTAGTGTCATTGAAATCTTGGAGCCAGTAATGTGATGTGGTATGTTCCCCGCTTCTACCCCATCCCAAATCATCCTGCCTGATTGGGTTCTAGGGCACTTTCTCACTTCACTTCTTGACCCTTGATGGCTTGGATTTAGGTTCAGAAGCAGAGAGGTAGTAATGAGATATTACTCCACTATAGGAAGACTGACCCAATCCCTCCGTAACCCCCTCTCATCTTTCATCCCTCCCAGAAACTCACAAGGATTTTACACTTCTTCCACAAAGCTGAGGATTCCTTGCCTTCTAAATTCACTCAACCAGCTAGAACACACCTTGGTAAGATCAACCCCAATCCTAAACCGGACCAAAGTTTCCCACCTGGCACAGCAACTTCTTGCAATTAAATAAAGAACCTCATAACAAAAGATCCCAAGGCAGGGAGGGAATCTTAATCTTTTTGTGACATTGACTCCATTGACAATTCTGGGAAAATCTACAGACCCTTTCTTGGAATAAAGTTTTTAAATGAATAAAAAGATTATGAAAGAGTCCAATAACACTGGAATATAGTTATTTTTTTAACAAAAAGTTCACAGGACCCAAGTTAAAAAATCTCAGCCCTAAGGGATAAAATTCCTCTAGAAATCCAAGCTGAGGCATCAATGAACAGAGTGGAAATACAAAAGAAAAAGTGAATTGAATAATAAATCTGTTAAAGGAATTAGAGGACAGCAATTCAGTTAAGGAAAACAATAAAACAAACCCAAGTTGAAATGAAACAACTGCAAAATACCACAAAAAGCCTAAAAACAGGTGTCGAAACTACAAATAACAGAACTGACAAAATCAAAGATAAATTCATAATAAAAAATACAAGTGAGGAATAAAGAAAGACAGAAACCCCTCCCCACTAATGAATACCTAAAGGAAAACATAATAGATCTAGAAGACAAAGCAAAAAAATAGAAACATTAGTTAGGGTTCAGAAGATACTGAAAAAAAGATACATTTGAGAACCTAAATGGAGAAAAATTTCCACAGTAGACTAGATCAGGCAATATTGATCACAATGCCAAGAATGTTAAATCTGTATTCAGAGGACCAGAGTTCAAATCTTCATGCTGCTCTCTAATACTTGTATCATCTTGGGAAAGTCACAACCTCTCCTCAAATATAAAATGAAGGGGTCAGTCTCATTAAATTCTAAGGGAGTTTCCAATGAGTAATCTATGTCCTAGGTAGACAGAACATACAGGATCCTAGGGAGGTGAGACCCACAAATGTACAACTAAAGCATTACAAAGACAAAGGAAAGATTATCCAATTGTCAAGAAAGGAAAAGTCACATTTAAAGAAATGTTCCTTAAGTAAACAAAACAAAACAAAACAAAACTCCATTGAGTTTTTAAAAAAAACAAAAGTTGAATAAAAAGTTTTAAAATAGGGGCAGCTAAGTGGCTTGGTAAATTGAGAGCCAGGCCTAGAGAGAAAGAGGTCCTGGGTTCAAATGTAGCCTCAGATAATTTCTAGTTGTATGATACTGGGCAAGTCACTTAACTCATATGGCCTAGCCCTTTACCACTCTTTTGCTTTGGATCCAATAGATTAAAAAAAAATTTTTTTAAGATTTTTTGAAAATAGAACTGGATCCCCAAATCACATGCCCTGAAAACACAATTGTATTGTTTGAAAACAGAATAAACAAGCATTTTTTTAAACACTTACTATGTGCCAGGCATTGTGCTAAGCCTTGGTTATACAAACAAACAAACAAACAAACAAACAAACAAACAAACAAACAAACAAAAAAGCTATAGTTCACCTCAAAGAAAATGAAGATCTGGAAGAAATTTCGACTAAAAATCTATAATTAAAGAGACATCTAAAGACAGGATTCAATAAACTGATCAATATAATTAGGGGTTACCAAAAATTAAAAAATGCTTTAACCCTAATACTTTCACTTAAGACAATAAATGAATAATGTAAGAATTCTGTATAATATTGATCATTCATAATATAAATACTAAATAAGAATATATTATTATAATATGTAATGGCATTTACCATGGCTGATGAATAATGAAAATAGGATTGGGGAGGTAGGGAGAGAAGAGAAAGGAATCATTACTGCCAAGGGCAAACATCTCTAAACTAAAAAAGGTTCATTTTCAATGAAGCATATGAATTAGAAGTTTAAAAATTAAAATGTTCATTCACATTGTCCCTTATTAATACACTCAAAAAATCGTACTCCAGTGGCTCACTGTGATATGGAGATGAAACTCAAGTCCAAAAGACTACCCTAGTTGGGAAAAAAGCAAGGGCTGTCAGGCATTATGCTTTAAAGGCTCATGGTACCAAGCTACTAAGCAGATGGGGACTGCTTTCCAAGAACTAAATTCAGTATAAACAAAAAGCTCAACACCTGTAGCTTGGCCACAGTAAGTGACCACAGGTCTGTAAAGCTTACTTCCACTTCAGCAATGATTGCAGCACTGGTGGGTGAAAGAGGAGGCAGAGGAGGCTCAGAGATTGGGGACTCATTTTATAAATGCCGATTTATCTTCCCGAACTCTAAAATGTCCAAATGTCTAAAATAATCAACATGGTAAATGATACCGGAGAGACTGAGTCATATTGATATGAATATTCTTGCAGCAAATGAATGAAACCAGAAACAAAAGAAAGATTCAGCTAAATAGAAGGATGCCTAGAGAGTTCTCCTCAGAGACAAATAAAGGAGCGGACAAAATAGGTTTTTTGTGGGTCCAAAGACAGGGAAAACAATGCAAAAAATTATGAGATACTTGGTCAGCTTATATTTCAACACTCAAGAAAAGTATTTTCAAAAAGATCATGATGATAGCATTTATAGACTGTTTTAAGATTTCCAAGGCACTTTAGAAACATTATCTCATTTTATTCCTATAACAAACTGAGAGGTAGGGACTATTATTAGAGGTATATAGGTGTGCTGGGTCTAGAGTTAGAAAGATTTAAGACCAATTGTAACCTCAGACACTTACTACCTCTTATGATCCTAGACAAGTCATTTCATCTCTTCTTGTCCCAGTTTCCTCAGCTATAAAATGAGTATAATAATAGTGCCTACCTGGAAGGGTTATTGTGAGGATAATATGAGATATTTTAAAGTGCTTAGCATAATGTCTGGTACTAAATATGTTTGTTCAATTATTTTTCAGTCGTGTCTGACTTGTCATGACCTCATCTTGGGTTTTCTAGGCAAAAATATTGAAGTGGTTTGCTATTTTCTCCTCGTTTATATTACAGATGAGGAAAACTGATGTCAATGGAGTTAAGAGTCTCCCTCAGGGTCACACAGTTAGTGTCTGAGGCTGGATTTGAACTCAGAAAGAAGTCTGGCCCTCTACCTACTGTACCACCTAGCTGTTGATCACCTAACAGAACCTAGTTATGTATGTTGTAGGTGCTATATAAATACTTATTCCCTTCCCCTTCCCTATTACTATCCTCATTTGGATGAAGGTTGGCTGTCTCAAGTGTCTCCTCACTACAATTTATCCTCTATTCATAAACACTAAAGTGATTTTCCTAAATCAATTATGCCTTTCCCTATTCAGTAAACTCCAGTGATTCTTTATTAATCCAGTAACAATGAGCCAAATGCTCTGTTTGGCATTCAAAGTCCTTCATAATCTCACGACTTTCACCCTTTCCAGTCTTCTTAAACCTTACTCTTTAATCCAATGACGCTGGACAAACAAAACACTCCATGCTTAGGATGTGGTCCTTTTTTTTCTGGCTAATTCTTTTCTCTGGAATGATTTTTCTCCTCAGTTCTGCCTATTAGTCTCTGGCTCTCTTTAAATTCCTATTGAAATGCCCTCTCTTATAGTTTAAATGACATAATGGACTTTTCAAACTTGAATGTGTTATAGAAATGTCAGTGGCTACCAGGAGCAAATTTACAAAGATGGCAAGAGGGGAAAAATTCCAAGGTGGAGGACAAGTATACTAAATGACCATTAATGGAACTATTGGGTTAAAAACTCTGGAAAACAATGTGGAATCATGCAAGAGTAATTACTAAATTGCTCATAACCTTTGACCCAGAAATCCTGTATGGGTATAATACTGGTATAACAAGATGGGAACCTACCATTCGATCAATAAGCATTTATTTCTTAAGTGCTTTTATCATTGTGAATGGGATGAACTCATTGATAAAATAGAACAAGATGACAGAATGGATTAAAAGTCAGAATCCCACAATTTGCTGTCTACAAGAAACTGAAGGATTACCCACCAATTGAGGAATGGCGAAACAAGTTGTGCTATATGGTAGCAATGGAATACTATTGCACCATAAGAAATGACAAACAAAAACACCTGGAAAGACTTACATGAAGTGATGTAGAATAAAGTGATAACTAGAAGAATGTTGTACATGGTAGCAATAAAGTATAATGATCACCTGTGAATGACTTCAACTATTATCAACAATGCAAGGATAACACCAAGGGACTTGTGATGTTAAAGGCTATCTACTGCTATAGTATATATTATAATATGTTATAATATATAATTTTACATATATATATAATGTTATATATATATATATATAATAGAAGTATTATAATATATAATTGACAAGTACAAACGCCGATTGGAGCATTCTTTACTTTATTTCCTCCAGGAATTTTCACTTGTCTAAGGGATGTCTTCTTTCACAACATGATGTACATGGAAATATGCATTATATTATAACATGCACAATCCATATCATATTACCTGCTGCCTTAGAGAAGAGAAAGGAGTGGGAGGGAGGGAGAGAACATAAATGCAAAAAAAAAAAGATCACTGAAAATTGTACAAATATGTAGCCTGAAAAAAAAAATTAAAAACATAAATAATAAAAGACCCAAACAAAGTAATATCGTCTGGCAGTCATGGAGCAACTGTTAAGTACTAGAGATACAAAGAAATGGCAACAACAGTATCTGCCTTTAAGGAGCTTATATTCTAGAAGGAGACTGTGTACATAAATAGCAATATATAAGCTACATATACCTATCAGCATTATTTGTAATTACTGAAACAAAACCCCACCCACATCTGAAAAGAAAAGATATGCCCAACAAATGGGAAATGGCTGAACACTCTGGGTGTAAAAGACCATGAAAGATATTATTGTATGATGTTGAATATGAACATCTCAGAGAAACATGAATAAGATTCCTGTGAAAGGATGAAAAGCATACCTAGAAGAGAAATCACAATGCAAGTAGCCAACAACTCAAAAAGGGAACAAAGCGTAGGTCAAATATAAGAAATCACGTTGGCACTAGAGGATTAAAGGCAAAATGCACACCCTTCCTTTCTGTGAAGGCCTGGTAAATTATGAAAGACCCAAGGGCCATGTATGTTCAGTCACAATCACCCTATGAGGTTTAACTGTGTGGTGGGCATTTTGTATGTTGGTGTGTGTTGAGGTGGGGGAGACAGAGAGGGTCTGGGTAAATGATGAGAAATGTTTGTAGTGTCCAAATAAAGTTTTTATCTAAAAAATTTGATGTTTTTTTTTTTAAGTGAAAATGTATATCTAAAAAAAGAAATGGAAATAATGAAGGTATTTTCCTAGGGTAAAAGGGAAGTCAAGAGGTTTATGCAAGGTCCCCGGATGAGTCAATCACCCTCCAAAAACTTCCCAAAATAGAGATGAAGATGAGGTGGAGATGAAATGAGAAATCCTACTTCCCTTTATGAAAAAAAAAAAAGAAAGAGGCATCAGAGAAAATCTTAGAAAAAAGGCAAAGCAGGTCATTTTGGATTGTTAGATGGCTTCAGGCCCATTTTCTTACATTCTGGTCCCAATTCCAAGGATGGGATGGGAATCAAATAAAATTCAAATTAGTTTTGTAGAAAAAAGAACAATAAAGCTAAAAGGGACTTTCCAACAGAATATTAGAATAAAAAGGGGGTTAGAAATCACAAAGTGATTTCTAAAAATCTCATTATTTTACAAATGAGGAAATTAAACTCTAGGGAGGGAAACTCCTCTTCAAGGTTATACATCTTTAGTGAAAATGTTTAAACTTAGCACAGCTACAAGGTTCAATGGATAGAGAGAAAGGCCTGGAGATGGGAGGTCTTGGGTTCAAATTTGGCCTCATATATTTTCTAGTTGTATGACTCTGGGCAATTGTCTAACCCTAATGGGTCTTCTGCCTTGGAACTGATACCTTTTAACAATTTTTTTTTAAGTTACACGATTATACATGTAAAACCCAGTGGAGTTGCTCATTGGTTATGGGAGGAGGTGACAGGAAGGGAGGGAAAGAACATGAATCATGTAACCATGGGAAAAATATTCTAAATTAATTAATTAAACAAATAAACTTAAATTTAAAAAATTACAATAAATTTTATTTTTTCCAGATTACATGTCCATACAATTTTTAAATATTTGTTTTCTATTATTTTGCAATCTCTCTCCCTCTCTCCCTCTCTCCTCTATCTTCCCCAAGAAGGTAGGTAATACAATATAGATTGTATTCCCAGGGATTTGGGATCTGTACAGTACCCTGTGAGGATTAGTAAAAGTACTTAGTTTATTTACCTTAAGAAGCAATAATAATTATTCTTACTACCAAGATAAATGATTTGATCATCAATAGTACTACTATTAAAACAGGATGTTTTTAGTGGGCAACCCATTTGGCTTCTTCATATCAGCCTCGGATTCTCTATCTGAGGAGGAAATAGGAAGATTAAGAATCCTTTTTGATGACATTGTCCAAGAGCAAGAACCCTCCTCAGTGAGTTGCTCATCTGAATCACTGTTTATCAAACTATGGTTCTCACAACTGCCAGAGACTTGAAATTATGTTTTCCCTTTTCTGTGAATGAATGAATGAATGAATGAATGAATGAATGAAAGAGAAGTATTTATTGAGTGCTAAGCCCTGTGCTCTAGGCTAATGATACAAACAAACAGAAGAAAAGAGACATTCTCTATTCCCCAGGAACTCACATCCCAATTGGAGGAGAAAATATCTATAAAAGAGTTCCTCTTCAGGGAGTAGGGGCAGCCCCAGGGGTTTTCACGGTGAAGGTCAATTGGCAAGTCTCAGGGGTCCTTAGGGTGCACAGGTCTAAAGGTCTGAAGGGCATGATAATGCTCAGTGGATACTAAAGCCCCCCTCAAATGAAATTGTTCTCTCCCAAGTTATTGATGATCTGGAAGATTATTATGCACAATGGCATGTGGTAAGGCTTGGTGGTCCTTTTCTCTCCCTCTCAGAAATATACAAATGGTACGAAGACTTATGCCATTCATGTTCCGCACTGCCCTCTGGAGTCTAGTTGGCCCAGGCTGGAGAAGGGGTAAATGGGAAGTGTTTCCTGATGTCAACTTCTTCCATCAATGACCCTCACTCCTCCTTACTCTAATTCTGGTTTCCACCTCTTTCCTCCTTATTGATCTTTACCGATGAACTCTCACTTGCTTAAAGCCAGTTTCATAATGAAGGAATTGGGGATTTAGAGACAGAAGGGACATGAGAGGTCATCTAGTCCAACCCATGCATTTTTCAATGAAGGAAACTAAGATTCAATAATTAGTGACTTGCCCAAGGTCACACAGGTAGAAAGTGGTAAATCATTCATTCAATCAACAGTTATAAAACACTTATTAGAGTCAAGTTAATGTGCTGAGCTCTGGGAATACAATAAAAAAATAAAAACTCTTCCTGCCCTCAAAGAGTTTATATATCAGAATTTCTCATTAGAGGGGGGGGAATAATAATAAATGACAGCATTTATGTAGTGCTTTAAAGTCTGCAAAACACTACAAATTTTATCTCGTTTTATTCTCACAACAGCATTGGCAGGTAGGGGTGCTATTTTTGTTTCAATTTACAGTCTGTAATGGAGATAGACAGAGGTTAAATGACTTACCAAGGATCATATAGTTAATAAGTCTGAATCAAATTTGAATTCAGGTCTTCCTAACTCAACGTTCAGAACTCTATCTTCTGTGCCACCTAGTGGCATAAACAGGTTTCTACAACTCATGCATAGTTACATAAAAGATACATATGGAGTAGATGAAAGGAAACTTACGGGAAGCTGCTACACAGGCAGGCAGGTGACTCACAGATAGAATAGCCAGGTATGGAGATAGGAGGTCCTCCACTCACAAATGATCTCAGACACTTACCCTGAGTGACATTGGGCAAGCCCCATAGAACCAATAAATGGTACGGATTCTTAGACGGAAGGTAAGGGCTGAGAGAGAGAGAGAGAGAGAGAGAGAGAGAGAGAGAGAGAGAGAGAGAGAGAGAGAGAGAGAGAAGGGAAGCTGCTAGCAACTTGGGGATTGGAAATTTCTTCCTAGAGAAGTTAATGTCTGAAATTAGCCAGAGAAATTGAGGCAGAGCTGAAGAGTAAGAAAGTGCTCTAGGAATATAAGCAAAAGAACTCAGATGAGAAACAGAATTATATGGAAGGATCAGTAATGGAGCAGAGAGTACATGGCAGCAGGGAAGAAGGGAGGATGTGGACAGATAGATAAAAGCTTTAGATAATACAGAAGATTTTATATTGGATACTAGAGGTAACCAGAAGCCATGAATTTACTGAGTAGGAGCTAAGGGTCTTTTGAAAAACGATTCTGGCAGTTATGAAAATGGTTTTCAGTATTGAGAGACTTGAAGGACAGGTAGGAGAAAGAAGGTGGTCAACAGTGTCAAATGTTCCAGAGAGGTCAAGAGAATGAAGACCTAGAAAAGAGTGTTACATTTGGCTAATTAAAGAACATTGGGGAACATCTAGGTGGCTCAGTAGACAGAGAGCCAAGCCTAGAAATGAGAGATCCTGGGTTCAAATTTGGCCTCAGATACTTCTTAGCTATGTGACCCTGGGCAAGTCACTTAACCCTAGTTGCCTAGCCCTTACTGCTCTTCTGCCTTAGAATAGATATTTAATATTGATTAGAAGACAGAAGGTAAAGGTTTTAAAAAAAGAGCATTGCTAACTTTGGAAAGAAAATTTCAGTTGAGTGAAGAAACTGGAGTCTTGCTGACTGTTCTTTCATTGACTTCTAGACCTTTCGACAGACCCTGAAACTAAACTGGTTTACGTGTATTGTGAATTCCTTGAAAGCAGCCTGCTCTATGTCTTTATGCTTAGCAGAGTACTTGGCAAGGCACATGGTAGGCACCTAATAATGTTCTTTTTTTATTCATAGAAGCCAAATGGGGTATATGGGGTGCTCAGGGAGGGGTAGTATCTCTGGTATGGAGGGCTTGTCGTGCCCTTCTAGGGCAGCTCTCCAGCCTCTGACCCCCACCTGACACCCAGCTCTCACTTGTGGCTCCCAGTAGCTGCTAGCATGTGGCAGGGGCCACACCCCGGGCAACAGCTTCGACAGGCCGGCTAAACCTTGTGAGGGTAGCCATCGGGTCGTAGACCCCTGGTGAACCAGGGCTTTGCTCACCCAGCATGTGAAGACTGCTTCAGCCGAACAGACAGAAGAAACCAATAAGAAGGTTCAACAGCTGAGAGGGCGACGCAGCAAAGCACTGTGGAGTGCTTAGGGCGTGTTGGAGCACAAAGGACAACACGGTCATCCAATGCAGCTGAGGAAGTCTCCAGGTGTAACGACCTTCCGTGCCACTGGACCCAGGCTTCCGATGCTGAGAGAGTGGGACTGTCTCTGTGCAACGACTTTTCCACTTAAATCTCCTTCATGCACAAGTGTCTTTGTGCACACTCATCTACATCACAGATGAAAGCGCACAAAGATAATCGTCATCCTCGATTACTACTAGTAATAGTAGTAATAGTAGTTACTACTAGTAGTAGTAGTAGAGACTACTACTACTACAAGAAGCCAAATTGAATGGGAGGGTTGATATGGGAGCAAGAGGAAAGAAAATGGCAACAATGAATTCCAACAGCTTTTTCAAAAACTTTGGTTGGGAAAGGAAGGAGAGACATAGGATAATAGCTAGAGGGAATTCTGGAAGTGAATTTTTTTTTTTTTAGGATGAGCTATAAGCGGGGAGCCAGCTGATAGGAGAAGAGATTCTTCTTGGGGTGGGGTGTGGAGGGAGGTAGAGAGATAAGTGCAGTGGGGGAAGGAAGTTAAAAAAGAGAGAGGCAAATGGTAATGGTGATGGTAGAGGGATTCTGGAATTTTTTTCAATGGACATATTTTGGGAGGAAAGATGGGATATTTAAATGTCTCATGAGGGCTAGGTGATACATTAGAGTGCTAAATCTGGAGGGAGGAAGATCTGAGAACAAACCATACTCAGACACTTCCTAACTGTGTGACTCTGGGCGAGTCACTTAACTGCTATGTGTCTCAGCTTTCTCATCTGTAAAATGGGGATATTAAAAGCATCTACTTCCCAGGGTTGCTCTGAGAATAAAGTGAGAAGATATTTGTAAAGTGCTTGTTCTAATGCTAGCTAATAGTAAGAGACCCTAGATCCTCTGAAGCAGTACATCAATAATAATTGAGGAAGTCACCTTGTATTGGAGGCTTTTACATTTCTAAGCACCTTCCCTGAAGGCAGAATGGCTTTATTATACTAAAGGACAAAGAGGGTGGCACTGAAGTGTGGTAGAAAGACCAAAGGATTTGGAGTGACAGGATCTGGATTAGAATCCCAGCTCTGATACTTATTTTCTGTGTGAACTTTGTAGGTAAGTCACTTTCCTCTCTGAGCTTCCATTTCCTTGTGTGTAAAATGAACAGGGGTGAGCTGGATGGTTTAAATCCTCAGTTTCAAAACAGGTCAGACTGATAGGCACCATCCCTTCCATTTAGGGGTTTACCTGCAGTGACATGCTATAGGAAAATGTCTTCAAAGAAGATGCCCTGGATCTGTATTTGATTAGAATATCTTCCTGTAGGAGGAAACTAACTCTTAATAGCAAGAATCCTATTGCGGTATTATTTTCCTACAAATGATGGACAACCAAAGTCTCAGAAGAATTAAAATGTCAATTCAAAGGTTAGTGGGAAAATGAAGCAGGGGCTTAAGGAAATTGTATCATTTTAGAAATGGCATCTCAGACCATTCCAAGGGAAAATTTAAATAAGGAATGATAAAGAACTTACCCAAGAAGTAAATGTCAGCAAATCCGAAGCAAGGTGAAGCATTAATCTGTGATCTTGACTCTAAAAGGACAAGAGGAAAAAGTGTTCATTTTGGGGGTGAAGAGACCCCAGGCTAGAAATGGTGTTGGACATATTTCAAAGGGTAGGCAGAGAAAAATCAAATTCTACCCAGTCAGGAGCTAGAAAGTCAGGCCTGGAGACAGTCCTGGGTTTAAATTTTACTGAATCTGTCCCCAAAATAACCCTAGGCAAGTTATTTAATGCCTGTTGCCTTACTCTTCTTCCTTGGACCCAATACATAGTATTGATTCTAAGGCAGAAGGTAAGAGGTTTTTTTGTTTGTTTGTTTTTTAAATCCATGCAGCTCTTGGGCATAATGAGAGGATCAGGAATTCAACCCCAGGGGCAGCTGGGTGGCTCAGTGGATTGAGAACCAGGCCTAGAGACAGGAGGTCCTGGGTTCAAATATGAACTCAGATACTTCCCAGCTGTGTGACCCTGGGCAAGTCACTTAACCCCCATTGCTTAGCCCTTACCACTCTTCTGCCTTAGAACCAATACACAGTATTAATTCTAAGATGGAAAGTAAGGGCTAAAAACAAACAACAAAAATTCAGTTCCAAATCTGCCACTGATGTGCAGCTAATGTGGCTTTGTGAAAGTTCTCTTGGCATTTCTATTTTACCATCCTTAGATGAAAAAGATTTTAGCCATCTGACCTTTCAAAACCCTGTGAAGATTGTGAGAATTCTGGCCCCTAGAGTCCATTACCTACTCTGAAGTCCAGTAAAGATCACAGGACAAAGTCAGGAAACAAGCCATTGTCTCTATCCCATTCTTAAAGCAGGCCTGTTGTTTTTGTAGCTTTTATAGTCTGGTGAAGCCTATCGACCCCTTTTCAGAATAATCTTTAATGTATGCAGTAAAATCAATGACATTAGAAAGGAAACCAAACACACTGAAAGAGCATTGTCAAAATAATTTTTAAAAAGTTTACAGAATCCAGGTGAAGAAATGTTTATTGTTGTTCAGTCACAGCCACTCTTTGTGGCTTTTTGGACCAAAACACACCAGTATTATCCACAGGGCTTTCTTGACAAAGATACTGGAGTGGTTTGCCATTTCCTTCTCCAATGGAATAAGGCACACAGGTTAAGTGTCTTGTCCAGGGTAAGTTTCTGAGGCCATATTTGAACCCATCTTCCTGACTATTGGCCTAACAGTTGATCTTCCCCATAAGCCTTTTTGACACCATATGAACTTAAAAGTTTAACCAATGTACCAATGTTGCATCTTCACAACTACAAGTATAAATATTTAACAGATTGACAACAATGATAGTTGGCATCTAAAGATATATATTATTTTTCTAAGCTCTGAAACAACCCTATGAGATAAATACTATTATTATCCTTTATTCCTTTTCATCCCTGATTAATAGAGAAAGAAATTGAGGCTCAGAAAAATTAACTGACTTGCCCAGGTCTTAAGCAGGATTTGAATCTAGATCATCCTGGCTGCAAGTCTATCCATTATGCCATTGGAGCTTAAAGCCTCATGGAACGCTAGAGGTGGAAGGGACCCTAGAGATCTTATTTTATATGATGAGGCACCTAGGCTGCATGAAATTTGAATGATCTAACCAGGTCACAAATAAAATTAGTGGCAGGGCTAGTGTTAGATGTGACATACTGTGGAGCTGCTAGGTAGTACAGTGGATAGGGCACCAAGCTTGGAGTCAGGAGGATCTGGGTTCAAATATGACCGTAAGACCAATTGCATAGTCCTTGCTGCTTTTCTGTCTTAGAATTGATACGGGGGGGGGGGGGGGGGGTAGCTGGGTGGCTCAGTTGATTGAGAGTCAGACCTAGAGACAGGAGGTCCTGGGTTTAAATCTGACCTCAGATACTTTCCAGCTGTGTAACTCTGGGCAAGTCACTTAAGCCCCATTGCCTAGCCCTTACCTCTCTTCTTACACAGTATTAACTCCTGGAGATGGAAGGTAAGTGTTAAAAAAAAAAAGAATTGATACTTAGTATCAATTCTAAGATGGAAGGTAAAAGTTAAAAAAAGATATACTGTGATACCCCTTGTACTCCACCCCCCCATCTTCCTTCTACTGCATTAAGTGGAAACTATATTCCAAATTTAATTTCTTACTACATCCTAAGTTTACCAAAGCCACAAGAAAACAAAGATGTTTTCAGGATTTATACTTCAGATCTTTTTTTTTTTAATCCCATTTTCTCTTTTTAATTGAGCAACAAGAAAAATCTCTCATGAGACTTTCAAACTAATGGCATTACTGGCCTGGCATCCCCAACACATTTTCCTAACTCTTACAAGATTTGCTTTTCATAGGTTTTGATCAATGATACATGTAAAATCCAGTTGAATTGCTCATTGGCTATGGGAGGGAGAAGAAAGGAGGGGAGGGAAAGAACATGAATCATGTAATCATGGGAAAATATTATAATTAATTAAAAGTTTTAAGGGAGATTTGTTTTTCACCTGAGCTACTCCTTAAGGCCCCTTAAAAAATACCCTGTTGTTGACAATTCTGAGGGATTTATGAGAAAGAACATTATCCACATCCAGAGGAAGAACTGTGGGAGGAGAAACACAGAAGAAAAACAACTGTTTGATCACATGGTTCAATGGAGATATGATTGGGGATGTAGATGCTAAAAGATCACCCTGGTGCAAATATCAATAACATGGAAAAACTAAACTAACTAAACTAACTAAAGTATAGTGAACTTAATATTTTGTTTGATCTTTATGGAAATAATAAGATGAGAAAGGGAAGAGGAACCACTAAAGATGTTTAAAGTTTTCTCAGCTCAGAAGAGTTGAGGTAGTGTTAACCAAAAAAGAAAATCCAACTGACATTCTACTCTGTAGACTCTACCTGTCATCATTCAGTCATTTTTTTCAGTCCTGCCTGACTCTTTGTGGCTCCATTTGGGGTTTTCTTAGCAAAGATATTGGAGTATTTGCTGTTTCCTTTTCCAGCTCACTTTACAGATGAGGAAACTGAGGCAAAAAAAAAAAGGTTAAGTGACTTGCCCAGCTAGTAAGTACCTGAGATCAGATCTGAAGTCTGGAAGATGAGTCTTCCTGACTCTAGGTCCAGTGCTCTATCTGCACCACCTAGCTGCCAATTCTTGCCCTACATCGGGGTGAAAACTTTTTTGAGGGGAACAAGGATTGTGCTTTACCCATCTTAGTATCCCTAGTGCCTAGCATAGTGCTTTGCTATCAGTAGACAGCTAAGAAGGTTTCTTGAATGATTGTGTGTGTGTGTGTATGAACAATGTTCTCCTGTGACCACTGAAGCCTTAGGATATGAATAAATTCTAAAGGTCAAGGTGGATGGATTCTATAGAAACTCCATGGAAACTACATTTTTGTAGTTCCAAAGTCCCTGTTGTCTTCATTTCTCTGTTACTGTGCTTGTTGCTTTCAACCTAAACTTAAACACAATCTTTTATCAGTTTTAGCTCTAGGTTTTAAAACTCAGCACTTACTACCACTTTGTGCCCACTGGGTAATTCTACCCAACAAAGCAGGCCTGGTATTCTCTTAAAAGCTGCAAAGCATGCTCCCCTGGGGACTTTCTAGGTTTGTTTTCAAAGCAAAAGTTGTTTTTGGTACTAAACTTACAGAAGCAAGAGGGAATTTGTTCAGGGTGAAAAACTGCTGCAAATTCCACCCAAAAGCATAAAACTTGTAAAAAGGAAAGCTTTTTAGTGTTAATACAGGGAAGGATCTTTCAAGTTCATGACAAGCCTATTTAGAACAAACATATAACATCAAGCCCTATACTTAAGTGCCTGGGAAATACAGAACTGAGAATGTTTTTAAAAATTTCTTTGGACATCATCATGGAAACTCAAGAATAAAGTGGGTAAGAGTTGATCAAGTCAAAATTTCACATGTGTTCCACACCTCCCCTCTTTAATCTTTCATATCTATGACATGAAGGTGATCTTGAATTGAGATCCTGAAAGTTATGCTAGCAAAATGCAAGTCTTTCCTCATTCCAATCCTCCACTCAACTCCCAAAGTGATTTCCCTAAAACATAGCTCTGATCACATGAGCCCCCGACTCACTAAATTCAAGTAGCTCCCAATTATAGCCAGGATCAAAGAAAGTCCACTGTTCGACATTGAAAGCTCTTCACAACCATTACCTTTCTAGTCTTCTTAATTTACTCCCCTAATGTGCTCTATAATCTAGCTACACTGGCCTCCTTGATGCCCCTCAGACACAATTCATCTCTTGTATTCATGTCTCTGCACTGGAATACTCTCCCTCCTCTTTTCTGAAGATTCATTTTCCAGGTCTCTTTCCAGAGAAAATTTCCATCTTCTGCCAAGAGACGCAGCCTTGTGTTTTCGCCTCTGAGCTTACTTTCCATCTCCTCTGTACATATCTTGTATTTATCTAATGACTTATGTTTGCCTCTCTGCCCCATTTGAATGTGAACTTTTTGAGTATCTTTCTTTTAGCAATACTAAATGTTTTCTCTATCTATCTATCTATGTATCTATCTGTCTGTCTGTCTACCTATCATCTTCCCATCCACCCATCTATCCTATCTATCTCTTCCATCTAGTCAAGTATCTATCTATGCTATTTCTCATCTAACTCTCCATTTGTCTATTCTATCTATTTCTCATTGATCTATCCATCTATCCTATCTATCTCTCATCTAGCTAATATTCTCATTAAATGATTGTTATATTGAATTTAATTCCATGGCACTACTTTCTCCTGGCTTTTTTCTTATTTGTGTCATTGATTTTTCTATCTTTTAAGTGTCCTTTGTTGATTAATCATATATTAATATTAATAATATACACCCCCTAAGCATGCATGGCCCATGCCCCAAGGCTGAGTCTTCTCTTCTTGAAGGGCTTTTGCAGCACTCATTTATTGGGCCTGCATGTCTCATGTCTCTCTTCCACCATTCCATCCTCCTCACAACTGCCAAAATTGTAGTCCCAAAGCACAAGCCTGATCATGCCACTTCCTTACTCAAAAATCTGCAATGGTTCCCTAATGACTCTAAGATCAAATACACTACATCCCACGGCAGCCCATTCCACTTCTGCCTAGCTCTAATAGTAAGGAAATTTCTCCTGTTCTCACATTTAAATCTGCCACTTAAAGCCAAAACAGACTCCTCTCTGTTCCTAAAACTCAATATTGCACCGCCTACTTGTATGCATGTGCAGACGCTCTCTCCCATGTCTAAAACCTCCACCTGCAAACGCCTTATTTTTTCCAAAGCTTATCTCCACCTTAAAGCAATTTCTCTCCTCAAATTATTTTGTATTTACTTACCTACATTCAGTCAATATTTGATACCAACAGAATATACATTCTTTGAGGGCTCAGGATGCATTGGATAACCTTGGGGTCTTCAATGTCTCACTAAGCTCCAAACACTCCACAGGGCCTGCTTCAGACACGTTCATGGCTGTTGGAGCAATTATTCATGTGCCTGTTCCACCAGGGGAAATCTTCACATGCTTGGGATAGACATCCTACCCTAACAAGCCAGTTATATACTATTGGTTGCCCTCTACCTGGTTTACAACATCTGCCAAGGTGGCCTATCAGGGAGGGGGTGATCGCTGTGCATGCTACAGCTTCATGGAGCCATAGATGAGAGTTGAATGCCAGTGGACATGAAAAGGGCTCAGCAAGTGCTAGTTTTCCTTTGAAAACCTATATGCCCCAAGATATGTAGGATTACAAAGGAAACCAATTGGAGTTTAATATAAACATTAAAAAAATTTTAAACCAAGTTCACAGACCACAAGTTAAGATTATCTGATCCATAGGGCAGCTAGATGGCTCAGTGGATTGAGAGCCAGGTCCAGAGAAGGGAGGTCCTGGGTTCAAATTTGACCTCAGACACTTCCTAGCTGTGTGACCCCAGGCAAGTCCCTTAACTTGCCTAGCCTTTACCACTCTTCTGCCTTAGAACCAAGACACAGTACTGATTCCAAGATGGAAGGTAAGGGCTAAAACTTTTTTTTAAAATTTATTCTTATTTATATATTTATTTATAATATCAAGAATATTCATATATTCTTGAAGTCTCCTGGTCAGTTCCTCTTTTTCTTCTTGACCTAGAGATCTGCTGATATTCACTGACATATGGACTGTTTCATTCATTCAGTAAATACCAATTAAGCAAGGTCCTGTACCAAGCATTTTTAGGACAAGATATTGATCTTACCCTATAGGACAGATGACTATATTATAAATAAATGCTACAAGAATATGACTAAATTTTATAGGACAGAAATGAAGTACTGCCAGAGGAAGGAAGAGAACTCTTCTGGTGAGGGTTAGGAGGAAGAGAAAGGTAAGAGGGAAGGATCTGGGTGGCTTCCTGAAGGAGGCGGTATTTGATTCATTTATTGAATGTGGATGACTTCACTGGCTGCTAGCTGTCCTTATTCCCTGAGAATGGAGGCACATGGAGAAAGTAAGTTTCTGTGGAGAATCTTATTCTAATTGTAACAATATCTGATCTTGAAAGTAAGTATAACTGGAGGGGAATACCTTTTAGAACCAGAGATGAGGTGAAAAAATTCTCCGTGTGTGTGCATGTGCAAACGTGTTTGCATGCCCACACAAAGAGAGAGAAGAGGCTGAAAGATACTCCTCAAAAGTCAAGAGTAATAACTCTGTTATGTTAAGTTTTGTGAAGTGCTTTACAGATAATCCCCCATGAGGAAACAAGTATCATCTCCATTTCACAGATCAGAAAACTGAGGTTTGGAGATTTGCCTCACAGCTAGTAACAGAAACCTTCTTAGTTACTCATGCTTGAAACCTCAGTCATTTTTGACTGCTTCCTCTCCCTAATCAACACCTTTTATCTGCTAATTCCTATTGGTATTCCATTTCGATAACACCTCCCCCTCCATAATAACCTCTCTGCCTTGACTCTCTGGTCTATCCAATCCATTCATCCTTCAAATAGCTGCCAAAATTATCTTCCTAAGGCTGAAGTTTAATCCTGTTATTCCCTTGCTCAAACTCTTCAGGACCTCCCTAATGCTTGTAGGATGAATACAAACTCCTTATCCTATTATTTCAGATCATCCACCAATTGACCCAATTTACCCTTTCAGGATTATTTCCTATATTTTGTGGTTCTTCAGGCATTCTCCAATCATGCCTGACTCTTCATGACCCCATTTGGGGTTTTCTTGACAAAGATACTGGAGTGTTTCACCATTTCATTTTCTAACTCGTTTTACAAATTAAGAAACTGAGTCAAACAGGATTAAGTAATTTGCCCAGGATCATAGAATTAGTAAATGTGTGAGGCCAGATTTGAATCCTGTAAGATGTGTCTTCCTAACTTCTGGCATAACATTCTAAGCATTCCACAGTGCCTGCTTCATGCTGTTGGGGGTAAATTATTCTGATTTGCCCATTCTGCAAAGAAAAGTCTTCATCTGTTTGGTGTAGATGTTCCCCTAATCCTAATGATGTGTTTGATGGCTATTGGTTACCCTTGACTTGATTTGAACTCAGGAAGAAAAGTCTTCTTGACACCAGACCCAGCATTCTATCCAGTGCCACCAAGCTGTCCTAGCCTAGAACGAAGTGGATGCTTAATAAAGGTTGATTGGATTGGATATAATATAGGTATTTATAAAGCTAAAAACATAGCATGCAAGCACAATTACTAAGTTAAGAATTGGTATTCTGTTCATACATATTTTATTAGGTCTTTGTTTTAAATAAAATCTCTGTGGATTAAAGAATCAGTCCACTGTGTTAAGCACTTAAATTTTATAGCAGTGTCCCAAGTTCAGTCAAACCTTTCCTGTGATTTCATACATAATTAAGGTACAAACAAAAGCTTATTCCTCCTAGCCTAAGTACTACACGATTTCAGAACAGCTGTGTTGCAATGGAAAAAAAAAAGAGAGAGAGAGGGAGGAAGAGATCTCATGACTCAATATTCTTTGAAAACTGTTTTTACATTTAATTGGGGAGGGGGGGGAAATGAAGTAAAATTTAATAGCTTTAAAATAAATGTAAAAAAAGAAAGGGAGGGAGGAAGGAAGAGAGAAAGAAAGAAAGGAAGAAAGAAAGGAAGGAAGGAAGGAAGGAAGGAAGGAAGGAAGGAAGGAAGGAAGGAAGAAAGAAAGAAAGAAAGAAAGAAAGAAAGAAAGAAAGAAAGAAAGAAAGAAAGAAAGAAAGAAAGAAAGAAAGAAAGAAAGAAAGAAAGAAAGAAAGAAAGAAAGAAAGAAAGAAAGAAAGAAAGAAAGAAAGAAAGAAAGAAAGAAAGAAAGAAAGAAAGAAAGAAAGAAAAAGGGAGGGAGGGAGGGAGGAAGGAAGGAAGGAAGGAAGGAAGGAAGGAAGGAAGGAAGGAAGGAAGGAAGGAACCTGACTTGGAATCAGAAACTAGATAGCTCCAGGTTCAAGATATGTCATTGTGCATCACTCTGAAAATCTCATTTTTCCAATTTGTCAAGTGGCAGAGAGATAGCATAGGGCACTGGATCTGGAGTATGGAAGATCTGAGTTCAAATCCAGCCTCACTTTTTAGCTGTTTGACAATGGGCAAGTCAGTTCACTTCTTTACACTTCCATTTCCTCTTCTGTAAAATTGGGATAATATCACCTACCTCACAGGGCTGATAAGTATAAATGGGAGGCTTTTGAAGTACTTTCAAACCTGAAAGCCCTACATAAATGCTAGCTATTATGATTATTACCTGTTCTGCCTACAATATTAAGACTAAGATAAGATGTATATCAAAGTTATTTGTAAAAAAAAAATCAGATGTTACATAAAAGTAGCTATTATTAATAACCTTGAGTTGTCAAGGCTTTAACCTTGGCCTAAGCATACCGCAATTATTTCTGCACAGCTCTCTTCCTCCCACATCTTCCCCCAACACCCCATTAGTTTACTGGCTCCCTGAAGGCATGGCCCATGTATCCTACTTCCCTTCTAAACTTCTTCAGACTAAACAATTTCAGTTCCTTCAATAGATGCTCTCATGGCATGGTTTCTAAGCTTCTTACCACTCTAGCTATCCTCAGGGACTTAGCAAGTATTTATTAACAGCCTAGCTATACTACTAGGTGCTAAGGATATAAGGGCAAAAATGAACATTTATGCCTCCTGGTACTTACGTTGTATGGAGGTTAAGTGAGGAGACCAAGTACATATATGTGTATGAAAATAGTATACAATATTATTAATGATATACAACTTACATATGGCAATATACAAATTAATGGTTCAGGTAAGAGATTGCCTCTGGATCAATTCTGTCTTGTTATACACCAAGTGCCAGAAAAAGAACTTTAATTGTGAGGTTGTAGGGTTTGGAGTTGTGGGCATTAGATGTTACCTAGTTAAGACTCTTCATTTTACAAGTCAGCTAAGTGGTGTAAAGAAAAAAGTAAAAAAAAAAAGTAAAGATTGGAAGGGTTGGCTAAAGCCAAGAAGACCTGAATTCAAATCCAGACTCAGACACTTAGTAGCTATGTGACCTTGGGCATATCACCTAGCCTTTGTTTGCTTCAATTTCCTCATCTAGAAAATGGGAATAATATTAATTATATATATAATAAAATTACTTCCTAGGGTTGTTTTGAGAATCAAATGAGATAATTGTAAAGTGATAAGCACAGTGCTTGGCACATAGTAGGTCCTATATAAATGTTGGCACTCCTTCCAATGATGCAGATCAAAATCCATCCATGCATGCTCTTTCAGAACAACTTTGACCATGTCCTCCTATAAATCTGCCATAGTCATCCCACTCAATGTGTTGAGAGTCTTCTTAGATGTTCCTTGCTATTTCCTGGATACCAATGCTATATAGGGCAAATCCATCATTATGTAACCAACAAACATATCTTTTTTTCTGGTCACACATTTCTTTTTGGGGGGAGAGCAATTAAGTCTCCCTATTTTGCCATAGATGAGTACAGTGACCACTCACAGTCCAATTGCACTGATCAGTATACATCTCCCCTTTGTACCTTGCTTGATTTTTATTAAAAATTGAGCAATTGTGGCATTTCTCAGAATGTTGTTTTATTTTGACATATACATAGGAAACATTGTGGGAGGAGAGCCTTTGGGAGGATATCAATAATCAGTAAGCACAGTGGAATTTGATATTCCCTAGTAAAGACATGGTCTGCTATAGAAGAATATCATCTGGGAAATCAAGTTTGATTCATTCTCCTACCTTTATAAAGGATCACATGAATGGGATGTAGATTATTTTCATGAAAGCTGCATATTGTTGAGGAAGCAGGGATATACATAGCTATTGCTGTTTTGGGGGTAACTTTTTACTCTTTGGTAATCAAGGTTGAGATTATTTTCAATGCCTTTGGTGTCACCCCTACCATTTCAGATATTTGAGAATCACTCTCAGTGCCTTCAAAATCATGACTTAGGGGCAGCTAGGTGGCTTGGCAGATTGAGAGCCAGGCCTCAGGGTTAAAAAAAAATCAAATCACTTTTTAAAAAACTCTTACCTCTTCTGTGCCTTAGAATCAATGCTGTGTATTGATTCCAAGGCAGAAGAGTAATATGAGCCAGGCAACGGGAGTTAAGTGGACTTGTCCACGGTCACACAGCTAGGAAGTATCAAATTTGAACTTAGGATCTCCTGTCTCCAGTCTTGGTGTTCTATCACTGAACCACTTAGCTGATCCCAAATTATTTTACTTTTAGCAAGAATTGCCTCTGTATATTTGGTGTGCTAGCACCAGCTTGGTTTTCTTCAATACTACTTCCAGTTCCTTATACAACACAGCTAATGTTACAATCCATAAGTGGTAGCTCTTCTGTCCTTAATAGTGATGAAATATAAAGTATAAAAAATACTTTTTATGGATCTTTTTCCATTTTGCTTCCATTCCCTATCCTTCTAATTTCTCTTTAAATTCTTTTGCTCTGGCTTTGCTTAGAACCCTTATTGTGTTCTCTTTAAATTTATTTTTTCTAGACGACAACAACAAAAATTTGGTTGAATATTATATAATTATAAAGACAAAAGAGTTTGGCTTTGGACAAGAACTGAGAAAAATGTACCTCCTTCCCTTCATTACAGAGGTTGGGAACTACAGGACTATAATATTGTATATTCTCTCAGGCTTGGCTGATGTGTCAGTTGTTTTGGGAGATACTATTTTTTGTTCTTTTCTTACTCTATGAACAGGGGATACCTTACTGGATAAGGGAAGGAAATGTGTAAAAAGTAAAGTAATATAAAAATAAGAGACTAATACATTTTTGAAAGAAAGAAAAAACATTTCTACTACTTCTGCTCATAATCCTACCACCCCCTCAGTGAGATTCTATATCATATTCTAAGTCAGTTTATATTTCTCCCATATAAACCAGGTTATATTCTAAGCCAGTAGTGGCCTTGGCTATACAATCTCTCTATTTGATCAAGGCCATGCTGGTTAATTGATGTCTAGGTTCTTTTACTCTCCTTGTTATGGCACCTGATTGACATTCATTAAATATCTTTAGGAAGACAGCAATAATTTGTGGAGATGCTCATTCTTTCATCTATTTCTTGGTGCTAATAACTTTTAAAAACAGGCCACAGTGAAGTTCTTTTTAATCATATGCTATTTGTTCTCATTTTTATTCTTCCAGTTTTATATTAATTTTGATCTTTGCTATGACAAGTCATTGGACTGATTTGGACATAATTGCTTTGGGGCATAATTCCCACATCAGGAATGAATCAATTCCTGACCATGAAAATAAAATCAACTTTATTTTTCATGAATTTGTTTGTTGCTCACCATCTTTGAGAGCCTGGTTACCAAGTCGCAGGCTATATTTGCTTTCTGAGGATCAGCCTAGCCAACTACGAAGAGGTTCATTTCCAGCAAGTTGGCCGTTTGGTGATGAAATTCCTTGGCCAAGGCAAAACATGAAGTAAAGAGAAATATAAAAATGATCTCCAGTCCTATATCCCTTCCACTTCCAGAGGAATAACAGAAGAGAAAGGAGTTTTCTAAGACCTAAAAAAGTTTTTAGACATTCTAAATATTATTTAGCAGTTGGTATTGAACCCAGAGAATAAGGGTTCTTAGCTTTGAGCCCATGAACTTGTTCTTTTGCGGTTTATAGCTGTATATTAATATAACTGGTTTCCTTTTCAATCCTATGCATTTTAAGCATTCAAAAATAGCATTCTAAAGAATGGGGCAGCTACGTAGCACCAGGGATGGAGTGCCTGGCCTAGAGTTGGTAGGGTTCAAATCTAGTGTCAGACATGTCCTAATTGTATGACCCTGGGCAACTTGAAGCAAGTTGTGACTAAGAGTCACATTTGCCAATTCCCTGCAGCTCTTCTATCTTAGAATTGATACTAAGACAGAAGGTAAGGATTTTTTTTTTTTTAATGGACCCATAGGTTTCAGACTTGCCAAAAGGGTCCAGGCCACAAAAAATGTTAAACAATACCTGGAGCACTTGCCTCATGGAGCTTTTAGGAAGATAAAATGAGATAATATATGTATAAAGCAGTTAAAAACCTTAAAGCCTATGTAACAGGGATAATCATGAAGATGATCTAACGTCCTCTCTATTCATTTGCTGGACTATAAAATATAGGGCCAGGGATGGCATCTTGTCTAAGCTTTAGTCTCCCTTACAGATAAAACAGAGTGCTTTGTACAGGGTTCTTAGCAAATTCTTATTTTAATCCCTTATTGTAATTCTTGTACTGGGTGATAACAAAGAGTGCCCTAACTGGCTGATTGGGAAGAATAGATCCCTTTTTAACTCCCCAACCTCTAAGTTTTTGTATAGTTGACTAGAAGCAGGCAGAAATTATCTGAATTTGCAAGATACATACTTACAACATTAAGAAAGGCAAATGTGAGCATGTTCCATTTCCCTGTTATCTAAAGAAAATATAATAATTATAGCTGTCCAAAAATGAAATAATCTGCCTATGGGGTAGATGGTTCCTCTTTCATAGAGGCAAAGGTTGGATAACCACAAGTTGAATTATGTTGTAAAGGGGATTTCTATCCGGGTATAGATTAGGCTATGTGGTCACTGAAGTATGAGAGAGAGAGAGAGAGAGAGAGAGAGAGAGAGAGAGAGAGAGAGAGAGAGATGGGTAAGGGAGGGGAGAAAAGAGGGAAAGATAAAGATAGAGAAGGGAGAAAAGAAGTAATTAAAATGGGGAAGAAAAATGGAAGGGATGGAAAAAAGTGAGAAGGGAATAAGAAGGGAGAAGTCAGGGAAAAGGGGAGAAAAGAGAAAGGAGAAGAAAAAGGGAGAAAGAAAAGAGAGAATAAAGAGAGAAAGAGAAGGGGAAAAGACACAAATATGTGGTATGCCTAGTGAAGCTACTTTGCCATTAGGAGTAATAAAATTGTAGATGCTATTCCTAATTCAAAGTGGGAAGAATAAGGCCTTTCATCGACTCAGTTCACAAAACCTAATTCACAGCTGTTTGTTCTGTAAACCAATAAGGAATCTCCCCTGTTTTTTCTCTCTGCTTGGAACTAAAAATGAGCAGAGTGGCTGTTCTCAGAGAAGATGATGTTCCCAGCATGCCAGGCAGGGGAATAGGACAAATCTGACATTCTTCCCATGCTCACTATGCCAAGGCGAATGCACACATGAACACAGGCCAATTTGTTCTAGAGAAAACTGCCTGAAAAAGTGCTCTGAGAGCAAGGTTGACCCTTTGGGGAGTGTGGTGTAAAGGGCAGGAGGGAACAAGGCCCCCACACCATTTTGGGAATGGGTCTCACAAAACACAGACACACAGCATTCTTCATGCACTCATCCACTGCTAAGTTCTGCCCCAATTAGGTATTATCAGAAAAGGACTCTAATTTCCCAGATTCCTAACAAAATAGAGCTGGAAGCAAGAAGGAGAGGGATGGAGAAGAAAGGAAGGGGATGATCACTGATATTCTCTACCTAATAATTAATCTTCCCATAGAATTTCATAGTTTACAAATTTCTTTCCTCACAACCACCATAGGCTATGAAAGTATTATTTGCTCCATTTTTCAGAGGAGACACTCAAAAGAGAGAAATGGGGACATTCAAGAGGAAGAAAGCTGGATTTGAGATTGAGAACTAGAAAGCAATTCAGAGATTATCACCAAATCCTACCTCTCATTCTACAGAAGGGGAAACTGAGGCCCAGAGGAATCATTTGTTCAAGATCATCTCCAAGTGTTCTGTTAACTCTAAATAATCTGAAGCAATTATTGCAGCTCAGCTCAGTTACCAAAGAAGTAGCTCCATGAAAGATATGAACTCCATAATACAGAAGTGGCACTTCCTTGAGCAAGGGTTATTAATCTTGTTTTGTGAATCCCTTTAACGGCTGTGGTTAAGCCTACCTCTGAATAGGAATGGTGGTGATGGAGGAAGAGGCTTTACCTCCTTCCATGGCTTCCATCTTGGCCCCCAAACATGTTCCGCACAGACTCACTAGAAAAAAATACCCACCTAACTATCATAATAACAAGTTAAATTATGAAGCTCTCTCCTCCCTCAACTGTCAAACTTCTAGAGATAAAAAAACATGCCATTTAAAACCTTTGTCTCTCTTTGTTCTCCTCCCACTCACTTCTCATCCTCTTCCAATCTGGTTTCCAGTTTTACCCTTCAAATGAAGCTGCTCTCTCCAAGGTAATTAAACAAGTCTTGATTATTAAAGCTTTCTTCTCAGCCCTGATCTTTCTTGAATCTCTATAAATTCTTTCTTTCAACCCTTACCTTCTGTCTTAGAGTAGACACTGGTTCCAAGGCAGGTAAGGGCTTGGCGATTGATGTAAAGTGACTTATCCAGAGCCACACAGTGAGGATGAATAAGATCACATTTGAACCCAGGATCTCTCATCTCCAGGCTCGGCTCTCTATCCACTGAGCTAGCTTTCTAGCTGTTTTACATTGGGATGATGAAGATGATTGAGTAAAGGAGACCAAAATCAATCAACTAATAAATATGTCAGACTCCTATTGTGTGCCAGGCACTAGGGATTCAAGAAGAACAGTCCCTGTTCTCAAGGAGCTCACAGACTAACTGAGGACTCTAACACACAAGAAATGTCAGACAGGAAAGAGAAGAATACGGACAAAGCAGTGTCTTGAAAGCTAGGGATGGTCAAGTGTTCAGAGGAGAGGCCTGATTCATACCCTGAGCTCTAGTTTTGGACATCTACATCTCAAACTGAGAATGTCCAAAATAGAACTTATTATATCCTTCCTTAAACTTATTCCTTCTTCAAACTTCCCCCTTTTGTTGAGATCTTATACCTTGTCCTATCCCATATTTAATCCTGTTCCAAGACTAATTCTACCTCTATGTTCAATGCAATAAGCATTTATTAAGCCCCTACTGTGGACTAGATGATGTGCTAGGCATTGGGGATACAAACAAAAAAGAAAACATTCTTTGCTCAAGGAACTCAGATCTTACTAAGTGTTTGGGAGATGGAAATAACATATTAAGGAAATGCCTAGAGGTGGGAGGTCCTGGCTCAAATCTGGCCTCAGATAATTCCTAGTTATGTGACCCTGGGCAAGTCACTTAACCCCAAATGCCTGCCCTTTATCAGCTTCTGCCTTGGAGCCAACATTCAGTATTGATTCTAAGATGGAAGGAAGGTATGGGTTTAAAAAGACAAAGATAATTAAATGCAGAATATATACAAAGTGACTAGAGGGGAAGAGTTAACAATTGTGGAATGACTGTGGGGAGTGACACTGAGACAGAAATGGAGCTAGGGATTTGAAGAAGTAGAAATGAGAGGAGGGGATATCCCAGACACAATCAGCTTCAACAAAAACAGGGGAAGCAGGAGATGGAAGGTCATTTATGAAAAATATTAACGAGGTCAGTTTTGTAGGATGTACAGTATAATAACAGCTAGCATTTATAAAGCACTTTAAGGTTTGCAAAGCACTGTACTTATTTGATCCTCACAACACCTTTGGGAGGCACATAGGTGCTGTTAGTATCCTTGTTTTATAGAAGGGGAAAATGCAAGTGAATGTCATGGCCTTGAATTCAGGTCTTCCTGCCTCCGCGATTAGGGTTTCATCCACTGAACTAGCTAGCTTCCATCATCAAGATAGGAAGATTTGGAGGGGATAGATGGGTGGTTCGGTGGATAGAGAGCCAAGCCTAGAGATAAGAGGTCCTAGGTTCAGATCTGATCTTGGATACTTCCTACCTGTGTGACCCTGGGCAAATCACTTTGCCTCGTCCTTATTTATATATAGTCCTTATGCCCAATTGCCTAGTCCTTACCACTTTTCTGCTTTGGAATCAATACTTAGTATTGAATATAAGACAGACGGTAAGGATTTAAAAACAATGTCTGGAAAAGTGAGTTGAAGCTACCAAGGTCTGTAAATGCCTAACAGAGGCATTTGTATTTGCAACAGAGAGCCACAGAATCTTCTTGAATGGGGGAATGCTATGGTTGGACTTCTGTTTGGTGAATTAAGGTCAGTGAAGATTTGGCAGCTTTGTGGAGGATGGTCTAAAGAGGAGAGACAGCAGAGGTAGTAACAAACAAGTAGGAGTCTAATGCCGTAGTCTGGGTGAGAGCTGATCAGGGTTTTATACTAGGATTATGAGTGGAAAGGATGGATGCTGGAGATGTTGTAGAGGACTGAAAAGATGACAATTGACTGGATAGGAGAGGGGGTCAGGATAGAAGAATTGAGAATGATTTCAAGGTTGTGAACCTGGATGACTGAAGGGCAGTGCCTTCTTTAGAGGGAAGATAAAAAGGAGAAAATTTTCAGATAAAGACACTTAATTCTGTTTTGGAGATGTTGAGGTTGAGATTTCTATGGGATATCCAAGTGGAAATGTCCAGCAGGCAACTGGTAATTTTCTCCAACCATAGCACTATTACCTTAGTTCAGGCTGTCTACTTCTCTAACCTGAACATAGTAATAGTTTAACTGGCCTCCTTGTTTTTGTTCTGTGCCCTCTCTGATTCATCCACTACACAGCTGCCAAATAATCTTCGTCAAGCATAAACCTAACTATGTTGCTCTTCTTTGAAGGCTCCCTATTGACTAGGGCAAAATACAAATGCCTCCAGTTGTTTGAAGCCTTTCCTGCCTCTGACACCATGCATTGTATGGTTCTGTGCAACTGAACTTTCTAGGCAGCTCTCGCTATAAACTATAAGTTTGAAAGAAGGCACCATGATGACTTGGTAGGGAGAGTTTCCCCATTTGGGAGCTCCCTGTCTGAATAAAATCACAGATCTAATTCTGTGTCCTCTCCTCACAATCTGGTTCCTGCCTATTTCCAGGCTTATTGGCCATTCCTCCCCTTCATTGCACTGTGTTGCAAAATAGTGGACTTGTTGTTCCCCAATTCCACGTCATACCCCATCTCTGTCCCTTTTCATTCTATCCTCCATGCTGGGAATGGACTCTTACCTCTCCCCTACCTCTAAGAATTCAAAGTTTCTCTCATGGCACAGTTCATGTACCATCTCCTACAAGCATTCTTTTCCGCATTCCCTTAGTGGTTAATGCGTGCTCACCCTTCATCTTCCTCCTATGATGTTGCATATATACAAAACCATGGACTCTGGAAATAGAGAACCTGGTTTCAAATCCTCTTCTGACATTTACCATCTATGTGATGTTGGACAAACACTGACCCTCCCTGGGCTTGAGTTTCCTCATTTGTGAAACAAAAAGGGCAGACTATTCCACTTTTTTGATCCATGAGATTTGGGTGATCATATTTGTTTATGTGTGTCCCCTCCCTCCTCTTCCTTCCCTTTCCCATTAAAAACATCTGAGGAGGAAACAAGGAAACTATTTTGCTCAATTATATCAACAAAATTGGTAAGGTGAAAAGGAGGGATATTTACAAAAATGTTAAATATTCAGATGGATAGAATAGCTCAACTACTTAAATTAAAATTTAAATGAACAGAACAGCTAGGTTATTTAAATTAAAATTTTAATTAGATTATTTAAATAATCTAATATCAGGAAGAAAAAAAAAACCCTGAACAATCCACTTCCCAAAGAAAAGCTCCCTCCAGCCCAGATGGATTTATAAGTGAATTCTTTTTAATTTAATTTAATGCTTAATTAATGAATTAATTGGTTTTAGTGGCAAGTTTCCACATAAGTTTTCTAAAATTATATGATCCATATTGTTTTGTAAGTGAATTCTATCAAACATTCAAAGAAGAATTAATTCTAATATTACATAAACTTTTCCAAAACAGGAAAAGAATAGATCTTTCCAAACTCTACGATATAGGCCAAGATGATGGCTCAGTAGCAGCAAAAGCCAAAATCACTCTATTCTTCCAAACCAATCTTTTAAAAGCACTTCAAAATGACAGGAATCAGAATCCAACAGCAAGATGGAGTCAGGGGGCTCTGAAAACAACTTGAAAGGTAGCCAGAGAGATGACTTGCAGTGGATAAGAGGGAACTGGAAGCAAAACCACATTCAGAGGAGTACTGGTCAATCCCCCCTCACCCCCACCCCCACACACCAACCTCCCCTATTGCACTAGATGCTGAACCTGGGCATAGGCCAATTTTGGGATCCTGGGAGCCCAGGCTATACCAACAAAAGAGCATGTCAGACCCAGACCCACCCCCTTGAAGTCCCAAGTCTTGGCACCAGCCCCTAGTGAGATAGCACTGGACCCTAGCCCCAGGTCAAAATAGGCCAAACCCTGCAAGCCAGCAGAGAAAACAGAATCACTAAGCAACTTTCAGAATTCCCAGTCCACAGTCCAAAAAAAAAAGAACAAACTGCAGAAAAAACATTTAACTCTTCAAAATGTCTATGGAGACAAAGAGCAAAGAACAGAAACAACAACAGGACCTATCAAATCTGTAATCACCGACTCATCAAAACTGACTCTATTCTTTCAGGGGAAAGTATGGTAGTGTAATTAAATAGAAGGTTTCCAAACATTCCTGAAGAAAAAAAAACCACACTTAAAGAGAAAATTTGATGTCCAAATACAAAATTCAAGAGAAGCATAGAAAAGTGATTAAGAGAAAAAATTTAAGGACTTAAAAAGGTCCAATTGTTTATATTCCTATATGGAAATATATCTGTGAGTCTTAAAAAATTATTATCATGACGCCAAAACCAGGTAGAGAAAAAGTAGAGAAAGAAACCACAGATAAATATTTCAATCCAATATCAGTGCAAAAATAATGTTAGCCAACTGACAACATATATTTTATTTTTTTTAATTTACTTTTTTAAATTCTTACCTTCTGTCTTGGAGTCAATACTGTCTGTGTATTGGCTTCAAGGCAGAAGAGTGGTAAGGGCTAGGCAATGGGGGTTAAGTGACTTGCCCAGGGTCACACAGCTGGGAAGTGTCTGAGTCCAGATTTGAACCTAGGACCGCCCCTCTCTAGGCCTGGCTCTCAATCCATGAGCAACCCAGCTGCCCCCTGACAACATATATTTTAAAAGATCATAAATTAGGACCATATTGGAATTCTATTAGGAATATAGGGTTGGTTCAATATGAAGAAAACTATAAACATAAAAGACCATATTGTTTTTGGTAGGAAATTGAAATAGAAAAAATTTTATGGGAAAAATAATAAAAATGATTATATCAATAAATGTTGAAAAAGCATTCAATAGGATTTGACATCTACTTCTATTAAAATAATAATAGTAGCAAGCACAGGAATAAATGGATCTTTCCTTAATTTAAGTAGTTATCCATTAAAAACCAAGAGCCAACCAACATTATTTGTAAAGAGGGACTAAGAGTCTTTTCAATAAGATCAGGGAAAAAGCAAGGCTATCCATGACTACTCTTATGATTTAACAAAGTATTAGAAATGCTACTTATAGCAGTAAGATAAGAAAAAGAAATGAAGGGAATAAATACAGGCATATCATGAAGTGTGACAAAAAAAGAAAGAAAAAACAGCAGCAATGTTTGAAATGACCCACTAAAGTTTATCATGATTTCCAAGGAAGATTATGTACAGGCTTACTCCACTTGGGAAATGATTTCTGGACTTGAAGGCCCTTAATATGGGACCTTCTGTTATTGGTTCTAGTTGGCTAATCATGTGATGAGGAGTCTTGATCATATGTCTATGCAGTCAAAACTGTTAATGTCTTTGGAAAAACCAAAGTCAACTTTTTACTTATGTGAAGGAGCTAGGTGGCTCTTACACCATTCAATGAGAAATTATGTGGTAAAGGGAAGAGTCTTCAGGCCCTTCTTTCCCTCTAAAGCCATATGGCATCAAGATATGGAGTTCTTGGCTCTTTCACTTGAGGTGAAGGGAATCAGAGTCTCAGACCTGGTCAGGAAAGTGAGCCACATGAATCTGGGAGCTGAAATCTAGAACGGATTGAGCATCCAGTGTAGTATCAATGCCCTGAGAATCTAGGAGGGACCTCTGGGACTCCATCCAGCACAGTGAAAGGATTCGACCGCACCACATAAGAACATGACCTTGGTGGCAACAATGCTACATAGAAACTGAGCTGAGTTTGAGCTAACATTCCCAGAAACTCAGTTGGTGTATGCCCAGAGGCACTGAATCTCGTACCATTTACACTGTATATATCTTATCTGTACAATTTGCTAGTTATATTAGGCTATGAGTTCCTTGAGGGCAGGGAATCAATTTTTGCCAAATGCTATTGCCAAAATAGTGCCTGCCATATGGGAGACACTTCATAAATTCTTAGGGATTCAGGCTCCAGTCTCTTGAGTCTCCTCCAATCAATCTTTTACAGAATAGCCAAAAGAATCTTTCTAGTACATAGGAGAAGTAGCAGCATGGCATGGTAGCCAATATACCCCTTAATGCTACTCCTTCCATTTGAATGATCTCCAGTTTACCTGGCCTAGACTTAGTTTGTAGCTAGCATGTAACCCAACACATAGAAGACTGATAGGAAATGTTTATTAACTGAAAAATAAAATAAATTCTTAGGGATTGATTTGTTGACTATCAGCAATGTATTTCTTTTCAAGGAAGGGAAAATGTGTTTTGGAACAGTGTGGGATGGTGGAAAGTCCACTGATCTAAGAGACAAGATACCTAGGCTTTCTCCCAGCTCCATCACTAACTTGCTGTGGGACTATGGGCAAGTCAATATCCTACTCTGGATTTCTATTTCCTCCTCTGTAAATTGAGAGGGTTGGATTGGACAGATTATAAAGTTCCTTCTAGTTCCAAAACTCTCTGGCTTGGGTTTTCACAGAATCTTAGCCCTGGAAAAGATGAAGAGGGCAGCAAACTTTTCAAGTCCTTGAACAGGAATTTGTTTATACTCCTGGCAAGTCGACACCCAGTCTCCAGTGATGTACAACTTCATTTCCTTAGGGGGAACATTAGATAAAGTGCCAGACCTAGAGTAAAAAAGACCTACAAAGTAGACACTTAAATGTTTATTGATTGATTCAAGACCCAAGTTCAAATATGACCTCGTATACTTACTAGCTATGCGATCCTGGGCAAATGACTTCATCTGTTTGCCTCAGTTTCCTCAACTGTAAAATGGGAACTATGAGGATCAAATGAGATATTTGTAAAGCACAGTGCCTGGAATTTAGTAGGTGCTATTAAAAATGTTTACTCGTTATGTGGAAATTCATTATTAAAATAAAGAAAGAAAAAAATGCTTACTCTTTTTCCCACAGTCAACTGTTAGGACTTTTATTTCCATACGGAGTAAAAATTTGCTTCCCTGGAACCTTGCCACCCCTATTGCTCCTCATTCAAATCTCTGAGATCTAGTCTAATGCCATGAAGGCCCTTCAAATATTTGAAGACAGCTAGAGAGAGGTTAGCCCAATCCTTGCACCAATTTTCCCAGATCATCTCAGAGTGTGAGGTAGACAAAGGGAAAACATGTTTCAGCAGCCTGACTTCAGCCAAATTCCCAGCTGTGTTAGTAGAGTAACCCTTCTGGGATTTTAAAAATCTGCTGCCAAAACTGAGCTTTTAGGTTCAGCTTGCACGTCATTTACAAATCAAATGAGACAACGGTATGTAAAGGGTTTCACAAACTTTAAAGTCTATATAAGTGACAGCTTTTATCATTGTTATTCTTCCTTCTCTTCCACTTTCCCCAATCTCTAAAGTTCACATTTCCTCTGTTCTTAGTTTCTCTGCTTTTTCTAGCAAGATGCCTAGCTTCAGGGTCACTGTAACCCAGTCAAATGATTCACTTAACTGTCTAAATAAAAATAATTTCTTTCTAGGTTTCTAAGGCTTGCTTAGAAGCAACCTCCAAATCCGTAAGAGCTCCAGACTTCCAAATTCTATGCAAAGATTACTGTTCTAGGTTTCATGTTTGAGAAGCACTGCCTACATCAACAAAGCAAAAATAAAAACTCCCAAATCGATGATCAGAAGAAGAAAAAATGCTAGTAAACGCTGCGATCTAATATTGGTTTCTAGTACTATGATTCTGCCCCATTTTTCTGCCCCTAGCATCTCACATAATACCCTCCTTGTAGTCCGTGTCTGGCCCCAAGGACTCATTCAGTCCAACAAAGCATTCATTCTTTGGTGTCCATAGCTGGGACACCCCTGCCCTGCACTAGTTTTCCAAAGTCTAAGGTCATCGGCCTGGATTTGGAACAATGCTTAGTCTGGGTATAGGAAGATGTATGACCAAGGATAGCTAGGTGGCGCAATGGAGAGAGTGCCTGGCCTGGAGTCAGGAAGACATCTTCCTGAGTTCAAATCCAGCCTCAGACATTAACTAGCTATGTGACTCTGGGAAAGTCACTTAACCCTGTTGGCCTCAGTTTCCTCATCTATAAAATGAACCAGAGCAGGAAATGGCAAACCATTCTAGGATCTTTGCCAGCAAACCTTCAAACGAACTTATGAAGAATTGGACGTGACGGAACAGTAACAACAATGACCTTTAAAATATAGTTATTTCCAGGTATCAAGTGATAAAATGTGTACAATCCAGTAGAATTGCTTATTGGCTCAGGGAGGGGAGGAGAGAAAGAAAATGAGTCATGTAAACATGGAAAAATATTTTTAAAAAAATAAAAAAGTTTTTCTGGAGGCAGCTGGGTAGCTGCTCAGTGAATTGACAGCCAGGCCTAGATGGGAGGTCCTGGGTTCAAATTTGACATAGCTGTGTGATCCTGGGCAAGTCACTTAATCCCCATGGCCTAGCCTTTACAGCTCTTCTACCTTAGAATCAATACAGAATATTTTAAGACAGAAGATAAGGGTTTTAAAAAATTGTTATTTCCCCTCTTTTGGCCTCAGTTTCCTTCTCTGTAAAATGAGATTAGGTTACATAGAGAGGGGAGAGACTTACCTTCCTTTGTATCACTGATTCCTCTGGCAGTCTGGTGAAATAAAATCTACTGATTCTGTCTCAGAATAATGTATTTTTAAAAATAATTAAAAGATAAGGGAGTAGCTAGATGACTTAGTGATGGAGCACCAAGCCTGGAGACAGGAGGTCCTGGGTTCAAATATTCCCAGCTGTGTGACTCTGGGCAAGTCACTTAAACCAAATTGTATAGCCCCAATTACTCTTCTGTCTTGTAACAGAAGGTTTCAACAGAAAGTGTACTTATTATTAATTCTAAGAAAAGCGGTATCATTTTTTTTAATGATAAATTTCAGTTGGGTTAGTGAAAATAAAGATGTCATTTTTCTTCTCGTTTGATCCTCTGAACTGGATCCATAGAGCCCTAGAAGTCAGTGGACCCCATGATAAGAACTCCTGGATCTCTCAAATTCCTTCCAGTTTTGTCATTTGGTTTGTTTTCAACTTCTAAAAATAAATTATGTGTTTATAGCTATGCGCACACACGATGGCACAGAAGCATGGAATTTCAGAGATGAAAGAGACCTTAGGAGTCATCTAGGCTGACCTGTACCTCTAAGGAATCTCCTTTACAACCCACCTGACAAGTGGCCAATCAGTCTGTATTTGAAGACATCAGGTCGTCTTTAACAGCTTTCTAGTCACTTCCTTTCGCTCTCTGTTTATTCATCTCTGCATCTGGAAGTTCCTCTGTTGGAAGGGTCTTTCCACCTCTAACATTCTGTGGTTGGGCCCTTTCGGTTTGGACATTCTACATTCTGAGGGTTCGCCCAGTCCTGATATCGTGTTCTAGGGGCCCTTCTGGCTCTGCTGGTCCATGCTCTAAGGGCCCTTTGGGTAACGACATCTCATGGATTCTCCCAGCTCTAACATTCTGTAACTATGTGTGTGTGGAGGAGGGCAAAGTCTAATGAACTTGAGGGTTTTGTTATTGTTGTTATTACTGTTTATGATGGCTTTGACAGGAAAGCTATGAAGTTTTTATCAGAAATATTTTGCTATTATCTAAATGGAAAATATGCAAACTTGGGTAATTGAGACACTCAGTGTTTCCAAGGTAAGAGGCTTCTTGTGTTTCTTTATCATGGCTCAGATAGAAAGTTAAAGATAGAATAGGGGAAAACACAAGACTAACATCAAAGGCAACCACCAATGGGAACCCTGGCCACCCTTCAAAACCCTTGAGCTTCAGTTCAAAACAGAGGAGCAGATACTCTCAGGATGATCTTAACCTCCAAAATCTCCACTTTTTCTCCTTTTTTTTTTATAACTAGCAACACTTGGGGCAAATTCACATATTTTGAGATAACACACGTCTTATTTTGTTCTCTTTTTGAGAAATGTGTCCAGTTTACAATGATGACTCCAAATTCGCCTGATTACTCCATATTAAGATATATATAAGATAGAAGGAGGTGCTCAGCTTCTTCTATTCTCCAAGCTAATGAGACCATATCTGCACTATTGGATTCAAGAAGATCTCTTTCTTTCTAAGGGGGGGGGGGAACTCCCACATTCATTTTTATAGAGGGAGTAATTTGGGCCAACAGAGGGAAAGTTCTACCATAAGTAAATCTAAATCTCAGGTTTTACTCAGTTGTGTCCAACTTTTCATGACCCGATTTGGGGTTTTCTTGGCAAAGATACTAGAACAAAACGATTTGCCATTTGCTTTTCTAGTTCATTTTACTGATGAAGATACTGAAGTAAAAAAAGGGTGACTTGCTCAGGGTTATACAGCTAGACGGTGTCTGAGGCTGGATATGAACTCAGGTCCTCCTGACTCCAAACCCAGCACTCTATCTACTATGCCATCTACCTCCTATTTGTCATCTCAGGTTTACTCCGTGAATTCAATTAAATAAATAAATATGAAGTGCCTACTATGTGCAGGGAGAAAAAAACAACACATGAAATGATACAAAGATTCAGCATATCCATGTACTTAAATGAGAAAACAGTTCTCTTTATTTTCATTAGCCTTTGATTGAAACAGTATTTCTTTCAATTCAAAACTACATCCTGAGAAGAGACTGATAGGCTTCAGCAGATTGCCCAATTTTTCTCCTATTTTTCCATCTTTTTTCTCCTACTTCTGATTTAATAAAATTATAAAATTAGGGCTGGTCTAATAATTTTAACTATTACAACACAAAAAAGAAGATTAAGAACCTCTGGCATGGTGAACAGAGCGCCCTCTTCAGTGGAATGAAGCCCTGGGTTCAGGTCTAACCTCTGACATGTACTTGTGTCATCCTGGGCTAGTTGCTTAATTGTCTGTTCTCCCCAACAATTCTGGGAGGATTTAGCGCATGGGTAGGGAGAAGGTTTCCTCATCAGGAGTTCCCTAAATAAATGAAAGCACAAACTGTAGCAAGCACCAAGTTGCTTGTTAAGAGGCAGAAACACTTCCTGGTCCTAAAGGGTTTCCATTCGGAGCTCTTTCGGATCAGCCTTCTAAAGCCATCTAAAAGTTGGAGCCTTAGAATAGGAATTAGTCACTACCTGACTTGGGGCACCAAGTGCTCTCGTTATGCTATCTCACTTGCCCATCTCTGGCAGCAGTTCAAGATGACTGGCCTTTGGACATTACTGTTACTAAGCACATTCGGGTCATAGGATAGGCTATGTGTCACGAAGGGCACTGATTGGAAGCCTGGCTACAGAATGGCAACAAGTTTACTTGCTGTTGCACGCAGAAATGATTCACTAAACACAGTCAGGGCAACTGTTTTCCCTCCCTAAGAAACAAAACTTTAAAGTTACCATTTTAAAGCTACCATCGAAGCATTCTGAGGCAAGAAAGACCAGACCCAGGTGGTAAAGTGTTTTAATTTGTTTCCCTCTAAACTGGTTATGGATTAATTGCCAGTAGAGACCAATCATTCTAATGGCAAACATCTATTAAGCATTCACTATAGGGAAGGTCCTGTCCTGGGCAATTTGGGAGTTCAGCCAATAAAGGTTATGGGAGCTACTAAGTCACCTGGTCATCAGCCCAGAAAGTGGTCTGTGAAAACATATGTACCCCTCAATATGACCAATTAGTCTCAATGAATAGAAGAAATGAACATACTGGAGAGGGATTATTAAATTGGCTAATAATGACTATTATTAGAGGTAGCTGTTGCTCAGTGGTTAGAGCACTGAACCTGGAATCAGGAAGATCAGCATTTCAAACCTGGCCTTGGACATGTCCTAGCTGTATGACTTTGGGTAAGTCATTTCATCTCTCTATAACTAGGAAGAAGCTAAGCTGCTCAGTGGTTAGAGTTCTCTAAGTCTGGAGTCAGTAAGACCTGAATTCAATTCAACCTTCATTTCTTTCCTAGTTGTTTGGCCCTGGGCAAGTCATTTAATCTCTGAATGACTGACAAAAAGAGCCACTGGATCCAATGGAGAAGGAAATGGCAAACCACTCCAGTATCCTCACCAAGAAAACCCCATGGATTGCTATGGTCCATGGGATCATGAAGAGTCAGACAAAACAACAAACAATGCTGACTGTATGGCCAAGTGGGTAGAGATATAGCACTATATGGTACAGCAGAGAGTGCTGGTCCTGAGTCAGGAAGAGTCATCTCCCTGAGTTCAAAACCAGCCTCAGACATACTTACTAGCTGTGTGACCCTGGGCAATTCATTTAACCCTGTTTGCCTCAGTTTCCTCATCTGTCAAATGAGCTGGAGAAGGAAATGGCAAACCATTCCAGTATCTTTGCCAAGAAAATCCCAAATGGAGTCACAAAGAGTTGCTCTGGATGGGAAAATGACTGAACAATAGTACTGATTATGCTGACCCAAAGGTAGTTCAAAGTCACTCTTAAGCCACTCTGGTAACACCAGTTCTATCTTCTAATATAGACCAAGAAGCTAAAAGTTGAGCCAGACCAGATCAATACAAGATCAATACATACAAGGGCAAGAAGCTCTTGACTCATCCACCTCTCCAGAGTAGGGTCATGATCCACCTACTAAGAGAAGGAAGGAGTCTGTCTGATTGCTTGAATGAATGGAAGTATCTCTTGAGATTATTAAAACAAACAAAAAACCTCTTACCTTCTGGTCTTATAATCTATAGATTATATCAATATCAATTCTAATATAGAAAAATGCTAAGGACAAGGTGATTGCTAAGGATCACAGAGCTAGGAAGGATCTGAGGCCATATTTGAACCCAGGTCTTCCTGACTCTAGACCTGGCACTCTATTCACTATGTTACCTAGCTGCCCCCTTTCAACAAGCTTGAAAAGAGAATTCTTCTAAAGATCAGTCAAAGGATGAATATATGGTTTCAGAAAACTTCTCTAAAGGTAAACCAAAAGTTAACTATTTTTTCTGTGAAGAAGTAAGTTTTTCCCTTCCTTTCCCCCTGAGCTTAGTCACTGTGTTTTGTCCCAGTGTGGAATTTTCCTATCCCCCAGGAATGTGACCATTGGAACTCCAAAATGGCTTCTATTGAGAGATTTTCGGAGTCAGGAAGGTGTCTGTCTTCATCTTTGGCTATTTTTCTCTGTAAGCCTAAAATCTCAGTTTAGAATAATCAGAATAATTTCTGGCAGACTTGTGCCTAAAATGTATAGGATGGATTTCCCTCCCCATTTCTATGAAACTTGTTATAACTGTTTTGTGGAATGTTGTGTTGTTTGCGAGGAACCATGCTCTACTGAATCCATCCGCAAACATTAGTAAGCACCTACATGTGCCATCTACTGGGATAGCCCTGAGAATGTAATAAAGACAGAATGGACACACTTTCAGCTTCCAAATAGCTGACGTGATCATGGGAGATGACATTGACATCACCTCCTTTCTAGAAAAAATCAAGTGAGTGATTTGCCCTCCCATCTGAACATGGAGCTGGACACTGACTTAAGTATTTGTATACTATGTACTGGGTACTCTGCTAGCTAAGCACTTTACACATACTTTCCCATTTAATCTTAATCTCTACAATGACCCTTTGGGGTATGTGCCTTTATTATCCCCACTTTATGGTTGAGGAAACTGAGGCAAAATGACTTCCCCCGCGTTAAACAGCTAATAAATGCCTTGGATAGGATTTTAACTCAGGTTTCTAGCTCCATTCCTGGAACACTATCCATAGTGCCACTAGTGGCCTCAACTCTGTGATCACTTAAAGGTATTTTTTTTTAATCCTTACCTTCTATTTTAGAATATTAAATATTGGTGCCAAAGTAGAAAAACAGTAAAGATTAGGCAATTGGGGTTAAATGACTTGCCCAGGGTCACAAAGCTAGGAAGGATCTGGGGTTACATTTGAACCCATGACCTCCAGTCCCTAGGCCTAGTGCTTTATCCACTGAATCACCTAGCTGACCCAAGGTAATTTTTATTCATGGATTCTTTGATTTTCATCAACCCCTGGTATTTAAATTTTATTACATGGAATATTATTAATATCTTAGACAAGTTAAAAACCTCTCTCTGATGATCACTATTTTTATGATCTTGGGTAAGTCACTTACCATTGCTAGGCCTTAGTTTCCCCACTGGTAAAATAAGGTTGAACTATATGGTCTTCTATGTGTACCTAAAATATATATCCAGATAGTATAAACAGGAAGAGAAGATGAATTTGGTCACTTGATGAGAGGACTTGTTTTGCTTGACTATACTGATATATTATATGGAGTGGGGGTGCTCTTTTTTGGTAAAGGGGAGAGTTATAGAAGGAGTGGGGAGAGTGATAGTGATGTGAAAAAGAAAAGAAAGAAAAGAATGTCAAAGAACCATTTTCAGAAATACATCGAACAAATCTGATTGCAAACTGAAGCCCTCCATCTTTCATTTTATTTCCTTTGTGAGTTTTTTTTATTTTGTCTGTCTTGTGTCATGGCATGGGGAATATGGAAATCAGTATTGCAAGAAAGCACTGATATAACCTATATCAGACTATTTACTGCCTCCAAAATGGGGGAAGGGCAGGGAGGGAATTTGAATCACAAAATAGCAAGACAATAATTCTCAAATTTTGTTTCTATGTGTAACTGAATAAGTAAAATAAAACAGTTAAAAAATATAGAGAACAGAAGGGAATTCAGGAGGTAGGTAAGTAGGGGGGTACTAAACAGGCCATGTAAAATTGAATCTATATTTAAACAAGCCATGTGGAATCAAGACTCATGGACTCATTTACCATCATTTTTGTCTTTCATGGACCGTCCATGGTTGGTGAAGTCTGTCAAGTACATAGTAATAAAAAAGACCCCCCAAAAAGTTTAATGAGGGGGTTGGACTCTAGCCTCTAGGGTTCCCTTTCAGTTCAAAATCTACTTCCCTCTGAAAACTTTTGAGTTGAGTGAACAGTTGTGATGAACAAGCACTGTAATATGCAATTAGTTAACCAAGAATAAACCACAAAGGCTGGAGGAGCTCACTTCCAGCAAATATAGAGGGAAGGGGAATTTGGCAGTGACCTGTGAGAATCTGCTATGTTTGGGTTTCAGCTGGGGAAAGTAGCAGTTATGTGTGTTCAGGGTATAGCTTGAACCCCCTCTTAGGGGAAAGTTGAAAAGACTGGGGAAACACTTCTCTATTTTCAAGATTATCAATGAGAATCAAGTATTCCTTGAATAAAGGTTTTAATAAATAATGAAAAGCTTTAAGAGGAAAACAAGGAAGAAAAGGAATGTGGAGAGGCAGAGGGAGTTCTACTCTGCATAAAAAGGGTAGATGGTGGAACAGAAAAACAAAGAGAAGGATAGAAAGAAAGAGTGCTGAGCATTTGGAGCTGAGAAGGATGGATCAGGACCGTCTCAAGGTCCAAGGAGTGATCAACAGGTACTATCAGGAGAATGGTCATTGGTACCACTCAGTGAAAGAAAATAAGGTGACTCTTTCCTGAGAATTAGTGGCCCAGCAAGGGAGTTTATCTGTCCGCCTGGCATAAACACTGGACAGGTCTGCTATTTTCCTGAGGGAATATATCTGGGAAGGGAAGGAGAACCTCCTGAGACTTGTCAAACCTGACAACCACTAGCCACCATGGACAATTCGCATAGAAATAAAGGGCAGCACCCAAAGGAACCGAGGAAATGTTGCTAAGGCTTGACAAGTCCTGGGCAAGAAATGTTAAGATCTGTGAGACAAAGGGGTGCTTTCATCATGGCTGCTCATCAAAGGTACAAGCCTTGAAGAAAAAGGTCAATTTGGAAAGTTAATAGATGCCCAAGGTCATTTCTAAGGAAAGGATTTGGATTTCTAGACCACAGTTCAAAACAATAAATGACTGGCCAGGGATGGAGGATACCTAATAGAGGGTCAGCAAAACTCAACCCATTGGCCTAGGAGGAATTCTTAACCTTTGTGGTCTCAAATGCCCACTTCTTCAGTCAAGTTGATCCATGAAGCAGTAATGTGGCCTCCAGAAGACTGTCTGCCTCTTTTGTAAACAAATAGGATTCAAGTAGCCATCTTAGAAAGGGTTTTAGAAAATGCTAGGTTTGGAGGCAGAACTTTTTCAATTTGATACTAGCTTTTCACATCCCAGTGGCCTCATTTGTAAAAATAAGAGGGTTACATTCCTTTTTTTTTTTTTAAACCTTACCTTCCATCTTGGAGTCAATACTGTGTATTGGCTCCAAGGCAGAAGAGTGGTAAGGGCTAGGCAATGGGGGTCAAGTGACTTGCCCAGAGTCACACAGCTAGAAAGTAGCTGAGGCCAGATTTGAACCCAGGACTTCCCATCTCTAGGCCTGATTCTCAATCCACTGAGCCACCCAGCTGCCCCCATTACATTCCTTTTCTGACTCTTAATCCTACAATTCTATTGCTGTCATGGAGGGAAACAGAGGTAAGAACTGCAGGAAGGAAGATGTCGCTGCTAAGATGTTCCCATGGATGCCTGCAAGTTATGCTGTGTGTTGGAACCAAATAACTCAAACATACCACCCACTCCTTCTCTGAAAAATCAGCCAAGGAAGGATTAACTTGCATTACTTCCTGCTTCTTAGTTAAGGTGGGTGGGGGACAGAAACCAAGGAAGCTTGTAAGCTATTAGTCACCCATGGGAGCAGACAGCATCCTAAGGTTAGATCAAATCGGCCAACATGCACCTACTGGGTGTCCAGCAATTCAATGACACCAAGAAGGCACCCCAACTATTCTAGATGTCAGTCTCAATTATTGTCTCTGTGAATTTTCTGCGCATTTAAAGTCATCCATAATTTGGCTCCTCTCTTTTCAACTTCCCCTCATTCTTCACCTTCATCTACCCCTTAATGAATAGGTAAACATAGGGAAGTGAGTTCACTTCCCCGAACCTCGGTTTGCTCACCTGCAAAAAGGGCATAATATGTGTATGCCTCATTGCAGATGTCATACTTTAACCTTAAAGCACTATAGGAATGTGAGTTATAATAATGTGATTCTTATAACCAAGGAATAGTGTTCTAAACTGACTAAATAAATTAATTCAAAATAAAATAAAAATGTGAGTTGTGAGTGAGAAAACAAAGCCTCAGTATCCTCAACTATAAAACTCAGCTTAGAAATCATACATTTCTTTTTATTTATTTTGGGCCCTTACCTTTTGTCTTAAAATCAATATAGCAAACAAGTGGTAAGGGTAAGCAATTGGGGTTGAGTGATTTGCCCAGGGTCACACAGCTAGAAAGTATCTGAGACTGGATTTGAACCCAGGACCTGCACCCTATTTACTGTGCTACATTTAATCATACACTTTTAATTGTCTATTGTGTACAAAGCACTGGATACACAAAGACAAAAACAACTAACAATAGTTCCTGTTCTTAGCTAGCTCATATTCTCCTGGGCAGGAGGGGATAGATACCACATTATCCAGATCAATATGATACAAAGGCAGCGCCAAGTCCTCCAGGAAACATTCTCTTTTTGGGGACCAGGGAAGGCTTTGTGAAGGAGGTGGCACCTGACCAGAGCCTTGAAGCCAGGAGAGTATTCTGAAAGGTGAGGACGAGGAGCCTGGAGACAGCTAATACTTCCCTTTGGCTGGAAGGACAAGGCAGGACTCAAAAGGAAACCCTGTGGAAAAAGGCTGCAAAGGCAGCTTGGACATCCACTGGGGAGATTCACAGGCTCCAGCCTGATCCTTTAGGCAAGGCAGAGGCACCACCAGTTTTTTGAGGAGGTGATGGAGTCATGGTAAAGGAGGAAGATGACTTGGGCGGTTTTGTGCCAGCTGGACTGGACTGAGAAAGCCTGGGGGGCCCCAGGGATCTGCTAGAAGGCCTATAAAATCGCCCAGGTCAAAATCCGATTTAACTTAATTCAATAAATAGGCATTAAAGAGCAGCTGTGTGAAAGGCCCAGAGCTGACATTTTATTTGGGGATAAAACATGTGCAATATTTCCAAATCATGACGCCATTTGGCCATCCTCTCCATCCCCCTCCCATGGGAAGCCGGGGCTGTGAGAGGCGAGCTTTCCATTCAGCACATACACAAACTAGCTTCACCTCAATCTCTGACTGCTGCTCCCTCCCCTAAGCCTGATGGCCACAGGGCACTTCTGTCTGTGGGTACAGCTGGAGAGCCCATGACCTCCTCAAGGTCTCCCCAAGTCTTTGGCAGAAGACTAGAAAGAGAGAGGGGGAGAGGAGAGGGAAAGGAGAGAGAGGAAGGAGGGGGAGAAAGGGGAGGACAGAGACAGATAAAGAGACAAGAAGAGACAGACAGGGAGAGGGGGAGGAGGAAGAGGAGAGAGAGGAAGGAGGGGGAGAAAGACGGGGTGGGGGATAGAGACAGACAGAGACAAGGAGAGACAGGCAGACAGAGAAGTGGAAGGGAGGGAGAGAAGAGAGAGGAAGGGGGGGGAATAGAGACAGACAAAGAGACAGAGACAGAAAGAGAGGGCAAAAAAGAAGGAGAAGACAGAGAAAAAGAAAGAGACAGCAACGGGGGGGGGAGTGAAAAGACAGAGAAAGAGAGAGGGAGAGGAGAGAGAGGAAGGAGGGGAGAAAGGGGAGGACAGAGACAAAGAGACAAGGAGAGACAGACAGAAAGAGAGAAGGGGAGGGGAGGGAAAGAGGAGAAAGAGGAAGGAGGGGGAGAAAGATGGGGGACAGAGACAGACAGAGAAGACAGACAAAGAGAGACAGAAAGAGAGGGCAAGAGATAGAAGACAGACAGAGGGAAAGAAAGAGACAGCAACAGAGGGGGGAGTGGAAAAACAGAAAGAGAAGAGAGCGAGGGGGGGCGGGGGCGAGGGCGGGAAGTGCTGAGCTATGCAGTGTCTATGAAGGATTAAGATCAAGCCTAAGAATCCAAAAGTAAAATGGCCAGTAAATGACCTAATCTCCCAAGTAAGGAAAGTACAGATGACAACAGGTGCACAGCCTGGAGACCCCCGCCAAGAGCCTGGAGGGGTCCTCTGCCACAAACGGGCAGAAGAGTGGCGGATTTTGCATGGCTACAGCTGGTGCGCTCCCTGGGAGCTACTTACACACACTGAAATTGCACAGGGGAACAACTAGACGGTCTAACAGGTCAGTGGAGACAATGTTCACTCAATGTCTCCCCCCTGGAGACTGGAAAACTACTGTGACTGGGACAGGTCAGGAGAGACCGGGAGTGATACAGCAGCTCCGCGTTATCCCTCAGGGAAAGGAAGGGCAGAAGTCCCGGCCCCAGAAGGTATGAAACACTTAGTGAGCTGAGCAGAGCAATACAAGTTCTAACATAAATTCAGAGAAGTCCAAGGAGCATTGGGTAAGAATTAGGCGTTCTTACAAGTGGGGCGGAAGGGAAGTGGCGCCCTGGGAAAGACTAAATGAAGAAGTTGGCGCCTGAATTAAGCATTAACCAAAGGGAAGGATTTCAGCAGGGACAGCCATAGAGGCCGGCGGGTACCAACTCAGTTCAAATATTTAGTAAGCTTCTGTGTACAAAGCGCCGAGCTGGGCATTGGGGCCACGAAGACAAAACCAACAATGTGTCTCAATGTCCAGGTGGGAGAACACAGGAATACAAATTGGCTAAAGTCAAAATCCAGCTATTGCTACAGGTTTTGAAAGCTTCTTGGGGTTTGCTAAATCCTCGCACTGCGATTGTGAGGAAGAAGTACAAATAGTATCCTGCTATTCATATCAATGCTCAGCACAAAAATCTTCCCTCGACCCTGACACTTTCACCTCAAGCTAGCGTTCTCCACTTCTTGTACCATTCACTGCTAAATGCCTAGAACGTTCCCTGCTCTCATCGTGGCTGTTTTCTCCTCATCCCCCATATTCACTAGTCCCTTGATTGTGACTTCCGACACCACTCTACAGAAACTGTTTTCTACAGTGAATCATCAAGTACTTATTGTTCACAGAGCTGGGCTTCATAACAATGAACCGTGATCCCTGCCAGAAAAGAACTTCCATTATTCCATTCTGCCAGCAATGGCCTTTTCTCAGTCCTCATCCTCGCTGATCTTACTGCAGCAGTTGAACCTGCATGGGTTCATCCCAGTGGCATCCTCTCAAACTTGATATGTCCACATAATTAAGTTCATTATTTGCCTCCTTTGGGCTTCTGTTTCTATCCAGGGTTCTGCCATCTTCCCATGACCCATCTCCACCCTCTCCCTCATCCTCCATATTTAGCCAGTGGCTGGAGTATTTTTTTTTTAATCCTGAATGTTTGGTTACTTTTGTTTTAACATCATCTTTATTTTAAATTATATGCCTTATCCCTCCACTACCCAATTAACTATCCCTCCCAACAATGGAAAAAAATGGGGGGAAAGTTGTTCAGGAAAAGAGAATCAACACATCAATCATGTCTGCTAACATGGATGGTGTTCCCCTTAACAATTCTGACCCTAGGGGCAATTAGGTGGCTAAATAGATTGAGAACCAGGCCTAGTAACAGGAGGTTCTGGGTTCAAATATGAGCTCAGATATTTCCTATCTATGTGACTGTCCTTTTTTCTTTCTTTGAACTCTTACCTTCCATCTTAGAATCAATACCACATATTGGTTCTAAAGCAGAAGAGTGATAAGGTAAGGGCTAGGCAATGGGGGTTAAGTGACTTGTCCAGAGTCACAAAGCTAGGAATTTTTGAGGCTAGATTTGAACCCAGAACGTACAGACTCCAGGCATGGCTCTCTGTCCACTGAGCCATCCAGCTGCCCCTAATTTCTCTCCTTTCTATTGCAATTGCACCTGAGTGCCAAAATTATTTTTCTAAAAGCATAGGCCTGATTATGTCACTCCCTTGCTCAAAGATCATCAGTAGCTCTCTACTGCCTTTAGGGGGGAAAAAAGCAAACTCCTCAATTTGACAGTCTGACTGTGACCTACCTTTTCAGTCTTATTTCATAATACTCTCTTTTATGTACTCTATTCTAGTCAAACTGTCTTACGTGTTACTCCCTATATTTGACATGTTATGTCCTGACTCTGCCTTTGTGCCAGATTTCTCCCATACCAGAAAAATGCCCCCTTATCTCTGCCTCAGAATTCTTAGCTTTCTGGAAAGCTCAGCTTTTTTCTGGGAAGCATTTCCTCATCTCCCTAGTTATTAGCATTTCCTCTCTGCACAAACTATTCTGCCTTTTCTTACCTGAATGAATGATAAACCATTTCTTAAGTGCTTACTATATACTAGGCACTGTGCTAAGAACTGGGCACACATATAGATAATTGATACTGTAATACAGAAAAGTAGCTTAGGAGCTCAAACTAGGGTGGCTGGCAACAGAGGGACAGAAAGGTATCTGTCTTGTCAAGGAAAAATCTGCAGCACTTATGGAGTCCAGTAGAAAAACCATGTCCCTTATTTCAGCTTTTCTACAAAATGTGCTTTATCCAAAAGATGCAAGCAATTTGCCCTTCCTCTAGGCCAGTGATGGGCAACCTTTTGACCTTGGTGTGTCAAAATTTGCCCAAAAAAAGAGCATAACTTGGGTGGTGTCTCTTCAAGAAAAAACCCCATAATTTCCCAGTATTTATAGTTTAAATAACAAAAATGTATACTTGTAATATATAACTGTATTTAATAAACCAAAAACTAATTATTTAACTTGTCTACTTAGTGACTTCTTTGTTCAACTGTCAGTCTGTTTTTTTTATTGGTCTTCATATTATCAACTTGTGTGGGGTGCCATGAACTAAGATAAGTGAGGGGGAGGGGGAATTCTTTAACTAACATGCCTATTGGTGACTTTTTTGTTGCTGAATTTCATTGGCTAAATCTTCATTTGAAAGTTGGTATTTTGTACACTTCAAGCCCAAGAAAGTACTACTAACTTTGTGAGAATAAGGTCTCACAAAAATATGTAGAGGGGAAAATTGTGAGTAAAACCATTGTTATATTTTTTCAGGGTGCTAAAAGTGTCTGGTAATTGGTTCCAGGCACTCCAAATTTCCTGTTCGTAGTGGCACTCCTCTTGATTCTCCAAGAGGCACCCATAGCGCAGGCCCCAAGCCTCTCCCAGTCTCCCCCTCACTTATCTCAGTAATGATGGTCAAAGATCGAATCTCAGCCTAACTGGAAGTCCCAGAACTAGACACGTTATGCTGGAGTTATGTTGTTTTGGCCTACAGGCCTCTGGCACAGAGTGTCTACATTATACTACAGCAAATGTTTTATCCTTGGCTACTATGCCTGGCCTTGCAGGAGCCAAGGATGAAACGTCCTTCTCAGCATGCAGCCTCATGCCATTGAAAATGGCTACATGTGTCACGTGTATCATAGGTTCACCATCAGGGCTCTAGGTCCATCTACAGGATAGGGTCATGCACCAATTTTCTTTTTTTTAATTAATTTTTTTTAAATTTTAAACCTTTACGTTCCGTCTTGGAGTCAATACTGTATTTGTGAAAACAAGATAATTTTATTATTTCCTTGTTAAGTTTATGTACCTAATAAATTTACAATATCATAGTTGTCTTTTTTGTCTTTATGTACTGAAATCTGTTGATAATTAAGTTCATAATAAGAGGGTTGTATGTTTTTGTGTGTGTGTGTATGAAGATGAGAAAAATGGCCTTGGATCAGTAGTTTCTAATATTTTTCTGATCTTTTTTTCCCAGTGATAAAAACACTCAAGATTTTCTCCAAGCATTTAGTTTGCTCTTCTATTCCAGCTATCTTTTTTTTTTTTTTATAAAAACTCTTACCTTCCATCTTGGAATCAATACTGTGTATTGGCTCCAAGGCAGAAGAGTGGTAAGGGCTAAGCAATGGGAGTCAAGTGACTTGCCCAGGGTCACACAGCTGGAAAGTGGCTGAAGCCAAATTTGAACCTAGGACCTCCTGTCTCTAGGCCTAGTTCTCAATCCACTGAGCTACCTAGCTGTGCCCTCTTTTTCTTTTTTTTTAAACTCTTACCTTCTGTCTTAGAATGAATGCATAGTATTAGTTCCAAAGTAGAAGAGCTTTGGGGCAATAGGGATTGCATGACTTGCCCAGGGAAGTGTATGTAGGAAGTAGCTGAGGCCAGATTGGAACTCCCATTTCCAAGACTCCCATCTCTACCCCCTGAGCTGGTACCTGGCTGTCTGCTGCATACATAGATTTTCAAGAAAATCTTTCCTCAAGGGCAAGTTTCCTCAAGTAAGCCTAATCCTTTTTCTTAGTCATCTATCACTTAGACCTAGTCATCTCCTCTGGCAGCAATTCAAGCCCAAAACAATTCTTTCAATTTCATATGAACAAAGGAAACTAAAGGCATCATGATGTTTTGGAAAAGATCACTGGAATCTTTTTTTTTTTAAGATCACAGAATCCTAAGTTTTAAAACTGAAAGAGCCCTAAGTCCCACTCCTTCATTTTATGGTTGAGAAAACTAAGGTCCAGGGATTTTGACTTGGTTTTGTCATTTATGTAGCCATAAGACCATAGCAAATCACTTAGGTCTCTTAAAAGGAAGGGCCTCAACATTTGGTCATTAAGGTCTAAATCCTATCCTGGAGGTGGGGGGGAGTCAGCTGGGTGGCTCAGTGGATTGAGAGACAGGCCCAGAGATGGGAAGTTCTGGGTTCAAATCTGACCTCAGACACTTCCTAGCTGTGTGACCCTGGGCAAGTCACTTGACCCCCATTGTCTAGCCCTTATCACTCTTCTGCCTTAGAACCAGTGCACAGTATTGATTCTAAGATGGAAGATAAGGGTCAAAAAAAACCCCCTATCTTGTGTAAGTAACTGCCTCTCTTTCCCCAGTTCCCTTCAAGCACTATCAATTTGGGTTCCTATTATTTATGAGCCCCCATCTAGTGTGCTCCCATTAATTACCAACCAGGTAGTCTTAATTAGCTTTTCTAAGATGGTGTGATAAGAATAGTTAGTATGAAAACTTCTCCCCAAAAGTTTATGATACTCTCCCCTTAAATATGTGGAGTCCCTGAGGAGAGGAGGCTCAAAATCAGAGAACATATGTGGCAAAGGGGCAATTTTCCTGGTTAGATTGAAGTCTTTTCCTCCCTATGTGAAATCCTCATAAAGTTTGTGTGATTTTCTGCAGGGCTTCAAGGTTTGCTGTCCAGATAAAGTCCTGAAGCTGCCTTAATGTCTAATTTGTCCTTGGCTCTCAATAAATATATTGCCATTAGACAATATCATTCTGAGGACAGCCAAAAGAGTCCCTTTGAAGCTCCTGAGGTCTTCTCTTGTCAAGGGGGAAGAAAAGAGACAATGAGATTCTCTCTTCCTCTCTCCAAGAGATAGATACTCTCTCAGGGCTTGCCTGAAGCTGGCTAGCCATTGGAATGCTGGGTTCCAAACTGGCTTGCTGTTTTATCCAAGCTTTATAGAGTACAGCCAATTCTCTTCAATCACCAAAAAAGTTTCCTGTGTGGTTTTCCTTCAACTTGCTCCCAGTTTATACCTTAAACTAACTGATTCTGTAACTCGCCTGATAAAGGCAGTAGGGAGTAGAGCATCTTGTTGATTGCATATGATGGGGTTTGAAGGATGTAGACTATCCCTCTTCTACCTGTTTTACAGGGGAACAATTGTTTGTTATGGGGAGGTGGCAAAAAGGGGTGAGCAGGGAGGAAGACAGAAAGGGAAGTGCCAAGATGCTCCTCGGATGCCTGGTAAAAATAAATAAGTTAAATATATACCACCCACTCCTTTGCTGAAAAACCACTCAGGGAAGAAATAACTTGACATTATTTCCTGCTTCTTAGATAAAGTGGGTGGTGACAGAACCCAAGACATTTGTAACCTGTTAGTCATCCAGACAAGCAAATAGCATACTAAGGTCATGTCAGAACTACAAGCAGGTAATGAATGTAGACAGACCTATTGTAGATGTGGCTCCTCAGTGACACATATGACTCTGAAAAGATATCAGCTGTTACAATCCCACCATCATACTATTTGGCTCTTGTGCTTCTTGAAAAACCGATTTTCCTTGGTTTTTTAATTTATCACTACATTTCCCCTTCCCCTTCTCCAAGTGTCATCCTGTAAACCTTAAAATTTCTTAGACTTATAAATGTTGGAAATTTCACCATTGGGAAATTTCATACTTGAAAAATTTCCTATTGATAGTGGAAACTCTATTGGAATGTGAACCCCATTGGCATGGGAGGTTCCTCCTCCTCCCTTCTTAATATTACTTTAGGACAGAAACCTTTTGCTGAACAATGGAAAGGGCTTTGACCTATGCTTAAGCATAGAACAGGAATTTCTTTGAGTCATGATTGATTTTAGAATTGATACAATAGAGATACTTGGAATGACAGAACCAGGTCTTGGAAAATTTCCACCCCACTCAGTCCTAACAGGATTTAGGAAGGGCTGCAGATTTAATTATTGAGAATATGACCTTCAACAGACATGTGCAAAGCCACAGACCTCTGGGTGGTCCTGGGTTAAGCTAGAGCCACCATTGGCACAGGGAAGACATGGACAGTGATTGGTAGATGTGAGAACTGAGGGGAGGGAACTTGGATGGTTTCCTTAAAGATAGAGGGGTCTGAGGACTGAGGGGGGTTGGTTGGAGAGGTTTCTGCTCTGAGAGGTGGTGCTTTGAGAGTTGGCTCTGAAGGAAGCTGGAGGTGGAGGCCCCTGAGACTGTTTCTCCATTTTGGTCATGTGAGTGATAGGGACTGATCTCTTTTCTTTGCCTCAGCTATCTAAGGGCTTGGGCCTTTTGGCCCAGCCTAAACAGAAGGGGTATTTAAGCCCTATTCCCTTCTCTCCCCTTTCTCTCTCCCTCTCTCTCTCTAATTCCTTTCTTCCTTCTGTTTGTAATTAAACTCTATAAAAGGTTGACTGCTGACTTGAGTTTTCATTTAGGAATTACATAGCTGAATTCCTTGGCGACCTTAAATTAATATATATCATTCTTTTAAAGTGATTTCCTTGTCACAATCCCTCATAACTAAGGTTTTTTTTTTTAATAATAAAACACCCTGTATCATAAAGATTTTCTTTTTAAAAAGGAGACTCTATCTCTTGAACTCTTAAGGCCACCTGCAATCTGACTCCAGTTTATCTTTCCAGCCTTATTTTGCATTGCTTCCTTTCATAAATCCTATACCCCAATCAGATGGAACTGCTTTCTCTTTTCCACTCTCAGCTGGCCAATTTCTCCTTGCACAAATTGGTGCAGATTAAAGATGCTTGAAGATTGTAGCAATGGAAAATAAAGGTTGCAAGGAATGATGGACAGGGGTTTAAGATTAGAATCTTCCTGAGCCTGATTGGGTCAGAATTCCTAGGGACCGTTGATTAACCACTACCAAGATCCTTCCCCTCCTTCATTGCCCAGCTCAGGGTCATAAAATGTCCTCCTCCATTGAGCCTTCCCTGATATCCTCTTTCTCCCAGCTCCCAACTAGAAGTGATCTCTCCTTATTCCAATCTCTCAACCCATGTGCTGAGTCCTCTCCTATGCATAAGTAGTATCACTTTAGCTTACTTCTTCCCCCCCCCCCACAATAATAATAAAGCAGACATGTATCTTGTCCTTTAAGTTGTGCACAGCCCTTTCCACACATGATCTTCTTATTTGACCTTCATAAAGACCCTGAGAGAAAGGTACTTCAGATATTATGGAATTATTCAGACATTTTCACTTATGGAAAAACTAAAGATCCAGAGAGTTAGTGCCTTCATATTAGAAGCAAGATATGAATCTAAGTCTTTGGTTTTTTATTTTCACTAGACCAAGAGCTCTTAACCTGAGGTTCATGAAATTCAAAAGAAATTTTGATAAATGACTCAGAGGGATTTATGAGAAAGAACACTATCTACATTCAGAGGAAAAACTGTGGGAGTAGAAACCCAGAAGAAAAACAACTGCTTAAATACATGGGTCAAGGGGGATATGATTGGGGATATAGACTCGAAGCAATCACCCTAGTGCACACATAAACAACATGGAAATAGGTCTTGATCAATGACACATGTGATGCCCAGTGGAATTGCGTGTCAGCTATGGGAAGGGGGAGGGGGAGGGGAGGGATAGAATATGATTCTGGTAACCAAGGGATAATACTCTAAATTGACTAAATAAAATTTTCCAAAAAAAAAAAAGAAATTTTGATAAATGTATTTCAATATGATTTACTCCTAGTTTAATCCCATGTTTAATTTTGTGCCTTTAAAAACAATATTCCAAATAGGGGGTAGGAATCCTTTGGCTTAGCAGACTGCCAAAAAGATGCAGGACACTAAAAGCACTCTTGACCTATATCATGTTGATTATACATTCCTTGAGGATGGGAACTATGTTATTTTCTATCTTTGTATTCCAGGATACACTCAGCAGTCACTTAATACTTGTTGGACTGAATTGCATAACATTTTATTATATTCCTTCTTATTCTCCAATATTGGATTGATCAATTTTAACTTACGTCTTCAATTAGTCCTCTTCAGAGATTTCATCATGGTGTGGAAATGACCCCAGCTTCTGTATGACTATACCATAGAAGGGCTACCTTCTCTGGTAGGGTCTACCAAATTGGAAAGACTGTAGAGTAGAGTAAGTCTGCTTAGTGTCCAAGAACCAGACTGGCAGATTTATCCCAGTGTTGGCAAGTCATTAAGTGTTTTGGCCATAGTAACTCATAAAGACCAAAGGACTGAGGAGCTGCTACAGTAGAGTGAATGATCACAATGATATCATGTGTCACCCCCAAATCCCATACCATCACCACCTTGAAATGGGGTGGGTTTCTCCTTCCCAGGAGGTTTTAAAGCAGAGAATGGGAGAGAAACCATTTGTCAAACATTTTAGAGTAGAGGTTCACTTCATGTATGTATCAAACTAAAACGGCTGCTGAGGTTCCTTAGAATTCTCAAATACTAGGATTCATTCAAGTATTTAAAGATGACAAATCAATACAAAACAATTTTCAAGGAAATGGTCAAATTTTTTAAATTACCAACTTTCCCATTATACTCTTTATAGCTTCTCTTCTTTTCTTCCAGAAACGTCATCTCTGACATTTTAAAGAGTTCATACTCCTTCAGATCAAGGACAATGTCTTTTTTCTACCTGACCTCAAGCAGAGGGCATCTGGTGAAGGATTTGAGAAAGGATGGCTTGTCCAAGTAGTTAGTGGGTTAGAACTGATGGAAGTTTTTATAAAGTCATGATTGTTAAAAACAAAAACAAACAAACAAACAAAAAACCAACAACCCTTACCTTCTTCTGTATCTTACATCAATAGAAGGTAAGGGCTAGGCAATGGGGGTAAAGTGACTTGCCCCGGGTCACACAGCTAGGCAGTATCTGAAGTCAAATTTAAACCCAGGACCTCCCATCTCTAAGTCTGACTCTCAATTTACTGAGCCACCTAGTTCTACATCCCCCCCCCCTCAAAAAAATCCTGTTTCTATTGGTTTCTGGTGATCTCAGGAATGGAAGGAAGAAGGGGGAAAAAAAGAAAAAAGGAAAGAGAAAAGGAGACAGAGGGAAAAAGAAGAGGAAGGAGGAAGGGGGAAGAAACAAAGGAAGAAAGGAAAGAAAGGAATTGACAAATGTCATCACATAACCCTGGGAGGTATTATTACTTTCTATTATCTTTAGTTACTATAATCCTCATTTTAAAGTTGAGAAAACTGAGGCAGGCAATAGTTAAGTGCTCTGGGGCACAGTTAAACACTGAGGCCATATTTGAACTTAGGACTTCCTGACTCTAGGTCCAGCATTCCATCAACTGTACCACCACTTAGCTGCCTCTATATAGGTCTTTCTAGATTTCCTTATATTTATTTTTGACAGCTTTATAACTTTCTTTTACATTCCTATACCATCATTTATTTAGTCATCCAATGATTGTTAGGACAAATTACTACCCTTTTTTTTGCTATCAAAATTAATTTGTATGAAATTTGTACTTGTTGACAAATCATTTACTACTATCAGTCTTTACAACTTAAAATTCTACTTTAATGTTTCAGTGGATTTGAGATGTTGCTGATGGGGGATACTACCTCTCAAGATGCAATGGCAACCTATTTGTGCCTGACTATCCCCTGTGACTTGGCTATGAACCCCCCCTAAGTACTGGGGACTACATCTATTTCATGATCCTGCATGGAGAGCATTGGAGCTCATGGGCTGGCTATCCATTAAGCTCTCTCTTACATGACTAATCAAGCTTTTTCCCAGCATACATTTCTCTGATGATCTCCCTCATACTCCTTCCTTGGCAAAATTCTTTGCTTGTTAAGTATTATAGCTAGCTAACTCCCAGACCTGGAGCTGGAAGGAACCTCTGAGGCTATCTACTCTTTTTTTTTCTTTAAAAAAAATATTTTCCCATGTTTACATGTTACATTTTCTTTCCCTCCCCTCTTCCCTCCCCACTTCCAGACCCAATAAGCACTTCCACTGGGTCATGTAAATATTATCACTTATATCTATTTCCATATTATTGATATTTGCACTAGGTGATGGTTTAGAGTCTGCATCCCCAATCATATCCCCATCAACCCATGTGATCAAGCAGTTGTTTTTCTTCTGTTTTTCTCCCACGGTTCTTTCTCTCAATGTGGATAGCATTCTTTCTCATAAGCCCTTCAGGATTGTCTTGTAGTGGCCAAAGTCCATTACATTGGATTGTTCCATAATGTTTCACTTTCTGTGTACAACAAGGCTATCTACTCTAACTCTCCCTAGTCACAGATGAGGAAATTGAGATTCAAGTAGGTTATTGCCCCCAGTCACAGAGGTAGTAAATTTCAGGAGGCAGGATTTAAACCCATTTCAGAGTCAGTGCTATACCATGCTGCTTCCTCTTGTATGTCTCCATTACCTTTTGGGTGACCCTCAACTTTAAAGTCTATGTTATAGGGGTAGCTAGGTGGTTCAATGGATAGAAAGCCAGGCATAGAGATGAGAGGTCCTGGATTCAAATCTGGCCCTAGACACTTTCTAGCTATATGAGCCTGGGCAAGTCACTTCACCCCCATTGCCTAGCCCTTACCACTCTTCTGTATTGAAACCAATACACAATATTAATTCTAAGATGGAAGGTAAGGATTTTTAAAAATAATAAGATCTATGATATTCCCTGTCTTATAGCAACAACAGAGAATATTATCTTTAAAAAATGAACCTTTGTTTTGGAAAGAAACTTGGGGTCATTAAAAGCACATTAAAACCTTCAATTGGGGAATGGCTGAACAAATTGTGGTATATGTTGGTGATGGAATACTAAAAGGAATAATAAAGTGGAGGAATTCCATGGAGACTAGAACAACCTCCAGGAAGTGATGCAGAGCGAGAGGAGCAGAACCAGGAGAACATTGTACACAGAGACTAATACACTGTGGTATAATCGAACGTAATGGACTTCTCCATTAGTGGCAATGCAGAGATCCTGAACAATCTGCAGGGATCTAGGAGAAAAAACACTATCCACAAGCAGAGGACAAACTGTGGGAGTAAAAACACCGAGGAAAAGCAACTGCTTAACTACAGGGATTAATGGGATATGACTGAGGAGAGACTCTAAATGAACACTCTAATGCAAATACCAACAACAGGGAAATGGGTTCTAATCAAGGCCACATGAGATACCCAGAGGAATCGTGCATCAGCTAGGGGAGGGGTGGCGGGAGGAGGGGGGGAAGAAAATGATCTCTTTCCAAAGAATAATGTATGAAAATGACCAAATAAAATAATGTTTAAAAACTTTAAAAAAAAAAGGCGCATTAAAAGCCCAGTTTCTAAAAGGTGACATAGCCTGCTCTCCTCTTCCTTCTCAGCCCTGGTCCCAGCTGATTTTCTCTTTTTAATGTCTGTCCAATGTTTCAACTTCAACATTCTTCTCTTCCCACAACTCTCTACTCTTCGGCTCTAGTCTCAACCTTCCTGAGGCTGTAGAAGGCAGAGGGGGCCTTCAGTGGAGAATGTAGATAGTTTTCTAGGTCCATAGTATGGTTTAAACTAGGAAATACAGCTAAGCACTTGGTGATTGCTAAGCACTTGCCCCACCTGCCTCCATCTCCTCATCAATAAGGACATTGTGGACAACCTTCCCTTTCTGAAGCCCTAACTCTCCTTGTCAAGGAAATGAGGGGTTTAGACCAGACAAACACCAAGGCCCTTCACAGTTGTGACATTTGATGATGCTGTGATTAATCTCAGCTCTTCCCACCGCAGAGATAAATGTAAATGTAAGCTAGACGCAAATGAAAAAGAGTATTACTCTTATTAAAATGTCTCAAATTCAAAAAGGGGAACAAGGGAGTTCACTTTTTCCCCTGAATCAGCGTTAGGGAAGTCAGAAGGGTGAATCAGGATGGACAGGACTGTGAGTCCATTTTTCAGGACACAGTAAGCAAGCTCAGGTCCCATCTAGATGTACAAAATGGCCCCTGGGGTCCAGTCCAACTCTGTAATTCCATGTCTTGGCACAGGAAAAGATGACAACAGTGGAAAGAACCTTGGACTTGGAATCAGGAGCCATGAGTTCTTTTCCTAATTCCTCTAATTGTGAGATCTGAAGCCAATCATTTGAACTCTCCAAGACCCAGCTTCCTCATCTGTCAAAATGAGAGGCTTGAACTACATAATGCATAAGACCCTGCCTTGTATCATTAGCCCTGTTTTACAGGAGCCCAGAGAGGTTGACTCCCCCCAAAGACAATACAACCAACTAGTACCTGTAAGAGGCAAAATGAGAACACAGGTATCTTGATTCCAAATTCTGTCATCTTTTTATTACAGCAAACTTCTTCTCTTCTAATTATTAATAGTTGGCCTGTGTAGTAACACTTTAAAAGTAAAGGACCCTTCCATTGCATGGCAGTTAGGCAGCTCAGCAGAGAGAGTGTCTAATCTGGTGTCAGGAAGTCCCAAGTGCAAATCCAGTCTCAGCCCCTAGTTGTGCTTTTGACCTTAGGCAAGTCATTTTACTCTGCCTCAGTCCTTTATCTATAAAATTATCTGGAAAAGGAAAAGGAAATCTCAAATGGAGTCATGAGCAAGCAAGGATCTCAAAATGGGGAAACATATAGCATAGAACAATCACATCAATTTCTGCCTCAACAGAAATCACTTCTATGGTATTCCCAAGAAACTTTCCATTTGTGATGAAATAAAAAGGTTTTGGAGGGGGCAGCTGGGTAGCTCAGTGGATTGAGAGCCAGGAGTAGATATGGGAGGTCCTAGGTTCAAATCTGTCCTCAGACACTTCCCAGCTGTGTGACCCTGGGTAAGTCACTTGACCCCCATTGCCTAGCCCTTACCAGTCTTCTGCCTTGGAACCAATACACAGTATTGACTCCAAGACAGAAAGTAAGGGTTTAAAAAATGTTTTGGAGTCAGAGGACCTGGGTTCAAATCCCATCTCTGATACTGTTGGGTCAAAGAGTTGGACACGACTGAACTACATACAACAAATTCCTTCCATGCCTTATGTCATTTGAACCTTATAGTAACTGAGGGAAAGACAGAAACTTGTAGGTTTTAAAATTAATATCCAATACTCTAAGTATTATATTTAATAAGATTTATTAATATTAACTTAGGGCAAAAAGGAAAGATAAAAAGCTAGAATAAAGCCAGTCTTCCCAGCTTGCATGCGATGAAAAAAAAGAGAAAAAGGAAAAGTTACCCAAAACATATATACAATAATGTAAAGGACGCACATAAACAGAAAGGGAAAAGGAATTTTGGGATGAGGAAAGAATTCTGGGAGATGAAATCCAAAGGATACAAAATTTCCACTGATACAAACTTTAGGGACTTTGTAGATGAGGAAATGGGTTCAGCAGTAAAATGACCTGTCTAAGGTCACTCTGTTGGTAAATAACAAAACCTAGGAATGCTTTATCCAATGGGGATATCATCCCCTCCTCCCCTCTTCAACCAAGGGGGGGGAGTGAGGGAGAAGGAAAGAGAGAAAGAGACCCCCAGAAGAACAAAGGCTCACTAGTACTTCCTTCAAACTTCACCCTGGTTTGCGGGTTGGTTTGTTTGTTTCTTTTTTAACACCTGAAATTTACTCAAGGACATATTTAGCTGAAGTTTAACCAGAAAGCCTGTCTGGCTCTGGGGGCACATGGACTCCTCAGACAGTAAATAGACAGGAGAACCCCTCCTCATTCCCAGGGGAAGCAGACCCAAGGCATGAAGTGAAACCACACGCACGCACACACACACAATTTCAAGGATTGAGAGTTTCTAATGAAGAGTGCTTTATAACAGAAGAGTTTCAGAGACTAATGCTGGCCAGGCATATGGGCTCGTCAAAGAAAAAGTATGAATATTGCTCTGTATGTAATCTGTAAGGAATAATTTCTGTTCATTCAGCCTTAATCTAAATTCAAATCTGCTCAGAGAGAAATGTCCAAGTTGGCAGAGCCCCGTCATGCTCCCAAACATGTCTCTAGCACAAGACACTTTTTTAAACCCTTACCTTCTTCTGTCTTAGAATCAATACAGTATATTGATTCCAAATCAGAAGAGTGTCAAGGGCTAGGCAATGGGGGTTAAGTGACTTGCCCAGGGTCACACAGCTGGGAAGTAACACAAGACATCTTGAAGAAACACTTATAGGAATCTTCAATGAAGCATACTTCACTTAGGAGTTTAGGATGTACATCCTAAATCAATTAACAGAACAAAAGTCACTCAAGCTTTTCTTGAAAAGCTCCAGAAGACTCAGTCTCCTAAAACCACCCAGAGCCCATGTCTACTTCTCTCAAGAATTATCCCCACACTGGCCAGTAGAAATTAAAGGGATCTTCCCCATCTGATCTCTTCAGGAAATAGAGGAAAGAGGGTACAGTCCTAGAATAGGTCATTATTTTGATTAGAAGATAGACGAGTCAAGAAGACTCATCTTCCAGAGTTCAAATCCTGCCATAGATACTTACTAGTTGTATGTCCCTGGGCAAGTCACTTCACCCTGTTGCCTCAGTTTCCTCATCTGTAAAATGAGGTGGAGAAAGAAATGACCAACCATTCCAGAATCCTTGCCATGAAAACCTCAAATGTGGTCACAAAGAGTTGGACACAACAGAAATGACTGAGGTGATGTTAGTCTTAACTTCTCTAATTTAGGTAACCACTCTTCAACCATTTTTGTGTGTTTTGTGTGTGTCTGTGTGTTTTAAATTTTTTCCTTTATTAATTTTTTTAGTTATACAAAAAAACAAATTTTGATAGTTGTTTTATGACATTTTAGGATTCAGATTTTCTCTCTTCCTCACTTCTGCCTCTCTCCTGAGGCAGTAAATAGTCTGATATAGGATATGCTAGTACTTTCACATAATACAGGACTTAAAGCTTTCCTTCTTGACCTTTTATAGACTTTCCTAAGAGAAAGGCACTAGAAGCTAGCTGGCTCAATGAATAAAGAATCAGGTGTGGAGATAGGAGATCCTGTGTTCAAATCTTGTCTCAGGCATTTCCTAGCTCTGTGACCCTGGGCAAGTCACTCAACCCCAAGGGCTTGAACTTTTGTGCTCTTCTGCTTTGGAACTGTTACTCAGTTTTGAGTCTAAGATGGAAGCTAATAAATAAATATTTTTGGTGAAGAGAAAAGGGCCAGGCCTAAGAGAGGAAGGGAATAAATATTTATGTAGCACCACTACATGCCAGACAAAGTGCTAATAAGCACTGTAGAAATAGTACTTCATTTGATTCTCATTATAAACCTTCAAGGTAGGCGTTGTTATTATTCCTATTTTATATTTATTGACTAAGGAAACTGTCAAACAGAAGTTGAGTGACTTGACCATGGCCATCCAGCTAGTGTCTCAAATTGGATTTGATTTGAACTTAGGTCTTCCTGACTCCAAATCCAGCTTTCTATCCACTGTCTAGAGAAAGAGAAAGGGGCAGGGGTAGATAGGATTCTATTGAAGGGTAGTGTTTCCTAAGAAGTCTGACCAAGTACTGATAACACTTCATTCCTTCAGGTAAGGATGGAAAGTACTTTAAATGGGAGAAATATTTCAGTGGAAGCTAGGCAGTATAATAGAGAGTAAATCCTGAGTTCAAATCCTGCCTCAGAAATTTACAAAGCTTTTGATCCAACCATGCCACTGCTGGGTTTACACCCCAAAGAGATCATAAGGAAAAAGACTTATACAAGAATATTCCTAGCTGTGTTCTTTGTGGTGGCAAAAAATTGGAAAATGAGAGGCTGCCCTTCAGTTGGAGAATGGCTGAACAATTTGTGGTATCTGTTGGTGATGGAATACTATTGTGCTCAAAGGAATAATAAAGTGGAGGAATTCCATGGAGACTGGAAGGACCTCCAGGAAGTGATGCAGAGCAAGAGGAACAGAACCAGGAGAACATTGTACACAGAGACTGATACACTATGGTACAATCAAATGTAATGGACTTCTCCATTAGTGGCAATGAAGTGATCATGAACTTGCAGGGATCTATGAGAAAGAACACTATCTACATCCAGAGGAAAAACTGTGGAAGTAGAAACACAGAAGAACAACAACTGCTTGATCACATGGGTTGATGGGGATATGACTGGGGATGTAGATTCTACATGATCACCCTAGTACAAATGTCAATAATATGGAAATTGACCAATGACACATGTAAAACCCAGTGGAATTGTGCTGTCAGCTACAGGAGGGGGTGGGAGGAGGGGAGGGAAAGAACATGAATCTTGTAACCATGGAAAGATACTCAATTGATAAATTGAATAACATTTTTCAAATTAAAAAAAAATTTACAGGGCAAATCACTTAATCTCTTTCAGCCTCAGTTTCCTCATCTCTAAAGTAGAGTTAATGATACCATTTACTTCAAAGGATTGTTTTGAGGATCAAAGGAGATAAGTGTGAAATATTTTTGCAAACTTAACATGTATGTTTAAATGCTATTCATATTTGATGAATATATTTAAAGACTATTATTTTTACCTAGACCCATCTTTTTCAATATTCTTAGAGGTAAGAAGTTACTTTCCTCCTAGAAAGGCTTTGGTTTATTGAGAAATGCCCTAAAGTCCTTTGTAAATGGAGAATGGATAGGGGAAATCAATCACCAAATCATAGAATCTCAGAGCTGGAAAACCCATTAGAAGAACCAGCCCCACTTACTCCATGTGCAAAGATATTATGGTATCTTGGAAGAACACTGGAGAGTAAAGGATGAAGGGAGATCAGAGTTCAATAGCCATAACTCACATTTCCTAAAGCACTTCAAGAATAACAGAGCACTTTCCTTACAAAATTCTCCATTGGAGACTGTTATCCCCATTTAACAGATGAGGAAACTTGAGACCCAAAGGGGAAATGACTTTTCCATGATCCCATAGCTGATAAGGGTAGGATCTACATCATGTATCAGGGTCCCCTGCCCTTGTTACTATATCACTATCTGGGTGATAACAAGCAAACACCACCCCCTCTGAGCTTTAGTTTCTCTTCTGTAAAATGGAGGTACCTACTGACCCAAGGGGCTAATTATATAATGGGTAACAGTAATCAACCTCAAAATTTACATAGCACTTTTCTGAATGTTTTAAAGATATAATTATAGCTTTTACCATCCCAGACAAATTCCCAACCAGCCACTGCTTGGAAGGAAGTTCATTCTATTGTTGAAAGGCTTGGGTCATAAGAAAGACCATCCCAATATTAAGTCAGAATCAAATCAATGGAGCTCCTTTTAAAAACAAAACAAAACAACCCATTACCTTGGGTCTTAGAATCAATACTATGAATTGGTTCCAAGGCAGAAGAGCAGTAAGAGCTGGGCAATGGAGGTTAAGTGACTTGGCCAAGGTCACACAGCTAGAAGTGTCTCAGTTCAAATTTGAACCTAGGACCTCCCATATCTAGACCTGGCTCTCAATATGCTGAGCTACCCAGCTTCCCTCCCCAATGGAGCTTCTTGAGAAAGGGAGTGACATGGTCAGAACTAGCTATACTTGAGAAATACAACTTGGCAGCCACATGGAGATAGTTTAGAAAGGGGAAAGACTGGATGCATGGAGATCATTTTGAAGGCAACCACCAGATTACCAGGAAAGGGGAGTTATGAAGACCATAGAGGTATGCATGTTAATGGAAAAAAGGGGGCATGTGAGGGGTCCAGAGGGACAGAAAAAAAATCAAGGAGACTGGACAATTGATTGCATATTCAGAAGTGGGAGAGAATTAAAAAATGGAGAATAAGAGACCAGGGAAAGTAGATAGAACTTCTCAACTCTTATTCTGCTTTTGCTCTCTTTTCTAAGGAAAATTATCATTGACCTGATAAGGGCATAACAAAGGTGATTAATAGATTGGAAATGAAAGTAGGGAGTTGAGAGGCACTCACATTATCTCAATCTCAATCAATATATATCAATAAATTCATCAGTCCTAAATGAATCACATCCTTGAAGATGGAAAGGACCAAAGGATGTAATTCTGGAGACTGTGTCAATGATCTTTAAAAGACAGTGGGAAGAGGGGCAGTGGGGTGGCTCAGTGGATTGACAGCCAGGCCTAGAGATGGGAGGTCCTGGGCTCAAATCTGGTCTCAGACACTTCCTAGCTGTGTGACCCTGGGCAAGTCACTTAATTCACCTTATTCCCTTGCCCTTACTGCTTTTCTTCTGCCTTGGAAACCAATATACAGTATTGATTCTGAGACGGAAGGTAAGGATTTAAAAAAAAAGACTGGGAAGGGGCAGCTAGGTGACTCAGTGTATCTAGAACCAGTTTTGGCTCCAAATCTAGCCTCAGACACTTCCTAGCTGTGTTACCTTGGGCAAGTCACTTAACACCCCTCCCCCCAACCCCGGCTACCTGGCTGTTGCTTTGGAACTGATATTTAGTACTGATTCCTTTTTTTGGTTTGAAAACAGAATATTATGTTTTATCAATTCATTAATTATTATTTAATTAATTATTAGTTATTATTGATTTATTAGTGATTATTAGTTTTATTAATAATTATTGATATTATTAGTTTAAAAAACATTTTCCTAAATCTTTGGATACCCAGAGAATGGACAAAACACAACTAAAAGATAAAAAGATTATTATAGAATACAGTTAGAAGATACCAAAACTAGATAAATACATCAAGTGTTTATAAAGCAAACAACCAACTTGCAGTTTGTTGAGATAATCTAAGACTCATTGACCTGATATCTATCTCATCTTTGGCCATGACAACAAATTTAACTAAAAATCTCAGGCAATTTGTTCACAGTGGGTCCTGACTTCTCTATAGCTAATAGAGAAAATGGAAACTATCATGGAAAGGACACATACGCTATCTGCTTAGTCACAGAATAAAATCCGGATTATAGATGACTACTTACTTTAATTGTACTTTCTATTCAGGAAGGTCTGTTTTAACAAGGACCATGAGCTGCACTTCTGGGACCTACAATCATATCCTGACAATTTACAAGTATTAACTTTGTTTATATTTTAAACTAATAAAAAAATAGCATTCTATTCCTTTTTAGGTTATTATGATGCTACTAATCCATTACTATTGTATAGAAGCTCACATACATTCTTTTGGGCAGAAAATTTAAGAATGAACACAATAAAATTATAAGAAACTTTATGGACATGAGAATATTGATTCTAATACAGAAAGTAAGGGTTTCTGATCTCAGATACTTCCCAGCTGTGTGACCCTGGGCAAGTCACTTAACTAGCCCTTACCACTCTCCTGCCTTGGAACCAATACACAGTACTGATTTCAAGACAGAAGGTATGGGTTTAAATTTTTTTTTTAATTAAATAAAAATAAAAGGTAACAATGTTGATGTTTTGCAGTATTTTTATTTATTTGGTTACATATTTTCCAATTATATTTTCAACTGACTGGGCTGCACTCATGAGTGCTGCTGGCCATGTTTGACCCCTGGGCTGTAAAGTTTAGGCCACTGAGCTTGATCTCAAATCCCGACAAAATCCTGAAGCGTGATGTTTAGTGAATATCTCAAAACAGGAATCAGTAATCAGCAAGAGCCAACGTGGCTTCATCACCGGAGGGTCATGCCACACTAATGTTGTTTCCTATTTTTGTAGGGTGAGTCTATAAATATAAAGTCCTTTTTCAGTAAAGGATCTGACAAAGACAAGTCATCCCTATGAACAAGGAGAGATGCGGGCTTCATCACAATAGTTTCATGGATTAGGAACTAACCGAATGATCGCACAACAAATTCCATAAGGAGATCCGCACGGATAGATGACCTAAAGAAATATAAAAGATCAAGCCCAAGAAGATTGAGCCTTTAAGAGGAATAAACTATATCTACAAATAATAATAATAAAATTACAGCAGCAATTGGTACCAAATGGGTGTCAGTCAACTAGAGAATGGCTGAATAAACTGTGGCACATCCATCTAATATTATCATGCTGTACGAAATAATGATACTCCAGGAGTTTATATGAATTGATGGAGAGGGAAGTCCACAGTGCCAGGAGAATTGACACAATGACGTCAATAATGTCAAGGAAAGCAACACTGGAAGATTTCAAAACTGATCAAGAAATGCAGTGACTACTCAGGATTTCAGGAGACCCCTGGTGAAGCATACCCACGTCCAGACTTTCAGAAGAGGTGGTGACCTATAGGTGCACACTGGGGTAGACACCTTCTCATATGGTCAATATGTTGATTTCTTTTGCGTAATTCTGCTTCTCTTGTTACAAAGGAGTGTTTTGTTGAGGAGTAGGGGAAAAGTCAGTCATTGGATTTAAAAAAATATCAGTTTTTTAAATGAACTGAAAGAGTGGCTCAATGACAAAATAATAATAGCTTATATTTTTATAATATTTTGAGGTTTTAAAAGCATATTAAAAATATTTCTGGGGCAGTTGAGTGGCTCAGTGGACTGAGAGCCAGGCGGTCCTAAGTTCAAATCTGGCCTCAGACACTTCCCAGCTGTGTGTGTGACCCTGGGCAAGTCGCAACCCCCATTTCCTACCCCTTACCACTCTTCTGCGTTGGAACCAATACACAGCATTGATTCCAAGATGGAAGTCAGGATTAATAAATTAAAATGAAAATGAAAAAAAAATCTGAATAGGGGAGCCCAATGTCCAAATTCCAAAAAAAATTTAAAAATTTAACAGACTAGGACATTAGACTGAAACTAACAGAGAAAACTTAATAATAATAAATGGAAATTTATAAAGTAGGTTCAGAAACTCAACTTTATATTTCAAGAATAACATTGAAAAGTTTAAGTGTGTCTAGTAGAAGATGGCCAAGATTAAAGGCCCTGAGACTAGAGCAAAAAAAAAATCCAATTATAAAAAAAGGCAATAGGGTTTAACCTAGAGAAGAAAGAAGACTTGAAGAGGGCCAGAGAATATAACTAAGCATTTGAAAAGCTGCTGTTTAGGAGGCAGCTAGGTGGCTCAATTCCCAGACATGAGAGGTCCTGGGTTCAAATCTGACCTCAGATAACGTAATAGCTGTGTGGTCCTGGGCAAGTCACTTAACTTCTATTGTTTCAACCTTACTACATTTCTGCCTTGGAACCAATACACAGTATTGATTCTAAGACAGAAAAAGAAAAGAAAAGCTATTGCTTAAAAGAATAAGATTTAGACTTGGTCAGTTTGACCTGAGATTAGAAGTAGAAACAATGGGTGAGAAGTGGCAGAAGCAGATTTTTTCTCTTCTATTTTGAAAAGGATTTACTTACAGTTTGGATAAGTTAAATTGCAAAAAAAAAAAAAAATAGCTATGAGATAGCCCAAACAGAAATTATTAAAACAAATATAATATGGGAGTTGATTTTGTTACATCAGTTACAAGGCATGTGAACAATCTAGAAAATTTCCATGAAAAGGGTGTAACAGCAGTTACTTCCATTTATGATACAGATTTCCTGACATGCATTTCCTGAGTGAATCCAAATATTATCAGCAAAGATATTAGAGTGGCTTACCATTTCCTTCTCCAGCTCATTTTACAGATGATGAAACCGAGGCAAACTGGTTAAGTGACTTGCCCAGGGTCACACAGCTGGTAAGTCTCTGACACTAGATCCTGACTCCAGACCCAGTACTCCATTGAAACACCTAGCCATCACCTACAGAAGAAAATGAATATCCTCTCTGATATTCAAAAACCCTTCACAATCTAGTCCCAACTATCCCCACCATTCCAATATTTGTATGTCTTCTTTCCTACCCCTTCACACCCTAAAATCAAGCAAAGAAACAAAACCCCTTACTTTCCTTTTTTTTATTTTGTAAGTTTATTTAATTAATTTAGAATGTTTTTCCGTGGTTACATGATTCATGTTCTTTCCCTCCCTTCCTCCCACTCCCCCTCTCATAGCCAATGAGCAATTCCACTGGGAAAAACCCTTACTTTCCATCTTAGAATTAACACTATCTAGTAGTTCTAAGGCAAAAGAGTAGTAAAGACAAGGCAATGGGAGTTAAGTAGACTTGCCCAGAGTCACACTGCTAGGAAAATGTCAGGCCAGATTTGAACACAGAACCTCCTGTCTCCAGGACTGGCTCTCTATCCACTGAGTCTCTAAATGCTTATTGACTGCCTCAGAATCTTTGGCTCACAGCAGTTCAGCTCTACTTGGGGCTCATTCACTCACTAGCAAGGAGATCTTGGGTAAGTCATAGGAGAGCCAAAAGTCACCTTAGATATTATGGAATCCATTCCCCTCATTTAAAAGATAAGGAAACAAAGTCCCAGAGAGGCTTTGATGTTTCCAGCTAATGTAGATGAGCTGGGTTTCAAGTCCAGGGGTTTCCAACCTTTTTTCAATCCCAGGAAGCCTTTTTGTAGCCCCTACTCAAAATGTTTACCAGGCATGTGCACGCAAGAAACAGAAACTTGTTTTTTATAAGGAAAACTATTGGGTTCAGAGCTCTTCTTTCACTAGCACTTTTTTTGAAAGATTTCAATAGGATAATGTTGTTCAATGGTTTTCAATCATGTCTGACTCTTCTTGACCTCATTTGGTATTTTCTTGGCAGAGATACTGAACTGGTTTGCCATTTCCTTCTCCAGCTCATTTGACAGATGAGGAAACTGAGCAAACAGGGTTAAATCCTTTAACCAGGGTCAATCACATAGCTAGGAAGTGTCTGAGGTCAAATTCGAACCCAGGACCTCTCATCTTCAGGTCATCTTCTGTATCCACTGAACTACCTAAGCTGCTCTTCCCAAAATAAGCTATTTAAAAAAAAATTAAAACTCCTTACCTCCCATTTTAGAGTCAATATTGTGTATTGGTTCCAAGGCTGAAGAACAGTAAGGGCTGGGCAAGGGGGTTTAAATGATTTGTTCAGGGTCACACAGCTAGGGAGTATCTGAAGCTAGATCTGAACTCAGGACTTCTCATGTCTGGTCCTGGCTCTCAATCCACTGAGCCACCCAGCTGCCTTTCCTGTAATACTTTCTTAATAATAACTGTAATAATTTCTTAATAAAAGCTTGCTGACTTGACTCTCAGGGTAGTTACAAGATCAAAAGGTATGATGTATAAACCATAAAGTTATACGTTAATGTCATAAGATAATTGATTTGAACTTGGAAGGGTGCTATGAGGTCACTGATTGCTAAACCCTTCATTTTACAAATGAAACCAAGAGAATCCAGAAGCAGAAGATCTGTCAGAGTCAGAGAGTCTGTAAAGAGCAGAGTCAGGAGCCCTAGCCCTCTGACTTCAAATGCAGCCTGGAGTCATTGGGCAGAATATCCTGTGCGGAACTGGAAGACTTAAATTTCAGTCCCAGCTCTGCAACTTTTAGATAAGTCACTATCTCTGGGCCTCAGCTGCCTCATCTATTAAATGAGACATGAATTATTGGGAAGAAAGGACATTGTAAAATCTCAGCAAGGGGCAGCTAAAGGCCTGGAATCTGGAGGATCTAGATTCAAATTCAGTCATTTCCTAGTTGTGTGATCCTGGACAAGTCACTTAACCCCAATTGCCTAGCCCTTGCTGCTTTTCCCTCTTCGAATGGGTACTAAGACAGAAGGCAAGGGTTAAAAAAAATAAACTTAATATACTAAAGAAAAGTGGGTTATTTTTCAAGACCAGACCAAGTTGCCCTTCCAACTGGAAGCCTTTCTTAACCATCACCACTTAAAACCAACCTCTCCTACTGGGAGGATTTTTGCAGCTTATAAATTGTTCATAACATCCATTTTGGTGATCATGTACAACTTAGGATTTTAACATGTCCTTGCCTCCTTCTGTGTGTGTTTGTCTTCCAATATCTGACATTTATATAATGTTTTAAAGTTTTAAAAGCACTTTATGAGCATTATTTCATTTGAAATTCACAACTTGGTAAGGTAGAGACTATAGGTATTCCCATTTCACAGATGAGGAAACTGAGGTTCAAAGAGGTTCAATGATTTGCCCCTAGTCACATAGCTATTTAGTATCAGAGGATATGGACTAGGATCTTCCTGATTCCAAAGCCATTTCCCTTATCTACTCAGTCATTGAGTCCTGCACTGAAATAGAATCAATTCATTCTAATAAGAAAGATATGTATACTCAAGTTAAGTACAATGCATGGTGTGAATGTCCTAGATACTATAGAAAATCAAATGTCCTTCCTAGACTTTCTAGGAGAGAGGGAGAGAGGAAGAGAGAGAGGGAGGGGGGGAAGGAGAGGGAGAGAGAGAGAGAGAGAGAGAGAGGAGAGGGAAAGAGAGGGAGAGAGGGAGGGGGGAGGAGAAGGAGAGGGAGAGAGAGAGAAAGAGAGAGAGGAGAGGGAAAGAGAGAGGGAGAGAGAATGGGGAGAGAGAAGATGGTATATGTCAGGCAAGCCACCACCTTGATCACTACCAGTGCTCCCCCCAGACCACCAGCCCTGCTTCAGGCATGACCCCCACTGCCCATCATTCAGGGGCATCAACTTCATATAAAGATGAGCTAGTGATGCGCAATCATCTTTCCTCACAATTTTCCTGTGAGCCAGGAAATGCTAGTGTTATCTATCCCCATTTTATAGATGAAGAAACTGCGGTTTAGAGAGGAAAAGATTTTTTTCCAGAGATGTCAAAGCTAGTTAAGTGACAGAGAAGGGCAACTACAACTGATGTCTACTGACTCCAAATCCAGTCCCTTTTCCATGATGCTGAAATGCTTGTAGTCATGCATTTTATCCTCTCTCATATCTGTATGAATGAAAATCTTTAAGTTTGTTTTATATTTAAGATATGGAATGTACTCATGGAAGCTAAAAGTCTGCAACAGGACATAGGCTCCTTCTTTCTTTTTAAGCCCATACTTTCCGTCTTAGAGTCAATACTGCAAACTGGTTTCAAGGCAGAAGAGTGGTAAGGGGGTTATGTGACTTGCCCAGGGTCGCATGGCTAGGAAGCATCTGAGCTTGGGCTTCTTTCAAGGCTATTAGCTTTCAAGGTTCTGGCATTAGCTACAAAGAGCTATAAATTGAGGTCCAGAGGTCCTGGGTTTGAATATAACAGCTTTGACATCACCTTGGGTAAGTCAGCCTCTCTGGGCAGTTTCCACAGTTTAAACCACAAGGATATTGGACTAGATGACCTCTATTTCAAAATCTACGCAACTCCAAAACTTCTCTTGTGCCAACTACAAATTAATCACAGCTGGTATTATCCAGCCTTTTTGAGGTTCCTGCCCACCATGTCCTATGAAGCAGTAACTTAGCTGAGGTCCTGTGCACTAAGGGAATGAAAGAGTGCTCTGATTGGGAGAGAATCGAGGCAGGCAACTATCTAGTAGAGAGAATACTTTGAGAAAGGAAGCTGGGGACTGGGCAGGAGCAGAAAGCATTAAAGGGGGAGCCCAAAGGTAACACTAGGAGCCAAGTTGGGAAGATGGCAGCCAATAAACATTTAGTAAGTGCCTACTATGTGTTAGGCACTGTGCTAAGTGCTAAATGGCGAGCTCCCATCAGCTCTAGCCCTGGAAAAGAGGAAGAGACCGCTCCCCCTTTATTGCAAAGGCATTCTGCTTCCAAAACTCACATCTCATCTCAGGCGTAGAGTTCAGCTACACTGGGAATAAAATGGGCTTTTGTGGGCTTCCCTGGGACTATGGCCATAACTCCAAATACCGTTGCTAAGGGAACTGTGGTCCAAGTTCCAAACAATGGCCTTACAAACAAACTTTTGGAACACATTTGTTCCCAAGTCGGGGTCTGCAGGCAAAATCTGCAACAATGCCTTCAAAAGCTTCACCCACTAAACTAATCTTTTCCTAACAAAAACTGGGCAAACCCAAAGTAAAACTCCTAAGCATTCTCTCCTCACCCCAAGGCTTTTGGCTGAGGGGAGGGGGGGTGAGGGTGTTGGTAGTGGAAAAACCCTCTGAACTTCTTCCAGGTGCCACATAAAGATGTCATTATTGCTTATTTTGATGAGACATGCAAGCCAAGGGCATAGTTTCCGCAATTGGTTTCAAAAGAGACCAAACATATCAACTGCCAGCTCCCTGGGCCTCCCCTGAATAAGACATGCTCTGCTTTGGGCCAAATCCCAGTGCACAGAACCAGGCAGTAAGAGAAAGGATTTTATAGATGATTTTAAAGACAATCTGAAATAACCATGGCCTCCCGGATCCCATATCCTATTCAGGAACAACATCAAACTCTAAAAGGGCAGAGGTTCTTCTAACATCAGAAAGACTGAAAGGAAAACCTTTGCTACTTCCCTGCTACCCAGTCTAACTTTTTGTCTCTTTCTTTGTTACAAAGAGATGGTTTGCTGGGGAAATTGGGGCTGGAGGTGGAGGGGAAAGAGAGGCTATAAAATGAAAGGAAGAAAATCAGTTGTTCTGAGTTGGTTTTCTTAAATACTCCATTTTATTTGGTCCATTGACCATTTTAGTAAAATAATACCCATCCAAGTGACACCTAAAAAGCCACTTAGTATCTTCAGGCAGTGCTTTTTCCATCCTTAAGTGATCTGGTACTTACATATATCTTTGTAACATGCTACATTTCCCCAGTGTAGCTTTTTTGTCTGTATTCCCAGATATAGATGCTTTGCCCAGAATAGAAACTAATAAATATTTGGATTGAACTGAACCCAGTTCAATGCCCTCATTTTCCAGATAAGCAAACTGAGGTTCTGGAGGCATAGTGACTTGTCCAGAGGTCACACATAGAAGATCTTTGATTCAAAATCTGAACCCATATGTACTTCTTGTTTCGGGGGATGTCTGGCTCTTGGTTGGAAAATCCATTTCTAGCCACCTTCAAGTTCCTTACAGTTTTGTCTGGCATGAAATTTCTGCAATTAAGCCCTGGCCTGTTCAAGTGTTCCCAGCCCACCCCCATTTGACACAGGAGAAAACTGATCATAAAAGCTACTGTTCCTATAATTCACTCACAACCCTGTGAGGGAGATAGAGCAGGAATCATTAACCCCTTCATACAGAAAAGGAGACCAACACTCCTACTAAATCCTATTTTTTAGCCTTTCTGGTGTCATGGAAAGAACACCAGATCCCTGGGGCCAGGTTGGTTGTTGTCCTTTGCACTCCAAGAGGACCAAAATGACCATCACCATATGGGAGGAGGCAATGTACATACAGTGCGTCTGGCTGTAGCTGATCAGTCCAACAGGAGCAGATCAAGCACCCACTTGGGTCCAGGAGACCTGGTTTGAATCCCAGCTCTAAAACTTGTTGGCTGAGTGATCCTGGGCAAGCCACTAATTCTGAGTCTCTGCGAAATCACTATTTCCCCAAGGCTTCCTTTTTTCATAAGGAAGACGAACACTTGCATAACTTACTTAAGTGGACTTTCGTGAGTCCATTTTATAAACTTACTGTAGAAAGGAAAAGGTTAATTTACAGCCCTCCGGAGCTAACAAAGCATCTGTAGGACTCCATGAGAGGGACTCCTGTTTTATGGATGAAGAAACTGACACTTGTGGAGAGGAAAGGACTTGCCTAAGATCACACAATAAAGAGAAGCAATGCTGTATGACCCAAGGAGCGGTGGCAGCAGAGGGCCGACGTAAGATTCCTTACCAGAATCTTAGCTCTATCGCTAAGTGGAGAAGTGGGCAATTCGTGAACCCTCTGGGGACCTGTTTCCCCATCTGTTAAACCAAGGAGTTGCACTAACTGCTAGCTAATGTCCCTGCCAGCCCGAAAATCTGCGGCTCCCAGGTCAGGGCTCCTTCCACCACCACCACCACCACCACCACCACCACTCCCGCTCCCGGTTGCAACACCTGGATTCACGAGAGGAAGGCGCCAAGAGTGACGGTGACTCCCAGCCCTTCCGAGGCCCCAGGCATCCAGTAGGCGGCACCGGCCTGGCCTGGGACACTCACCCACTACCTCCTCCCAGCACCCGCTGGGGCCAAAGAGCATGTTCCCCCCTTCCTCGAAGCGAGCCAGATGGGGGGCGTGCCTTACCAGGGGCGAGGCTGGGGGCGCCGGGACCGAGGGTACCTCCCAATCTCCATCTCAGCGGCTGGGGGCGCGGTTCAGCCTGAGGAGAGTTCTCAGAACCCCAGAGCTGCTGGTTCCTCGTGGGGAGCGCATGGGTGTGGGGACGTGGAGCGCACCTGGTGGCGCTCAGCAGCACCAGGCAGCGATCTCATCTGGGTCAGCACAGAGGCGCGGACTCCAGTGACCGAAGAAATCTCCTGTCCGGCTCCGGCTCCGGCTCCGGCTCCCGCTGCGGCGCGAGCTCTGGTTGGGGATCGGGCGCCTCCGCCTCCCAGCCCGCCCCACAGGCCGCGTGCCCCCGCCTCCTTCCACCTGCCCCAGCCCCAGGCTCCTCCCACACCCACTCCCAGTCCCACTCCTCCGCCTCCTTCCTTAAAGACACCCTCTATCTTCACTGTCCCCTCACCCCCGAGCTAACCAGAAATTACTTGAACAGCTTTATCTGGCGTCCCTCCCCCACTACTTCAGGCAAATCGGGAGGGAGAAATAACTTACATTTGCATAAGCAATAGACTTTCTCCTGCACTCTCGTATCCGTTAGCCCTATAGGTTCCCCGAAACAGCTCTGGGAGATCAGTTGGTAGATAAAAGATGTTTCCCTACATCGGAGAAAGTTATACCCAGGGAACTTGATAGAGCGGGAAAGGGGTAGGAGCGGCAGCTAGATGGTTCAGTGGGTAGAGCCAGATCTGGAGAAGGAGGTGGGTTAAAATTTTACCTCAGACACTGCCTACCTGAGTCACCCTGGGTAAGTCACTTAACCCCAATTGCCTAGCCTTTACTACTCTTCTGCCTTGGAACTGATTCTTAATATAGATTCTAAGACAGAAGGTTAAGAGTTTAGTAAAGGAAAGGAGACAGGATTAAGACGCTGAAAGTGTTCAGACATGTCTAATCCTTCGTGTTGTGTCTCGATTTGGGGTTTTCTTGGTACAGATACTGTAGTAACTTGCCATTTACTTCTCCAGCCCATTTTGTAGATGAGGAAGCTGAGGTAAACCCAGAGTCACACAGCTAGTAAGTGTCTGAGACCAGATTTGCACTCAGGAAGATGTGTCTTCCTGACTCCAGGTCCACCATTTTATCTGTGGTGCCATCTAACTCCCTCTCCCCATCTCTGAGACTGGGCAAGTTATTAGTCTTCTCGTGGGTCTAGTTTATTCCTTGCTAAAAACTAAGGGGTTGGACTGGATCAAATCTAACGTCCCTTTTAATTTTCCAACTACTATTCTAAGAAACGGATAGTCACTTTCGTAGTCACAGAGCCAGGAGAGGAGGCCCAAGCTAGTGGGAAAAGATGGAATCTCAGAGATAGAAGAATAGTAAGGGCATCTGGTCCAAGAATACCCTCAACATGAAGTCATCCAACCTCCACCTGGGAACCCCCAGTGATGAGAATTCACTCCCTCTCAAGGCAATGCATTCCACTTTGGGACAGTCCTAATTGTTAGGAAGCTTAAATCTGCCTCTCTGCAATTTCCATTCATTGTTCCTAGTTGTCTTCTGGGATCAAGTAGAAGGTTTAATCATCCCTCCTGGTTACAAAGAAAACTGAGAAAAGTTCTATGAACTGGTGCAGTGTGAAGTGGCCATAACTAGGAAGACAACTGATAGAATCACAACATTATAACGAAAAACAACGTGGAAAGGTTTAGGAATTCCAAACACCTACCAGCTACATTTCCAGAAAATTGATGTTAAAGTGTGCTCCCCAGCTCCTGGCAGAGAAGATATAGAATAAGACAGATGACTTTTCAGAGATGACTTGTGTGAGAATTAGTTTTGCTTCACTGCGCACACTTGTTACAAGGGTTTTGCCTTTCTTTTTTCAATGTGGAGGGATAGAAAGGGGGCAGAGATTAAGTAGGGAAAAGAGTTATTGAGTGTTAAAAATTCACAGAAGAGAAAAGAAAGGTCAGAAAGAATCATAGACAAGCAAGATAACTTTGAAAGTTACTTATTGAATTAATATTTTTAAAGGAAAAGCAAACTGCGTGATAATAATAATAATTCCCTTTTTCCTGGTCTACTACATACGTGGAAACATTTGTTTTATTTGGTTAGTTAAATTCAGGATTTTAAAAAAAAGAAGTCTAATCTGCTCTCTACTTTCTAATCTTAAATCCTTCAGGATATTGATTATTCTTCCTTCCTCCCATAAGCGTTCTCTTCCCCAGGATAAAAATACCATTTCCTTCAACTGATAATCTTGTGGCATCATTGTTCCCATTGCCTTTTTCTGGACTGACTAGTTCTCATTTGGCTCAACAAGATAGCTCTAAGAGTCAGCCAAAGGAAATATCACTGGGGCTATTTGACGGATGAAGCAACTAAGTCACTGTAGGTGAAATGTCTTGTTGAACACGCAGCATAGAGGTAGGCTCTTTAGTCTAAAAATGAGATGAAACAGTCTTACAACCAGACTTACAACCTACATCACTCAGTTTTCCTTATCTAGAAAGATGAAGGGAGTGGGCTAGATGGCCTTAACAGGCCCTACCAGTTTTTAATCTATGAACCAAGGGGATTCAACAATCCTATAACCTGGGTATAAGTTCTGGTTCTATCATTGCCTCTAAGACTTTGAGCAAGACTCCCTCACACCCACGCCTACCTTTCTGTGCTTTGGATATGTCTTCTGTATAAGGGAAGCTAAGTAGATCAGTGGAGAGAAAGCCAGACCAAGAGATGGGAGGTCCTGTGTCCAACTCTGGCCTCAGACACTTCCCAGCTCTGTGACCATAGATGAGTCACCTAACCCCTACTGCCTAACCCTTGCTGCTCTTCTGCCTTGGAACCAATATACAATAGATTCTAAAATGGAAAGTAAGAGTTTTTAAAAAGTAAGTAGCTAGTCCTCCAAGATCCCTCCCAGCTCTGACCTGTGTTCTGAGGTCTCTTTTTTTTTGCTCTTGTGATTCTGTCCAGAATTTCCCAAAATTTAGAGTTTATAAGTCTTTGGCTATCTTTTTCATGTAAGTCTATTTCAGGTCCCCACCTTAATTATAAGCTCTTGGCTACAATTCAGAAGCCTAGGTGGTAGTTAGGAATCTGTCTGTGGGCAGATAGGTCAACAAACTTTGATGAAGGGATTACTAAAATAAGAGTCCGGTGGTCCCTAAACCATAGAATACAAGTAAAAGCAGAAAGACCAACACTCCTAGCCCTCAAGGAGTTTACATTCTAATGCAGTGAGACAACAAATAAAAGAGAGTTGAAATGCTGGGAGTGGGAAGGAGAGATAGTAACCTAGGGCTGGGTAGAGAAAGTCTTGTGGAGATGAGTCAAGTTTCCAGTGCATCATGGGGAGGAATGAAGATTTGGTTAGCTTGGGCTTCCTCTTTAAAATGGAAGTTCTGGAAGGAATCAGACAAGCAGAGGGAGTCTGCAAAGACTCCTCTCCCTCTCCTCTCTCCTCTCTCCTCTCTCCCCTTTCCCCTCTCCCCTCTCTCCTCTTTTCCTCTCTCCCCTCTCCCCTTTCCCCTCTCCCCTCTCCTCTCTTCTTTCCTCTTTAGGAAACTAAGCAGTGGGGCTTAAGTGACTTGCCCAGGGTCTCACAATTAGGCAGTGTCTAAAGCCAGATGAATATTCCTGACTCCAGACCCAGCACTGTACCACCTAGCAGTCCCAATAGAAAATAATATGATCTCCATTTTACAGATTAATATTTTGAGACTTAGACATTTTAAAGCCTTGCCTAGGGACCCATAGCTAACCAGGATCACATAGCTAATAAGTATCATAGCCAGGACTTGAATTCAGGTTTTCTGGCCATAAAAACATTGTTCTTTCTACCAGATCACATTACACCTATTGAGTGAATTAAGTGCTAATAAGTGCTTTCATTGGTATTTTCTTTATTGGTGGTCATCAGCTAATTAAATCCTCCTTTATACTGTTCCTCTTTTGATCATAAATAGTACCACAGGAAACACAGGAGGAAATGTTGACTCAGTCCTTATTTATGTTGAAGTGTCCAGACAGTATAGTGGAAAAAGCATTGAATTTGGAGTCTGAAGAGCTAGATTCAACTCTCCTAATTCTGCCATTTCCTAGGTTGTTGTTGTCACATCCAATTCTGTGACCCCATTTAGGGTTTCCTTGGCAAAGAAGCTAGAGTAGTTTGCCATTTCCTTCTTCAGCTCATTTTACAGATGAAGCAATAGAGGCAAACAGGATTAAGGGACTTGGTCAGGGTCACACAGTTAGGCCATTTTGAACTCAGGTCCTTCTGACAACAGATCTGGTACTCTTTCCAAAGCACTATCTAGCAGCCCATTAAAAACTATGACCTTAGGAAATTCACTCCAGAAAAACTCAGTCAACCCATAATCTCTTGGGGTAGCAGGACACATGCCAAAATTCCTGTATTTTCAAAGATCCTATATTTTCCTTATCGTGGTCAAGGATGTGAATGAATCAGAGTAAGAATTACAGATAAGTTCAATCAGATTGGATTTTGAACCCAATTCACAGAAATGTTGTATCAGATTCTACTTCCTGCATCACTTTTTTAGCAAATTCACCCCAAGGGGGGGGGGACCCAGAAATCTAGGTTTGTTTCATTAAATTTCATTTTTAATTCCCCCATTTCTGCAGTCTCTATAATTAGCACTTTTTTTTCCTTTTCCTAAAGAATAAACCATCCCTAATACAACATATTAAGTAAGCATCAAGCATGTGATCACACATAATCATCATTCCATCTTCCCTTAAAACAGTAACTTCCACCTAGGTCCTACAAGGCCTAGAGGAACTAAGGAACTCTTTCTTAAAAAGAAACTTTGGGAGGGGCAGCTCAGTGATTCCATGAATAGTTAGCCAGGCCTGAAAATTGCAAGTCCTGGGTTCAAATCCAGCCTTAGACACTTCAAAGCTACATGATCCTGGGTAAGTTACTTACCATCAGTTGTCTAGCCCTTACTGTTTCTGCCTTGGAACTGATACTATCAGTTCTAATACAGAAAGTAAGGATTAAAATGAATGAATGAATGAATGAATGAATGAATGAATGAATGTATAAAGGAGGCTCTGGAGAATTTACCCTTGGGTGAAATCTGGGACTCTCCTGTTTGAGTTGGATTACCTCACTCCAAATGAGAGAGCTTCCTTCTCTTGCATCTGGTATATATTGTCCTAGTATATATTTCTCTGATTTATATTTTGCTACTGACTTGAATAAATCAATGTCTTTGCATAAAAAGGGGAGGAACAGTTTTTACAAATAGACTAATGATCTATAACCATCATTGTAAACTCAGAGAATATTAGTATGGAAAAAGCTGATTCTGTCTAGATATATCCACACTGAAACAGGACTTTCCCCTCCAACATTAATTTCATCCCTATTAAACTTGAGGTCTTTCACAGAAGCTGTCTCTGATGATTGCTGTTTTTCAATAATTTTTTCAGTCATGTCTAATTCTTTGTGACCCCATCTGGGGTTTACTTGACAAAGATACTGGAGTGGTTTGCCATGTCCTTCTCCAGCCCATTTTATAGATGAAGAAATAGAGACCATTGAGGTTAAGTTAAAGTAGTTTCTCCTTATAGAAACAGTTCCGAAAAGGGCTCCGCCAGAGATGTTAGTCCTCTCAGAACATCTCATTTCTCTTTCCTTGTTTTGCCCAGTGGGTAGTCTAATCCTTCTTCCAGGAGAAAATCCTTCAGGTATTGGAAAGCAATTATTTATTAAGTCTCTTCTTCAATCTTCTCTAGTTCAAAAGAGGGCTAGATCACTATTGGCTAAGGAATATCAGAATAAGAGAGCTGAAAGGGAACTTTGACTCTAAAAATCTTAGAGCTGAAGTTGTCTTTGGATTTTGCATGATTTCACATGTATAATTGGTATCATATTGCTTTCCTTCCCAGTGGGTGAGGGAAAGGGTGGGAAGGAAGAAAATTTGGAACTCAAAATTTAAAAATAAAAGTATTAACAATAAACAAGTAATATTTGTACATAGATGATAAAGCATAAAATGGAGAATATCAGAGCCAGAAAGACTCTTATAAGACATAGAATGGCAGAACTAGAAGAAATCTGAAAATATAGAAAATAGACTATTAGAGCTAGAAGGAGACTTAGAACTGGAAATATAGCTCAATTCCCTTTATGTACCCTCTGGTTCTAAACAGTCCAATTTCAACCTACTACCTTACACTTTATAACAAAAACAAAAACCTTGTGTTTGTCCTGTCTCTAATTTGTTTCAACAACTCCAATCCACCACTTGAATATAATAAAAGATTTTTTAAACCCTTACCCTCCACCCTAGAATCAATACTGTGTATTGGTTCCAGGCAGAAGAAAAGCAAAGATTTTTAATTACATGGACCTATTTTGTATTTTTCTGTCCATTTCACTTCTTCCTGAATGCTGTGTGATATCTTCTACTACAATGAAGATAACAACTACTACTACCATCATCTCTGCTTTAGCTTCCATTTTCCTGCCACTGTTCTATCCTGTTCTCTTCTGTCTCATTCATAGCATAGTGGCAAAGTTGCTAGATTTGTGGATTCCTGTTTTGAATCCTGTCTTTGCCTCTTAAGTCTATAGGGAGTCAAAAGACCTGAATTCTATCACTCAAATACCTTCTTAACTAAGTATATATAGTTTGGGGCAAATCATTAAGAAGAAGGGAAAAGGCTGGGGTGAAGAGGAAGAATTCGACACAGGTACTAAACTGAACTTAAAAACCAGTTTCTACAATACAACCCTTTTGGGTCTCCCCAACTGAAGATACCTTTCATCCCCAATTCCTTTGTGTTTCTTTTTATTTATTATTTATGTATTATTATATATAAGTGTAGTTATTTATATATGAATATTTTATCTTCTCCCTCCAATCCTTGAGATCAGTAATTAGCCAGCATTTCATAAATGCTTAATAAATGCTGCTTGGATGATTGACCATCAACAAAGACCCAAATTGATGATATCATCCAACAGTGTGAATTTCAAAAGCAAAGGGTTCTGAGTGATGATGTATAAGTGATGATGTATAAGAGAGAAGATGTATAAGTAATGACGGGGAACCAGAAATGAGTTGTCTCCTCTTTGCTCCTTCCCTAAATTGAATAACTTTGTGTTAACAACTCATTTAGAGTTGTATGGAGGTGGTGGAAGTTGTCAACTTGAAATCTGGAGACTCCAAGTTTGCCCTTTTCCCAATAGAACTCATCCCTAGGGAAGTCCCAGTTTCACCCATTTCAGACAAACAGTAGACCTAAAGGTAGTCCAAATCAGATTTTAAGTACCTTTTTGTCTTAGTAGTTTCTCCCATTGTATTAAAGTCCTCTCTCGGTAGCCCAGCCCTAGACTGGAGCCTTCCCTTTTGTATCCCTTGTAAAAATATCAGCCTCTCCCTGATAATCCAGTCTTGGGTTTTCCATTTCCTTGTAACCAAGGTAATGTCAAGTAATCCCATATTCCTGTCCCTTAGTTCCCCAAAAGGTACATAAGTTCCCCAAATTCTTTTGTTCTTCAGAGTATCTTTTATCTTGGTGATCCTCTCAGAGATAATGTTGCCAGAGTATGTTTGACTCTGTGTAGTGGCCAAATATTGACCACTATCTCTTTCCTAATTAAAGACTTTTTTCTGACTACTTTAGTAGTTTTGTATTTTTCCCAAGTTAACTAAGTCTACCTTAGGGAAGGTACTGTCAACTAGGAAAAAAACACAGGACTATTACATAGTCAGAAAAACCACTCTTTAATCAAAGAAAGGAATTAGGTGCTAAAATTTAGACCTCCTTGCAGAACTGTGCATTATAACCCCTGCAGAGTCATTCCCCCCTTCCCCGTCTGGTCACCAAACTCCTGGGAGTGCCACTGAGCTAGGTGACAACTTCAAAGAACCATTAAAGTGGGAAGCTTAAATACCTTTCTAGGGGCAACTGGGGACTGAGGATGAGAGGGATAGTTGATTGGCTTTACAATGGTAACAATGGAAAATGAGGGGTCCAAGACTGGAAATAACAGTGAAAGTGTAGATGCTTTACAAGGGACCCAAAAGGGAAAGATCCAGCCAAGGGCCTAGGTCAAGGACTTTGGACTAAGGGGAGAAACCATTGGGACAAGAGTTACTTAACACCTGATGGGATTAGCTGTTCCCATCTAAACTACTTTAAGATCCATTGGTTGGACTTTCCCCTCAGGTAGTAACTCTCATGTGACAATGTCAAACTTGGGGCTTTTCACCTTTAATCTAACTAAACTGGGGGTCATAGAATCTTATTAGGCTACCAATTTGGGGGCTTCTATATTCCACGTTGACAGTACTAAGGAAAATGCAAGATGGGATGGAATATTGGAGAATTGGTCTGAGAGTCAGAAACAACTAGAGTCCTCTCACTTCTGATGCATACTTTGTGACCTTGAGCAAATCACTTAACCTCTTAGTGCTTCAAGATAACTCTCTAAGCTAGGAAGGGGGGTGTAGTAGAGCCAAAATGGTAGAGAAGGTATAGAGACCCATCTGATTTCTACCAAATTACCCTCCAAAAAGCAACACCACCAAAAAACAAATTTTGGAGCCACATAATGCACAAAAAGACAAGATAAAGTATCTATCTGGCCCAAAACACCTTAGAAGGCCAGCCCAAGGCATCTAGTGCACCGAGGTGGAGGTGGAGCACAGCACACCAAGGAAGGTCCCACCAAGACAACAGACCTTGGGCACAACTGATGCAGCAGCCAAGGCTTCCAGAATTTTAAACCACAGATGGTAAGGAGGTTGAACAACTGCTCAGAAGGATATTACCAGGGTCTCTTTGCTGATTCTGGATGCAAGACTCTTATTAAATTGCCCATATGTAGAGCCAGGTCTTAGTCTTGGGGTGCAGTTGCAGTGTTAGGAGGAACATTGCAAACACCAGCACTTTCAGCCACATGTGAACAGGGGATCCTGGTCATAGTTCCAAGGAGTGCTTAGGGGTACTCACAGACCAGAGCACAAGCTGAGAGAGTATTAAACATACCTCTCCTTCCTTACCTTATACCACCTTGGAAGAACTGAAAGCAGATAGATCCCCAGTGCCAGCTCCAAAGGCAACTACACAAAGAACCTGAAGCTTGGAACAGTGCTCCCTTCAACACAATTACAGAGCTCAACTTGAATAGTTTTTTAAACTAAAAGAAAAAGGCAGGAAAATGAGTTAACAGACAAACAAAATCCCCAAACTTAACATTGAAACTTATTTTGGTGATAGGATAGACACAAACTCAGAAGACAACAGCAATATATCACAAGAATCATTTACTACAACCAGGTGTGATTCATACCAGAAATGCAGGGCTAGTTTAATATTAGGAAAGCTATCACCATAATTGACTATCAATAATCAAACTAATATATCACATAATTATCTCAATAAATACAGAATAAATCTTCAATAAAATATAATATCGATTCCTATTTAAAACACTAGAAAGCACAAGAATAAGTAGATGATACTTAAAATAAGTAGTATCTACCTAAAATCATCAGCGAGCATCATCTGCAATGAGGATAAGTTAGAAACCTTCCCAATAAGATCAGGAGTAAAGCAAGGATGTCCATTATCACCAGTACTGTTTATTATTTTACTAGAAATATTAGCATTAGCAATTAAAAAAAGAAGTAAAAGACAATGAGGGAACTAAACTATGTTTGCAGATAATATGATGGTATACTTAGAGAATCCTAGAGAATCAACTAAAAAACTAATTGAAATAATTGACAACTTTAGGAAAGTTGCAAGATATAAATTAAACTATTGCTTAACATTTGTAAAGGGTGAATATTATGGTTGAGACCAAAAAAATCTAAATTTAAATGGTCACCAAGGGAAATCCCAAATAATAAAATACCCAAGTCAGCTGCCAAATTTTTATGGTGATTTCATTACAACAGGAGGAAGAAAATATTAGAGGGAGAGAAGGAAAGAGGGAGAGGAGGAAAAAGAGAGAGAAGGAAAGGAGTTTAATTCAGAACCACTCTGGCTCAGGCTGAGCCAAAGCAGGGGTTAAGGCCTTGGAAAGCCAAGGCAGAGAAAGGGGTCAGTCCTTATCACTCACGTGACCGGTCTGAAGGAAAGCTATATGCAAGGCTCCTCCAAGCTCAAGCTCAAGCTCCAGGATCCAACTCCACTCAAGCCCTCTCCACAGGAAGTCGCAGGAAATATTACCTTTAGCAATAAGAGAAGAAGTGGAAATAGAAGGAATTAAAATGGACAATGAGGAAACTAAACTCTTTGCAGATGATATGCCATACTTAGAGAATCAACTAAAAAACTAGTTGAAATAATTAATAACTTAAGCAAAATTATAGGATACAAAATAAACCCACATAAATCATCAGCATTTCTAAATGTTACCAACACAGTACAGTAGTAAGAGATAGAAAGAGACATTCCATTTAAAATAATCTAGACAATATAAAATACCTGGAAATATGCTTGTCAAAACAAACACTGGAATTATGTGAACACAATAACAAAACACTTTTCACACAAATAAAACTAGATCTCAACAATTGGAAAAATATTAATTGTTCATGGGTAGGCCATGCTAATAAAACAAAAATGACAATTCTATGGAAATTAATTCACTGAATTATGGCACTGAATACAGTGCCATACCAATTTCTCTGATATAGGTCTAATTTCTCAAATCCTTAGAGAACAAAGGTAAATTGAGATGAATACAAGTAATTCCCCAATTGACAAATGGTCAAAGGATATGAAGAAGTAGTTTTTACATGAAGAAATCAAATTTATAAATGAAAAAATGCTCTAACTAACTCTTGATTAGGGAAGTGTACATTAAAATAACTTTGGACACCATCTCACACCCATTAGTTTGGCCAAGATGACAGTAAAGTAATAAATGTTACAGGGATATATGGCAAAAGTGTGTATTAATGCATTGTTGGTGGAGTTGTGGAATGATCTAACCCTTCTGGAGGGCAATTTGGAACTATGACAAAAGAGCTATAAAACTGTGCATATCTTAAGAGTGAAAGGACCTACTTTTACAAAAATATTTATGGCACCTGTTAGTCAGATGGATGTAGACCAAAACATACTTTCTTTCACATTAGTTTATTTATAGCTTTATTTTGAGATTTTGGCTTTGTATGAGTGTACTGTTACAACAATGATGAATATGGAAGTATGTTTTGTATAATACATGTATGGCCTATATGAAATTGCTTACTGTTTCTGAGTGGGCAGAGGAAAGGGAGGAAGGGAGATGGTTTTGACCTTATAATTTTGGAAAATATATTGAAAATTATTATTACATGTAATTGGTAAAATAAAATATCTTTGAATCTAAAAAAAGTTGTTTCTCCCACATTATTAAAAAAAAAGACAACAAAGTCAATACTGCTTCATCCAAAACCTCCAAAAAATATTAATTACTCTCAAGTCCAAAAAGTATTAAGGGAAGAGCTCAAAAAGAGTTTAAAAATCAAATAAATAAGAGAAGTAGAAGAAAAACTGGGAAAAGAAATGAGTGTTCCTGGAAAATCATGAAAAAAAAGAGTCAACAGCTTGGAAAAAGAGGCACAAAAAAATACTGAAGAAATTAATATCTTAAAAAATAGAACAGGCCAATTGGTAAAAGAGTAACAAAAATCCACTGAAGAGAACTTATTTAAAAAAAAAAAACAAGGGGGCAGCTGGGTAGCTCAGTGTGTTGAGAGCTAGGCCTAGAGACGGGAGGTCCTAGGTTCAAATCTGATCTCAGACACTTCCCAGTTGTGTGACCCTGGGCAAGTCACTTGACCCCCATTGCCTAGCCCTTACCACTCTTCTGCCTTGGAGCCAATACACAGTATTGACTCCAAGATGGAAGGTAAGGGTTTAAAAAAAAAAAACAACACAGAATTTCCCAAATGGAAAAAGATATATAAAAATGTCCTGAAGAGAAAAACTTCTCAAAAGATAGAATTGTCCCTTTAGAAAGAGATATAAAAATTACTTGAGTAAAAGAACTCTTTACAAAGTAGAATTGACCAAATGGAAAAAAACATACAAAAACTCACTTGAGGTGATCATGACTTAAAAATTAGAATTGGGCAGCTGGAAGCTAATGACTCTATAAGAGATCAAAAAACAAATAAATGAAAAAAAGAAAATGTGAAATATCTCATGGGAAAATAAATCCAGGAGATATAATTTAAGAATTGTTGGACTACCTGAAAGCCATGATCAAACAAAAGATCTTAGACATCATCTTTCAAGATATCAAGGAAAATTGGCCTGCTGTTCTAGAACCAGAGGACAAAATAGAAATTGAAAGAATCTACCAATCACTTCCTGAAAGAGATCTCAAAATGATAACTCCCAGGAATATTACAGTCAAATTCCCAAATTCCCAGGTCAAAGAGAAAATATTGCATGCAGCCAAAAAGAAACAATTCAAATATCATGGAGCTATAGTCAGGATAACATAAGACTTAGCAGCTTCTACATTAAAGGATTGGAGGTCCTGGAATATGATATATTCCAGAGGGCAAAGGAGCTAGGACTTCAAACAAGAATCACTTACTCAGCAAAATTGGGGAGGAGGGAAGGAAGGAGTTTTCAATGAAATAAAGGACTTTCAAATATCCTGGATGAAAAGACCAGAGTTGAATGGAAAATTGGCTCTCAAATACAACTCAAGAGAATCACAAAAAGGTAGTTAGGAAAGAGAACCAAAAGATCCTCAAAAAGATTAAATTGTATATATCTCTACATGGGGAGATGATTCTTGTAATGGCAAAGGACTTTGTTATTATTAGGAAAATTGGAGAGTATATATAGACAGGGGACAAGGTGTGAGTTGAATATGATAGGATAATGTAAAAAATTAAATTACATTAAGGCATGAGAAAGAGGAATACACTGGGAGGACAGGAAAGGGGAAAACAGAATGGGGCAAATCATTGCACATAAAAGAGGCATGAAAGAGCATTTACATGGAATACTATTGTGCTCAAAGGAATGATGTACTGGAGGAATTCCATGTGAACTGGAATGACCTCCAGAAATTGATGCAGAGTGAAAGGAGCAAATCCAGAAGAACATTATACACAGAGACGGATACACTGTGGCACAATTGAATGTAATGGACTTCTCTACTAGTAGCAATGCAACGATCCAGAACTATTCTGAGGAACTTATGAGAAAAAGCACTATCCACATTCAGAGAAAGAACCGTGGGAGTAGAAACACAGAAGAAAAACAACTGCTTGATAACATGGGTCAATGGGGATATGATTGGGGATGTAAACACTAAAGTTTAGAGTCTAAACAATCACCCTAGTGCAAATATCAATAATATGGAAATGAGTCTTGATCAATGATACATGTAAAATTCAGCGGAATTGAGTGTTGGTTATGGGCAGATAGAAAAGAGGACAGATTAGGGGAGGTGGAGGTAAAAAAAAAACAAAACTAAACAAGAGTAAATAGGATGGAAAGCAATTCAGACTAATGATAATAGTGATTTTTTTTTTTACAAATCTCTCTAATAAAGATCTAATTTCTCAAATATATAGAGAAATGAGTTGAAGATATAAGAATACAATCATTCTTAATTGATAAATGGTCAAAGGATATGAACAGGCCTTCCTCAAAGTAAAAACTCAAGCTCTCTCTAGTCATGCAAAAATGCTCTAAGTCACCATTAATTAGAGAAATGCAAATTAAAACAACTCTTAGATACCACCCCCATACCAGATTGGCCATTATGACAGAAATGGGAAATGATGAAACTTGGAGGGGATGTGAGAAAGCTAAGACACAAATGCATTGTTGGGGGAGTTATGAACTGATGCAATCATTCAGGAGAGTAATTTGAACCTATACTTAAAGGGCTATAAAACAATACATACCCTTTGAACCAGCAATACTATTTCTAGGTTAGTATCCAAAGGAGATGGGGGGGGGAGGGGGAAGACCTATACATGCAAAAATATTTAAAGCAACTCTTTCTGGAGGGGGCAAAGATTTGGATTGAATGGACACCCATCAGGTGGGAAATGGCTGAGTAAGTTTTAGATATGACAGTAATGGAATACTGTTGTGCTGTAAGAAATTAACAAGCAGGAGAAGCTCAGAAAAACCCAAAAGACTTACATGAACTGAAGTAAAGTAAAATAAGCAGATCCAGGAGAACACTGTAGAGTGACAGGAATACTTTACAATGAATAATTGTGAATAAAAGCTATTCTCATTAATACAAGAAACCAAAACTGTCCCAAAGGACTCATGATAAAAAATGCCATCTATTTCCAGAGAAAAAAAACTGACCAAAGCAAACTTTTTTCACTTTCTTAAATTTTTTCTATTTGAGTTTTATTCCACAAAAGGATTAATATGGGAAAATGTTCTACATGATTGCACATTTAAAATAAAATCTTTTTGAGATTACTTACCATCCCAAGGAGGAGTAGAGGTGGGGGGAGGGAAGGAATGAGAGAATTCAAGACTCAATATTCTTTGAAAAATGTTGGGAACTGTTTTTATATGTAATTGGGGGGAAAATAAAAATTTTACACACAAAAAAAGAAGAGAAAGATACCTCTCTAAGCAGGTGCCAATCTGTACTGGCAAAAGGAGTGTCCTTATCAAGAATTTCCAATACCTGTGAAATAGTTTTTAAAAATCCCCAATCTAAGAATGACATGGATTCCTTTAAGCTTTCCTCTCCCCACTCCTTCAAGAAGTCATTTTCATTCCTCTCCAGTCTCCAGTCTATTATGTTCTCCCCAAATCCTTTTAGATCTCTTTATTGTCTTCTGCAAGTAGAATGTAAGCTCTGTGAAGACCAGGAAAGGCCTTCTTCTATTTTGTATTTGAATACCCAGCGTATAGCCCAGTTATTTGTGTGTGGTTAAGTGCTTTAAAAATTCGTAAGGACCTGAAGGGACTTATGTCAGGTAAAGAACTAGTAAGTTAGGAAGCTTTTCCTTTCATGGAACCACAAACCATTGCACATTGCCCCTAGTCATTAGATTGAGCTTCTTGAGAGCATAGAATGTCTTTTACCTGTCTTTGTATCCCCATCCCTTAGTGCAGTGCTTCAGGGCACATTGTAAATGCTTATTAAATGCTTGTTGACTTGGTTTATTGACAAATTCTGCCTCTGAAGCCAAGTAATAATAACATTGATGTCATTTTCAGGTCTGCCAAGCCAAGCACTTTACATGTATTACCTCATTTGATCCTCAAAATCCTTTCTGATCTGTCTTTCCCCTGACAGACTTTTGAATACTTGAAGACAGCTTTCATTTCATTCTTTCACTCATCCACTCTAAATCTCTTCATCAGGTTAAATATTGCCAGTTTCTTCAACTGAATTTCCTATGAGCCCCCCTCTCCCCCCCCCCCCCCCGTCTTGATTGCCCTTTTCTAGATATGCTCCAGTTTTCATTACTCCCTTTTCAATGTGGCATCTAGAAGAGGATGCCATACTCTTGCCTAGGGTAGAAGAGAGTGGGACTTCCCCATTCTGCATAGTATACTTCTCAGTGGAATCTCATATCTTGTTAACATTTTTTTGGGCTGCCATATCATAGTGGAAACTCATATAAAGTTTGCTTCCTGAGTCCAGAGGAATCCTCCATCCTGTTTTCCTAGTGCAGAGGAAAACAAATTAACCCAACTGATACCTTTCCATTTCTCAAATAAATAAATGGGTAAGAGTGATGGAGATGGGTGTTCTCCCTTGATATCTGGAAAGAAGGTTACCATCAGCCCTCCAAAGCATAGCACTGATGATTCAGGCCAAAGCCTTCCAACTCTTCAGTGACTAATGCACCAGCTGTCCCAGCATAGTCAGGAGGATGTCAAGTCACCCCAGCTATGGGGCCACAGACATCAGGTCTCCAAGGTATCCTGTTGAATAAATAACAACATTGACTCAGTGGATCAAAGCTGACTCCCAGTGGTCTATAAAAGAGGCAGAAATGAGGAATATATCTTTTCAGGAAATCCCTGGGCCCCTGAGTCCCTCAGGGACAGGAAAGCCCAGGCCAGGTATCTGTGGGACACCTTTGGGAATAGTGGGGAAGTCATCCTGATATAGCAGTTTAATGGTAGACTCTAATCCCTTTCCACATAGACTGCTGCATCAGTCTCCTGGTTGCTTTTCCCCACTCCCAACCATTTTGTATACACAGTCAGAATCTTCTTCCTCAAATGGCTCTGATTCCACTTCACAAAAAATAGACTCAATGAATCTTAAAGCTAGAAAGGATCTCGATGGTCAACTAGATCAATGTGTGTCTGACAGAGAAATGTCCTCAACAATACTACTGGCAAAGTAGTCATTCAGCTTCTGCTGATGTGTGGAGCCAGGGGTATATAGAGTGTTCCAGGAGGACTAGCACTTCTGGGGTGAGATCTTGCTGAACCTTTTTCAGGGCTTGTTATCCTGGTGGATAACACCTGCCACCCAACTCCCATCCATGGTTCCAAGAAGCTATAGCATGCACATCAGTAAAATCCTCTTGGTGGATGGGCTAAATCAGGTTGAGGGTAATGTGTTATTGAAATCACTTTAAAAGACTGATATATATTAATTTAAGGTCGCCAAGGAATTCAGCTATGTAATTCCTAAATGAAACACTCAAGACAGCTGCCAACTTTTTTTATGGTGTTTTAATTACAAACATGAGGAAGAAAGTATTAGAGGGAGAGAAAAAGAGAGGGGGGTGGGGAAAGGGGAGAGAAGGAAAGAGGTTTTAAATACCCACTCTGCTCAGGCTGAGCCAAAGCAGGCTTAAGGCCCTGGATAGCCAAGGCAAGGAAAGATCAGCCCTTATCACTCACGTGACCAAACTGGAGAAAAACAGTCTGCAGGCTCCTCCAACTCCAAGCACCAGCCTTCAACTGCCTCTAGACCCCCTAACAGGAAGTCACAAGAACTCCAGAGGCTGTCCTCTACCTCACTTCCTGCATCTCACATGTGCCAATGGTGGCTCTAGCTTGACCTAGGACCACCCAGAGGTCTGTCCTTTTTGCACATGTCTGTTGAAGGCCATATTCTCAAATAATTAAATCTTGGGTTTTGCTGCAGCCCTTCCTAAATCTTGTTAGCCTGAGTAGGGTGGAGATTGTAGTTTCCAAGACCTGATTCTGTTATTCCAAGTATCTCTATTGTTATTGATCAGGAAATAGCAAAATCTGATCTTCTAAAGAATGGTCTGAATAGGGTGGAATAGTTTTGAAATTCACAGTAACCAATGGGTCACAAACCGATCAGTGCTTTATGGGTAGTGTCTACCCCAGGGATGTGAAGGATGAGAACAATTTGTTCCAATGGTCATGAAGGGGGCTGAAGTAGGGGCACTGAGAGCTTGGCCAGACATTGAATATGCCAAGGTCATACAATGTACCCTTAGCTATTGCCAGTTGTCTTGATTATCATACAATATGTATTTTCATCTTCATCATGTTTTGTAAGAGACATAATTTACACTATAGAAAAATTCATGGGAGGAAATAAAATGAGCAATGATATGTTTCAATCTGCATGCAGACTCCATCAGTTCCTTTTATGGTGGTATATAGCCTTTTTCTCTATGAGTGCCTTGAAATTGTCGTGGATTCTTGGATTGACATAGTTTGCTTTTTATTTTTATTTTTTTTTTTGATGGGGCAAACTTGATTATTGTTTTATTCCTAGAAATTGCCAAACCACTCCAACCATCACCCTAATCAGTTAGCAGCCACAAACATCGAGGTCTTGTGGAATAGAGAATGGAAGTTGCCTTAGCAACTTTTTTTTTTTAATTTTATAGTATTTTATTTGATCATTTCCATGCATTTTTCATTAAAGACAAAGATCATTTTCTTTTCCTCCCTCCCACCCCCCGTGGCCGACGTGTGATTCCACTGGTATCATATGTGTTCTTGACTTGAACCCATTGCCATGTTGTTAGTATTTGCATCAGAGTGTTCGCTCCGAGTCTTTCCTCTGTCATGTCCCCTCAGCCATTGTAGTCAGGCAGTTGATTTTCCTTGGTGTTTCTATTCCCTCAGTTTGTCCTCTGCTTTTGGATAGTGTTTTTTTCTCCTTGATCCCTGCAGATTGTGCAGGGACATTACACCACCACTAATGGAGAAGTCCATTACGTTCGATGATACCACAGTGTGTTTGTCTCTGTGTACAATGTTCTCCTGGTTCTGCTCCTCTCGCTCTGCATCACTTCCTGGAGGTTGTTCCAGTTCACATGGAAATCCTCCACTTTATTATTCCTTTGAGCACAATAGTATTCCATCACCAACAGATACCACAATTTGTTCAGCCATTCCCCAATTGATGGGCATCCCCTCATTTTCCAATTTTTGGCCACCACAAAGAGCGCAGCTATGAATATTTTTGTACAAGTCTTTTTGTCCATTATCTCTTTGGGGTACAAACCCAGCAGTGCTATGGCTGGATCAAAGGGTAGACATTCTTTTATCGCCCTTTGTGGATAGTTCCAAATTGCCCTCCAGAATGGCTGGATCAGTTCACAACTCCACCAGCAATGAATTAATGTCCCTACTTTGCCACATCCCCTCCAGCATTCATTACTTTCCATAACTGTCATGTTAGCCAATCTGCTAGGTGTGAGGTGATACCTCAGAGTTGTTTTGATTTGCATCTCTCTGATTATAAGAGATGTGGAGCACTTCTTCATGTGCTTATTAATAGTTTTGATTTCTTTATCTGAAAACTGTCTATCCATGTCCCTTGCCCATTTATCAATTGGGGAATGGCTTGATTTTTTGTACAACTGATTTAGCTCTTTATAAATTTGAGTAATTAAACCTTTGTCAGAGGTTTTTATGAAGATTTTTTCCCAACTTGTTGTTTTCCTTCTGATTTTAGTTACATTGCTTTTGTTTGTACAAAAGCCTTTTAATTTGATGTAGTCGAAATTATTTATTTTACATTTTGTGATTCTCTCTATGTCTTGCTTGGTTTTAAAGTCTTTCCCTTCCCAAAGGTCTGACATGTATACTATTCTGTGTTTACCCAATTTACTTATGGTTTCCTTCTTTATGTTTAAGTCTTTCACCCATTTTGAATTTATCTTGGTGTAGGGTGTGAGGTGTTGATCAATTCCTAATCTCTCCCACACTGTCTTCCAATTTTCCCAGCAGTTCCGTAGTTTGCTTTTTAAAAAGCACACAATAAATTCAACATTTCTCTCCTTTCCTGCCCCCTCTCTCTCCCCCTCCTCCTTTATCTTCTATATTATAATTGATGCTAAGTATTAGATCCAGGGCAGAATAATAGTAAGGACTAGGGTTAAGTGACTTGCCCAAGGTCACACAGCTAGGAAATATCTGAGACCAAATTTGAACCGAGGCCCTCCCAACTCTAGACCTCGCACGGTATCAACTAAGCTGCCTAGCTGCCCCCTAAAATATAACCTATAACATAACTTTCAAAGCTGTTCTTGCACATTTAAAAAAACTACTGAAGTTATTCACTAGAGGAAATAATAGCCTAGCCGACTTATAGAGGCAGAAATGTCCTGAAATATGATCTAGCCCAATGTTCTCCTTTTATAGAGGAGTAAGCTAAGGTTCAGAAAGGTAACATAATTTGCCCCAGGATGCTCAGTATTAATGGTAAAACTTTGACCAGAACATAGGTTTTCATCTGTCTGGCTCAGAACATCTCCTCTTTGTTGCTACCTCTATGTCTTTTAGAACCTGCATTTGCCAAGAAACCCAGTTTCATTGCAATGACTTATAATGGATCCTCAGAGACTCATTTGTCAATTTAATAATGACAGAGATAATATCATGGTTGTCCATCTTGGATTAAATGGAAACAAAAAGACAGATGAGATCTTGATTGTTTGGTATAACGTTGAAAGCCCAGAGAATGACCCATCCCATAAGTGTCAGGAGCAGTCTATGAAAGACTTCTCCACCCTTCCCAGTTCTATCCCCAAATTCCTAATTTTGACCTTCAATGTTATTCTCTTTCTCCTTTTAATGCTTGAGACTTGCCAGGGCTTATGCTGATTGCTTTACCAAATACAGAATGATATGGAAATATTGTAGTGTATGTCTATTTTTTTGACCAAATAGAAAGTTATTAACAAGAAACCATCCTTTTCAACTCCTTTCTAGTCAGAAAACATCTGCTTTGCCTCCTCTATGGCATTGTAAATGTAAGAATATTTAAGAGTAGGGTGGTGAAATATATTCATTGAATTTGATGGACTAGATCAGAGATGTCAAACATATAGCTCATAAGTCACATGCCACGGATAACTCCCAAGTGTGGCATGAAGCAGACTAAATTGTAATTGGGAAATACTTACAAAAGAAATAAAAATAAAACAAAAAAGATTACATTTTAAAACTAAGTCAATATATGACCCACAGGATTCCTTATGTATGGTTTAGTGGCCCCCTTTTCTGTTATACTTTGACATCACTAGACTAGATGACCTGTGAAATTCCTTTGAGTTCTGGAGTTCCAAGATTCTAAATTCAAAGAGTCTAAGATTCAATAACATTTTCTTTGATGCTAAAATTTGATGACAACTTCTTTAATTCTAAAATTCTATGATAGTTCTATCACTTTGGGAACCTAGAATTCTTCTATTACAAAAATCTAAGTTTTTCTGTTCCAAGATTATAGAATTTCAGAATTCTTTGAGTCTTAATGCACCAAAACTACACCCAGGGGAAATTCTGAGGGGATACAGAAGTGAAAAAGAGTAAATTTAGTTGTATCAGACACAACTAGAGTATAGAAAATACAGAATTGCATCATTCTGAATGTTGGTATCCTACACTATGTTCATTGTTCAGTCATTTCTGACTCTTTGTGACCCCATTAGGGGGTTTTCTTGGCAAAGATATTGAAGTAGTTTACCATTTCTTCCTCCGGTTCATTTTACAGAGGAGGAAACTGAGGCAAACAGTGTTAAATGATTGCTTAGGAACATAGAGTAGTAAATTAGTAAGAACGACATCCAAGGTGAAATTGTTCAAAGTCTTCCTGACTCCGGGTCCAATGCTCTGTCCAATGAGTCACCTAGATGCCCTAAAACTAACTATAACTGTAATTGTAACTAGCTTTATAATTTGTTAGTCACTTCACAACTGAGTCTTAGTTTCCTTTTCTTTACCACCACAAATAGCTACTTGAAACAAGATGTTTATTCTTCAATGCAGCTGGTATCTTTCCCAGGAAACATGGGCCATATTCTGTGCACAGATGTATTGATCAGAGCTTTAAACTTGGAGACAGGAGACCTGAGATCTTGTATCAATTTCCTAGGAGTCAGAGCTGAAAAGGAGTTCAAAGATCATTTAGTATAATCACCCATTTTGCAGGTAAGAAGTTGAGACCAGCTTTAACTTGTGCGGCAATTGACAAATCATTTGCTCTTGTTTAGATAGACAGATAAACCAGATCAGGTTTTCTTAAACTGAAGTTAATGAATAAATTTCATAGGGTCCTTGAACCTGGGGTGGGAAATAATGCATCTTTTTTTCATTTTACTATGTGCTAGCTGAAATGGAATATTTTATTTAATTATGAATATAAGCAAAAAACAAATTATGAAGAGTCCACATGCTTCACCAAATTTCTAAGGGACTCATGACACAAAAAAGAATCAGAACCCCTGAACTAGATGCCTCTAAGGTACCCCCTGGCTCTCACATCCTGTCCCCTGTGTTCGAATGTATTTCTCAGCTCTAATATTTGACATTCTAACATTCCCCACTTTGTATATACAAGGGCTCTTCCAGCTCTGGCAATCCATGATTCTATATTTATTAAAAGGGAACATTTATATAGTGCTCACTATGTGCCCGGCACTGTGCTAAGTAAGCACTTTATAGTTATTATCTCATTTGATACTCTGTTCATCATCTGCTACTCTGACCCTGTGGGTCATTTATTGACTTAGTTCTCAAATGTAATCTTTTTTGTTTTATTTTTATTTCTTTTGTAAATATTTCCCAATTACAATTTAGTCTGCTTCGTGCCACACTTGGGAGTGTTATCCCTGGCATGTGACCTATGAGCTACATGTTTGACACCTCTGATCTAGACCATCAAATTCAATGAGTTAGGTGCTGTTATTATTCCCATTTCAAGGATGAAGAAACTGAGGTAAACAGGAGTTAAGTGATTTGTCCAGGGTCAGACAGCTAGCCTGTATCTGAGGTCAGATTTGAACTCAAGTCTTCCTGACTTCAGGCACATTATTCAAACTCAATCCACTGTACCACTTAGCTTCCTACACCAACCCAAAGTCATCCTACTAGATATTGAATATCTTGCCACTTCCTTTCTAACACAAACTATTCAATTCTCTCTCTCTCTCTCTCTCTTTCTCTCTCTCTCCCTCTCTCTCTCCCTGTCTCTCTCTGTCTTTCGCTCTCCGTCCTTCCCTCCCTCCCTCTCCCTCTCTTTCTCCTCTCCCTCCTCTCTCTCTGCTCTCTCTCTCTTTCTGTCTTCCTCTCCTCTCCTCCCCTTCTGACTCTCTTTCTCCGTGTGTACACACACATACACACACATATATAGATATACACATGCATATTTACATATACAAATTATATCTATACAAGGCTTTATATATGTGTGTATATTATATATACAAGTTATCCATATACACACACATATAGATGCAAGGTGTGTATGTGTCTAGGTTTTCCGCCAAGTCTGGGACACTTTGCATACTTTGGGGATGGGGAAGGAGATGTGACTTGTAACTGGTAGAAAGAATACTGAGGTGGCAGAAATACTTATGAAGCCAAGTTTCTCCCAGGGCTGCTTGGGAGCAGCAGGACAGGTTGCAGCAGACACAGTCAGGGAGAGACAGGTGAATGACATGTGGGTAAGCCCATGGGAACCATGCTGCTCCTCTCCAGGTCCCTGATTTCCCACTTGCTCCCAGTCCTTGGATGAGTCCAGGTCCAAGTCATGTCAAGATGATCCACGAGGCAGCCTATCCAAACACGATGCCTTGTAGCATCACTTTTGGTGCCTCTTCGAAAGCCCATGTTTAAAATTGACTGAAGGGGCATCTGATCACTTACTTTCAGTGGGGTATGTGTGTGTGTGTGACATGCCTGAGTAAATAACTCAACCTCATTGTTGCTTATTGAAGCTCCTGCCATTTCAAGCTGTCCTATTAATAATCTTCTTCCCCCAAATGCATTGTCAAACACCCCACGCAAAGACCAATTTTTCTATTTTAAAAGGCAAAATGCCAAGCCTGCATTTCACACCCAGGGTGCCCCCCCATTTGAAAGTGACAGTTTCTATTTTGGGCACCTCATTTCCTTACCTGAGGCTAAGTGAAGTTACCGCCCCCAGATTCGGGTGTTTGTGCCAGGGACTGGGGGCGGGTGTATTTTGTACACAAAGCCAACTTCTTCTGGTTGCTGTTGTTCTCAGGTTTGCCCCTTCCCCTTCCTCCTCCTCCAAGCTTCTCCCAGGTTCACATGACCTTTAGCAAGACTGAATACTCCTGAAAGGGGAAGTTGAGCTGAATGTTCTGGGTAAAGGGGAGCAAGTAGTTTCACTCCCCCTCCAAAGTCCATGATTCACTGGCCAAAGGGTGGATGGGAGGCCTGGGGCTGAGCTCTGCTGAAGTAGATTGAGCTGCTATGATTCTGTACAAGATGATGAGAATATTATCATCATCATCATCATTTGCACTAGTTTACTGCTTTAAATTTCCCAGATGGCTTTCCTCCCAATAGCCTTTCCAGGGAAGTAGTACCCCCATTTAACACATAAGGAAACTGAGCTTCTGAGACAGAAAGTGATTTGTCCAAGGTCACACAACTAGCAAGGGTCAGAACCCTCAAACCTAGGTTTTCTTTTCACTCTACCAACTGCTTCTCTTTTGTTGTTAGAGCTATAAAGTTACTTAGGGAACATCTAGTCTTACTTCCTCATAGGATCATTGATTATAGAACTGGAAAGAAGAGAAGAGGAGGCAGCTAGTTGGTGCAGATAGAACACTATACCTGGAATCAGAAAGATCTGAGTTCAAATCTAGCCTCATTACACTTAGTAGATCTATTATTTAGAGATTAAGTTAATCAATCACTGCCTGCCTCAGAGTCCTCATTTGTAAAATGTCCCTTGCCTTTAGCACTGTTCCAGTATACCCCTATTAATAATCCTCTTATCCCAAAACACATCATCAATCAGCCTACACCATGATTGCTTTTCTATTTTAAAAGGCAAAACTCCCAAGGGACCTTGGAGAGACAATACTCTAACAATCCTTATTTTATAGACCCAAGGGATAGTATCTTGATCCAAGACACACAGCCAGTCTATAGCAGGGTCAAGATTCAAACCCAGACCTCTGACTCCAAATTCTTTCCAATATATCACAAACTTTTCCCAATATATCACAGTTGCATCAAATTTACAGATGAGAATAATTATGGTGTTACAAATTTCCATTTATCTAATGTTATATAAAATGCTTTCTTCCCAATAACCTTATGAGACTGAAGTATTATCATCCTTATTCAAAAGATGAAGAGACTTCCAGTCAAGATGGCGGCTTAGAGAAAGCTAAAGTTCAGATCTCCGGAAAACCCTTCCCGACCGATCTCAAACTATAAGCTCCTAAGGAGCCGAAATTCAAAACGATCAACAGCACAGACCCTGGGAATCCTCCTCCTGGACCTGGACCCGGATCAAAAGGTACGGCCCTCCTCAAAAGCCAGAACCCGAGATCACTCGGACCTAAGGGGTAGGAGCGCAGAGTCCAAGGCTCCGGGAAGCCGCGGCCCCTTCCCCCGCAGAGAGCAGGGTCGTTTGAAACAACAGCAACCCTCAGGGTGGGCAAGACAGCCTCAGGGGCCAGATCCTTCTATCCAAGTCTCAGTGAAAGTCACTGCCCTCGGAGCTCCGGGAAGCCGGGCCCCTTCCCCTGCAGAGAGCGGGGTCCTCTGAAACAACAGCAACCCTCAGGGCTGACAAAACAGCCTCACAGCCAGCTATTCTGAAGGCAACTTCCGGAAAGCAATCCGACCCAGTCCAGTTGAGGGGGTACCTTAGCAGCAGGGAAATAGAGAGAACCAGGGGAGAGTGTGGCCCCCTGGTCTGACCCTTCCATTCCAGTTCCAGTGAAAGTCATTGCCTTAAGGCATACTCAGTTTAACCCAGGGAAAGCTCATAGAACCGACAATCTGCCCAGGACTAAAGCCTCTGAACACCAGACAGAGATAAGAAAAGCTAATCCTCCACATTCAGAGATGGCAAACTCCACAGAAGCACAGAAGCCCCAAAATCCCAAGAAAAATAAGAAGAAAGGGGCGACTTTGGACACATTCTATGGAGCCAAAATACAAAATACAGAGGAGATAGAAGATGATACACAAGAAAATGCTCCGAAACCTTCCAAAGGAAATGAAAACTCTCCACAAACCCATGAAGAATTTGAATCAGAAATGACCAAAAAGATGGAAGCCTTCTGGGAGGAAAAGTGGGAAATAATGCAAAAGAAATTCACGCATCTACAAAACCAGTGTGACCAAACTGAAAAGGAAAACCAGGCTTTAACGGCCAGAATCAGGCAACTGGAAGACAACGATCGTGTAAAAGAGCAAGAATTAATAAAGCAAAGCCAAAATACCAAGAAATTAGAAGAGAACATAAAATATCTCACCGACAAGGTGACAGATCTGGAAAATAGAGGGAGAAGAGATAATTTAAGAATAATTGGACTTCCAGAAAAGCCAGAAATAAACACCAAACTCGACATGGTGATACAAGATATAATCAAAGAAAATTGCCCAGAGATTCTAGAACAAGGGGGCAATACAGCCACTGACAGAGCTCACAGAACACCTTCTACACTAAACCCCCAAAAGACAACTCCCAGGAATGTAATTGCCAAATTCCAAAGCTCTCAAACAAAAGAAAAAATCCTACAGGAAGCCAGAAAAAGACAATTTAGATATAAAGGAATGCCAATCAGGGTCACACAAGACCTTGCAAGTTCTACTCTGAATGATCGTAAGGCATGGAACATGATCTTCAGAAAGGCAAGAGAGCTGGGTCTTCAACCAAGAATCAGCTACCCAGCAAAACTGACTATATACTTCCAAGGGAAAGTATGGGCATTCAACAAAATAGAAGACTTCCAACTTTTTGCAAAGAAAAGACCAGAGTTCTGTGGAAAGTTTGATACCGAAAAACAAAGAGCAAGGAATACCTGAAAAGGTAAATATTAAGGAAAGGGGAAGGGAGAAAAATGTTATCTTCTTCCTTAATTCAAATTCTCTTCTATAAGGACTACATTTCTATCAATCTATGTATACTAACATGTGGGGAAAATGTAATGTATAAATAGGGGGTAAAGAAAGACCAAATAGAATAATCTTTCTCACACAAAGATTCACATGGGAAGGGGAGGGGAAGAAAACTCCTATAAGAAGGAGAGGAAGAGAGGGTTTTTTACTTAAACCTTAATCTCAGGGAAATCAACTCTGAGAGGGAAAAACATCCAGATCCATTGGGATCTTGAAGTCTATCTTACCCAACAAGGGTAGGGAGAAGGGAAAACCAAGGGGGGGGAGGGGGAGAGGAAAAACAAAAAGGGAGGGAAAGAGAAGGGAGGAAGGGGAGGGAACAAAAAGGGAGGGACTAAAAAGGGAAACATCAAGGGAGGGGACAAGGGGGACTGATTCAAAGTAAATCACTGGACTAAAAGGTAGAGCCAAAGAAGAAAAGGTTAGAATTAGGGAAGGATATCAAAATGCCAGGGAGTCCACAAATGACAATCATAACTTTGAACGTGAATGGGATGAACTCACCCATAAAACGTAGACGAATAGCAGAATGGATTAGAATCCAAAACCCTACCATATGTTGTCTTCAAGAAACACACATGAGGCGGGTAGACACCCACAAAGTCAGAATTAAAGGATGGAGTAAGACCTTCTGGGCCTCAACTGACAGAAAGAAGGCAGGAGTGGTAATCGTGATATCTGATAAAGTCAAAAGATGAAGAAAGGGAGGCTCAAAGAGAAAAAAATGACTTGTTCAAGGTTACACAGTGAGCTAATGCCAGAGAGGAGATTCAGGACTCATATTCAGCTCTCCTGACATCCCCCATTTCCCATCCCCTGCCCAATTCAGTGCCAGCATTTCAAACAATTGGTCCATATCCATTCATGCACTCTAGTTTGGTCTTGAAGGGCTCTGAATCAGGAAAGCACATGGACTAATTAGCCATTAAATGACTCAAAGTGATTGGCAGTCTCCCAAGAAATGGGCTGATGAGAAGAGAATAAGTTAAAAAGAGCCCTGATCCTTAGAGTGATTTTTGGCAGAAAGTTAGATTATAAAAGGAGCTCATGGGGGACAGCTGGGTAGCTCAGTGGATTGAGGTTCAGGCCTAGCGACAGGAGGTCCTGGGTTTAAATCTGGCCTCAGACACTTCCCAGCTGTGTGACCCTGGGCAAGTCACTTAACCCCCATTGCCCAGCCCTTACCACTCCTCTGCCCTGGAACCAACACACAGTATTGATTCTAAGACAGAAGGTAAGGTTTAAAAAATAAATGAATGAATGAATGAATAAACAAACAAACAAATAAATAAAAGGAGCTCATCACTAGGAGCTTTAGTTAAGGTCAGAATGATGCTGGAAAAACAGCTGGGCTAGAGCAGATGGACCAGGGTCAGCACTAGGACTCTGATGATAAAGACTAGAGAATGGTCACTGATGGCAGTGTATTGTTGTGAACCACAAAGGTGTTAATGGCATCTCTCCTTAGTTAGAGTCTACTTACCAATCTAGATAGAAAGAGTTCATATAAAACCTTGAAAAATGAATAGAAGTGGGGCATCTAGGTAGTACCATGGATAGAGTGCCAGGCCTGGAGTCAAGAGGACTTGGGCTCCAATCTGTCCTACCTATGTGATGCTGGGCAAGTCACTTAACCCCAATTTCCTATCTTTTACCACTCTTCTGTCTTAGTAGTAATAACAAGACAGAAATGAAGAGAAGAAAGGAAGGGAAAAACACAAAGAAATAAACAAAGAAAGATGAAATAGAGGAGATCCATGTGGCCCTTCTATTTAGCCATTGGACCCTGGTGTCATTCATTAAGAAAGAAAAGTAGAGGACTGAATCTCTACCACAATTAAAGTACCTAGAATACCATAACCATCATCATCATAATAACTTTATGAATATTATCCACATCTAGAGTAAGAACTGAGGGAGTAGAAATCCAGAAGACAACATGGGACTTATCACTTGTTTATATGAGTATGGGTTTTGGTTCTAAATGACTGCTCTTTTTAAAAAAATGAATAATATAGAAATGGATTCAAGTAGTAACATAAAAATATTATCACTTGAACCCATTTTTAAAAATATAACCCAGTGGAACTGCTTTTCAACTCTGGGAGGGGGGAGGGATGAAGGGAGGGAAAAAAATATGAATCATGTAACCATGGAAAAAAATTTTTTAATGGAGGCATGAAAAAAATAGCTTTATATAGTGTTTTAAAGTTTGCTAAGCATTTACAAATATTATCTCATTTGATACTCATAATAAATCTGGAAGGTAGGTGCTCATTTAGCAGATGAGGAAACTGAAGCATGTGGAGGTTGTGACTTGCCAAGGATCCCAGCTAGTAAAGCCTCTGCTCTGAGGCAGGATTCAATCTATCCATGTTCTTTTTTTTTTTTTAAGCCCTTACCTTCCATCTTGGAGTCAATACTGTGTATTGGCTCCAAGGCAGAAGAGTGGTAAGGCTAGGCAATGGGGGCCAAGTGACTTGCCCAGGGTCACACAGCTAGGAAGTATCTGAGGCCAGATTTGAACCTAGGACATCCCATTTCTAGGCCTGGATCTCAATCCACTGAGCAACCCAGATGCCCCCTCAAACTATCCATGTTCTATGCAAGGTGCCACATAGTAGACACAATTACTAGAACCCAGGATGTAAGGCACAATCTACAATGCCAGCTTCATCTTCATGACATAATGCAAAAAGAATTGGATTTGGAGTCAGAAGATTTATGTTCAAATGCCAGCTTTGCAACTGTTACCGATGTTAAAATCACTTTCTCCCACTAGATCTCTATTGAATTTCCTGCAAAGTGAGTGAATTGGGCTATTTGTCAAGGTCAATTAGATTAGAATCTCTTCTAGGTCTCAATCCTTTAATACTTTGTGATGTATCCCTGTGTTCTAGGGGGAATGGGATTGACACATTCTCATTATTAGAGGCAACTAACAGGAGTTGACAAAAAAGAAAGAAAAAGACAACCCTAAAGAAAAAGATTCCAGTAACAGGCTGATTTATGCACTCAAAGCAGAGTCCATAGGGATAACCAAAACCAAAGAGTGAGAAAGATGGTGGGCATGAATGTCAGCACTGCAGTCTGAAACTGAGGAAGTCACACTATGGCAGGAAGTGGTAAGCAAAGTCTAGAGTGGTTTGGATCATTCAACTTCTCTAAGGCAATATCTTTTTTTTTTTCATAATGGCATGCTCTGATGTTTCAGCTCTGTTTGGTTCTAGGTATCGCAGACACTGTTTAAGGTTCTCTTGTAGACGACTCTGTATGGATACAGTTAGGAATCTCAGAGAGTATATGAATCCCCCAGGAAATATGGATGAAACAAGTTAAATGGATTTTTAAAAAGCATTTATTAAGTGTTTTCTATGAACAAAACCTTGTGCTAAGTGCTGGGATTGTGAAGAAAAAAGGAAGACAGGCAGTTCTTACACTCCAGGAGCTCACATTCTAATGGGAGAGAAAATATATATGGAAAGTTTTAGCTGCAAGTTAGATAGAAAAGTGCCATGGTCCTTAGGCTGCAGTAGCAAAACAGAGAGACATGTTCCTTCTATAAATTCACATTTATTTCTTATGTTGATCCAGTTGATAGTGCCAAGAACTTGATTTTATGGGCCTCCAGTGGATGTGGCTCTATTCTAGCCCCCACAGGAGCAGTTGCCAGGCTACATCTCCACAGGGACTGCTTCCCAGGATGGCAGCTGTGGACACTGGGCTGTAAGTATTACTGTTCCTAAGATCCTTGGGTTTAGAGTCCTGGACTATTTCCCTTGGGGTCCGAGGGGAGATAGTGGTCAAGATAGTGGTAGTGGTCTGACTTGTCTGGGACAGTCTTCCTCCTTTTTCATCTTCAGTATGCCCTGCTGATTCAGCTAGGTTGCTTTGCCTACCTTGTGAGTGGCACTTGGAGTGATGGCTGTCCCCTTTACAAATGAATGTAAGGACTAGACTGGTAGAAGGATGGATTGTTTGGATGGTAGTGGAGTTGGTTTGCTGCTATTCCTGGGAGTTTTGTACTTATCCATATAGATAATATAGATGCCCAGTGTGGTGGCAAGAAAATGTGTGTTTGAACCCATCTCCTAAAGCAACTGGTTATATCCTCAGCTCCAGAAAGGACCCAGAGACTCACACAAGAGAAAGGCCACTCCAAAAAAAAAAAAAATGAACCATGGTATCTAACACCTATTAGAAACCATCCTTGTAAAATGGGAAAGGACCTGCTTGTACAAAAATGTTTATGGTGGTTCTTTTTGTGGTGAGAGAATTGGAAACTAAAGGGATGTCCCTCAATTGAGGAATGCCTGAAGAAACTGGTATACAATGGTGATGGGGTATTATCGTGCTCTAAGGGATGATGAACAAAATGATTTCAGAAAGACCTGGAAAACTTAAATGAACTGATGCAGAGTGAAATAAGCAGAACCAGAAGAACATTATACACAGTAACTGCAATATTGTGAATGATCAAATGTGATAGAATTTGCTACTAACAGCAATACAATGATCTGGGAAAATTCTGAGGGTTTTATGACAAGGAAGGCTATCCACCTCCAGAAAAAGAACAGTTGGAATAGAGATGCAGATGAAAACATATGATTTAGCACTCGTTTATTTGGATGTATGTTTGGGCGTTTTGGTTCTATAAGATTATTCACTTACAAAAATGAACAATATGGAAATGTGTTTTGCATGATAATACTTATATAACCCAGATTGAATTGCTTGTCAGCTCCAGAAGGTGGGAGGGAAGAGAGGAAGGAGACACTATGGATCATATAACTTTGGAAAACTTGGGAGGAAATTTGTAATTAAAATGAAAATCAACTTTAAAAATAAATAAAAAGGCAAAAAAAAAAACCCCAAACCCCAAACTGACCTTGTTCACTGCTGTGTAATAGAAGACATTCTAGATTGAGGAGACTCCGCTAGTTAAATTTTTGTTGTCCCTAGGAAATCAACTGGAATGTTTTTGCTTATAGCCTTAGTTCTGGAGAGAGTTCTCTGAGGAGGATCAAACATGGTCCTTTAGGGTACTTCCCTCAGATCCTTGAAAAGTTCTCACTTAAAGCCCATGAAACACCAGCCTTAATGAGTGCCATACAAAGAGCCCCAGAAGTCATTTGAGTATAGTTTGACAATCCCAAAGTAACAGTTTCTTTAAAGGGCTTAGATCTACCACAGCTTAGGTGACAGTAACTAGCTCTAGATGACACTAACTCCTTGAATTCAGAATTGTATAATTTCCATAAACAAACACTTTACCCACTGATGGTGAAGAGAGCTGTGGCTATAGACCAGGGATGAGCTTCAGCAGGAGAAAGTATTTAGCCAGCTCTAGAGTGTGGAATAAAAATGAGTGGATCTTTGATCTTCATTTCATCATTCCTGGGGATAGCGAGGACAAACTCCACAGGGTTGGCACAGGCTCAGCCTCAAAGTTTTAGTTCTCCTTTTCATTCTTGCGTGTGTGAAATTATAAGATGTTTACTATTGACTCTCTGAGGGAAGCCACTAAGAGCTTGTGTGTTAGTGTCTCACAGAGTCAACTATAGATCTGACCCTCAAGTCACTGAGCTTAGTCCCCCCTTCCTAGAAAAGAGATGGTTTGCTAGCAATGGGCATGAGAACATAATAGGAGCAGCTTGAGGACCAAACTTGAGGTATCACAGACAATATCAATCAGTCAGTCAATCAATTGGCATTTATTGAATGCTTACTATGTACCAGGCCAAGGGTATGGGAGTGGGGATACTATTATAAAGAATACAAGAATCCCTAGTTTCAAGGTACTTCTATACTAATGTAGAAGACCAACTAGAATCAAAAGTAGCCTGCTGCCAGCCACATATAGCATGAGTGGTCAGATTTACAGCAGACATTGGCATTTCCTGAAGTTGGGTTTGCATGAGAGAATGTAGAAACTCTTTAGCAGCAGTGTGGCTGAATTGCTGATGAGGCAGAGATGTGGTAAGTGGGCATGATAAACAACTGGCAGCTCCAAAGCTGAGGAAATCAAGATAGAAGCTTGTCATCATCAGATGATCAGAGCTATGACTAGGAATTGGGACAGCCAGACAAGTGTGGTAGAGTAGCAGGGGTAGGGCAGGTGGGCTAAGACAGAGATGTCAGACTGGCTTGGGGGTGCTCCAGAGTGTTGCCTCAACCAGATTGCAATGCAATTGGAAGATGTTTAGCAGAATAAATCAAAATACAATACAATAGAGATGATATGAATTTGTTCTTCTCTAAGTCAATATACAACTTTGTTTCTATTTGAGGCTGACACCACTAATCTGAGGGATGGTTTCTCCTGTGCATGGCTGAAGTAGACTGGAGACAGAGGTCAAGGGAGTTGGGGAGGCTGAGGAACAGGGAAGCCAGGATGTTTGAAAAGGACAGGGATGAGGTGGAGAAGAAGATTGTGAGTCAGATTTGGGGAGGAAAGAGAGCACCCTGGAGATCTATAAGGAATCTGGATAGGATGGGATAAACTTTTTTTTTTTGACCCTTACCTTCTTAGAATCAATATTAAGTATTAAGAAGAGTAGTAAGTTCTGGACAATTGGGTTTAAGTGACTTGCCCAGGGTGACTCGGATATGAAGTATCTGAGACCACATTTGAACCCAGAATCTCCCACCTCCAGGCCTGGCTCTCTATCCACTCAGCTGCCCCTGGGTTGAACTTTTAAAGGGAGATAGCTATTGAGTGATAGAGGCAGAAGGAATATCTAAAAGTAGAACTGGAGAACAAGGAATATGCCAGCTTCTGATCCTTTTTTGGCAGGAAGTATGAGAAAAAGAGCAGCCAGTCATGGAGGAGATTCCAAGAGAGGTCATATCTTCAGGACAGAACTAGATTTTGGTAAATAGCAAAAGATGGACAGAAAATGAGAGGCAGAGGTCCAGGATGGAGAGGAGGGAATTTGTTCACAGTGGAGGTGGCTCAGTAGATAGCCAGGTTCAGAGATGAGAGGTCCTGTTCTCATATCTGGCCTCAAAACCCTTCCAGTTGTGTGACCCTGGACAAGTCACTTAGCCCCCATTGCCTTGCCCTTACTGCTCTTCTCCCTTGGAACCAATACATAGTATTTATCCTAAGACGGAAGGTAAGAGTTTGGGGATGGGGAATCCTTATTGACTGTCTATTGTAAAGATTGGATTTGGCTCTCCCCTGATTGCAACAATGAAGGGTCTTAGCTCTTTCTTGATTGTGAAGATTAAATTGTAATCCCCTGTCTATTTTTAGATTTTAATCCCCAAAGTGTAAACACAGTACTTAAAGTTGAGTATGGAGATCTACCCATTTTGGATTTTAACTATAAAAAGGTATGAATACCCATTTCATACATTGATTGGGAGGTCTGTGACCCACATGTGAAAGAGTGGGCAGTCCTGGAGTGGAGCATCAGCTGTGATTGGTAGATGGAGAATTTAGGGGAAGTGACACAATAGAAAAAGGTCTTTAAAAGTGGAAATAGAGACACACAGAGGAGACACTTGGACTTGGTCATGGAACTTGACCCTGGAGGGGCTTGTGGAGGAGACCTCAGACTGCTTTCCTTTTAGACAGTCACAGTGGTGAGTGTAAAGTAAAACTTCCTTCCTTGCCCTTTCTGGAGGCATGAGCTTCCAGGAAAGGTCCATTGTCTTGAGATTCCTTTCCCATGGCTGGGGCCTTAGAATTGCTACTTGGGTCAGAGGAAGCCAGAGCTCGCTTTCTCTCTCTCTCTCTCTCTCTCTCTCTCTCTCTCTCTCTCTCTCTCTCTCTCTCTCTCTCTCTCTCCCCCTTTCTCTCTTCCTTAATATCTTCCCTCTATTGTAAAGTAAACTGCCATAAATTCCATTTGACTTAGGTAATTCATTTTTGGGATTTAGAAAATAAATACCTATTGACCAATTAAATATTCAGTCCAACCATAAAATCAACACCATCATGGATAATTATTGTACCTTCCTAGGAGCAGTTGTTATGTGTGAGTCTTCATCTCTCCAGTCCAGATAAAAGTAACATTTGAGATAGACCAAGGAAAGTCCTGGTCTCTTTGTAATTCCCTTTAAAGAAATCTTTGCCTTCTGCCTTAGAATCAATACCAAGTATACCAAGTATCAGTTCCAAGGCAGAAGAGTAGCAAGACTGGGCAATTGGGGTTAAATGACTTGCCTGGGGTCAGACAACTGGAAGTAACTGAGGCTAGATTTGAATCCAGGTCCTCCCAACTCAGGACCTAGCTGCCTATCCATCAAGCCACCTAGCTACTTCATCTTTTTATGTATCCTTTATGAATGATTAAGCATGTCCGTGTAGTCCGTGTACTATTTCATAAACATTGTAACTACAATTTGTGTTGAATGTGATTGTATCTCAGTTTTTGAGATCTCAGACCTAACTAAATAATCTTTTTCCCAAGGGTTGTTGAGAGGAAAATGTTCTGGAAACCTTAGGAAGGGATATAAATTTAAGTATAATATTATATAAATACGAGATCTCTCACATATTCTGCTTTGTACTATCGTTGCTTATATTCCTCACTCTTCCTGTCCACCATCTCATGGATCAGAGTCTTATTCATTTTTGTAGGCTCTAAGAACTTAGCATAGAGACTTTCATACAGTAAAACATAGAAGGAATTGAATAACGTTATCCATGTCTGAATATCTATAGAGAACTGGGGGACACAATTGGATTAGGGGAGGTTGCAAGGATGTGCTAAGAAATTTGGTCCAATAGAAGGAGCCCATGTGGAGTTAGAACTGTTATTTCTAGTTTTCATCTCTACCATTAAATTCTCTATGCTTAAGTCTTTTCCTCCACTGGGACTCAGCTTCCTCCTATAGGAGAGGTAGTTTGACATGGTGGATAGCAGGCCAACCTTGGAGTCAGGGAGATCTTGGTTCAAATTCTTTCTCCAACAAAGCCTAACCCTGTTCAAGTCACTTAACTTTTTAGTGTCTTTTTTTTTTTTAGTGTCTAAGACCATTAATGGGTAGATAATCTATATCGTTGGTGGGAGTTTCAATACCAGGAGTTCCTCATGCCCCTGAAATTACAGGTCTTTACCACTACCATTGCTCCTCAAAAAAAAAAACAAAAAAAAACATGAGTGAATTGAATTAGATCAGGAGTTTAAAACTTTTTCTTTGTATTTGAGATTCCTTTTGGAGTCTGATGGAGCATGTGGATCCTTTCTCAGAAAAATATTAAGTGAGAAAAATAAATAGGAATCCAATTATATTAAAATATAATTATCAAGGGGCAGCTAGGCAGCTCAGTGGATTGAGATCTAGGCTTAGAGATGGGAGATCCTGGGTTCAAACCTTATCTCAGATACTTCCTGGCCTTGTGACCCTGGAAGTCACTTAATTCCAATTGCCTAGCCGATACCACTCTTCTGCCTTGGAACCAGTACTTATTGTTGATTCCAAGATGGAAGATAAGGATTTTAAAATATTTCTTAAAAATATAATTACAAATTTAGAAAACAAGGTCTCAGACTCTAGATCAAATGACCCTTAAAGTCCCAAATAGCTCTCATATTTCTTCTTTAAAATCTATTTGGCACTGGAATGACTTCCAGGTATTGATGCAGAGTGAAAGGAGCAGAACCAGAAGAACACTGTACACAGAGACTAATATATTATGGCACAATCAAATGTAATGGACTTCTCTACTAGCAGCAATGCAATGATCCAGGACAATTCTGAGGGACTTATGAGAAAGAACACTATCCACATTCAGAGAAAGAACTGTGGGAGCAGAAACACAGAAGAAAAACAACTGCTTGATCATATGGATTGATGGGGATATGATTGGGGATGGAGACTCTAAATGATCACTCTATTGCAAATATCAATAATATGGGAATAGTTCTTGATCAATGGCATAGTAAAACCCAGTAGAATTGCGTGTCAGCTACAGGAAGAGGGGAGGGGAGGGGAGGGAAAGAACATGAATTATGTAACCATGGAAAAATATTCTAAATTAATTAATTAATTAAATAAAATTTAAAAAAAAATCTGTTTGGCCCTGGAAATACAAAACAAAAATGAAATGGTACCTGCTCTCAAGGAGCTTACATTGTGACCTCTGAGATTCTTCTATTCAATGCTTTGTGCATCTCTCAGTGTTCCTAGATTTCTCAAGGTGAGTGAGTGGTGACATATAGATAGCAGGAGGCTGACAATCCCAGCCCTGAGGAAAGGGACTAGAGACACAGGTCTATGAGTCTCTAGGAATAGAAACTTCTTGAAGTTGCCCAGGAATGAGCCAGATAAGAGAAAGGGAAGTCCTCTGGAGAAGTTTGGAAATGCCACAATCTCACCATCTATTGGACATATGTAAAAGCAACCCTACAAAAGTGTATCTGGACAGGTCTGCCTACTGCCAAGAAAGAAAAGACCAGAGAATTCTTTCTCTCATAGCACCAATGTAGAATCCCCCAAGCAGTGGGCTCATAGATGATGTGTGCTGAAAGTTCCTCCTTGGGTACACATTGGCCTCAAGGTGCTCTCAGTCCCAGGGCTGCTGTGCCTCCTTATTCTGTGTAATCTAAGTTGGCCTTTTTCATTCCTTTGTCCTGCACCATGCTTTCCCTTGCATTTCTCTCCATTCTTTTTTTTTCTTGCACTCACTTTACCGAGTATCAAAGTATATGTTAACTATATTTGCAGGAACTTAGCCAGTTCTTCACAGAATCTCTTTACCTTTTAATCCTCAGCAACTAACATTGGTCCATGAACTATAATTATTTGCAATTAATTGATCAATTGATTAACTTTTATTAAGCACCTACTATGTGCCAGACACCATGCTAAACAATGGAGTTACCAAAAAAAGCAAAAGGCAGTTCCTGCCTTCAAGGAGTTTGTAATATAATGGGAGAAACAACATTCAAACACGTGAGTGTACACACACACACACACACACACACACACACACACACACACAAGACATCTATAGGATAAATTGGAAATAATTAAAAGAGGGAAAGCACTGGAATTAAGAGGGGTTGAAGAGGTCTTCCTGTAGAAGGTGGGATTTTAGTTAGGATGTAAAGGAAGTCAAGGAATAGTCAGAGTGATGGTCTTAGTCATGGTGATGTTTTCTAAGGATCTCTCATTAGTACTGTAATGGAAAGGAAAGACTATTTCTTGTTGTCTGCTTTGGCCCCCAAAGGTGGCTTTAAGGTCTTCTAGGATCTCAATTCACAGCATTCACTGACCCAGCATATCTGTCCTTCCTCCAAAAAAGGGGTGTCCTGTGACCTGTTCCCCTTGGAACACGAGTATCATAAGGCTTGAGGTCTCTCCTCAAGGTCTTCACACCATTTCCCAAGTAGAGTTGTTTCAAAAAGCAGATTCAGTAGATGTGGATTGTCTTAGATGCCCAGTTGCTTAGTTTAACTCTACTCTGCGCCTAACTATTTGATCATGGCACCATCTTGTGGTAACCTACTGGAAAAGCTCATATGTGTTGGTCATTTACTATTACTAATTACTAATAATACATACATATTACTACATATTACTATGACTATAAAGTCAATTCAATTTCATTTTAATTTAATACATATTTATTAAGAATCTACTGTGTGAAATCCCCTGTGAGGGGAACTGAGTGAGACAAAGGAGACCTTCTCCTTAGTCTACTGTGGGAGGCACATAGTACAATGGATTTGGAAGGACCTGGGTTCAAATTCTAGACATGCCATTTATTTCCTAGATGACATTGGACAAGTCACTTAATTTCTTTGTTTCTTTGTTCTAAGTTTCTTAACCTAGAAAATGAAAAGACTGGACTAAATGACCTCCAAAGTCACTTCCAGATCTAAGTTCATGATCCAAATGTAGGGGAGAGACACAGAGAAGTACAAATAAAATCTAGTTTGCAATCTTACACAGAGGGTAATACTGATTGATGCAATCAAGGAAGGCTTCATGAAGGATGTTGCATTTGAGATAATATGTAAAAAAAGATGGGTAGGATTTCAGCAGATAAAGGACCCTAAGACCCTACTGAGTTTGGATAGAGGATCCAGCCTCCATTTCTTCCAAGTGCTACATTTGTGAATCTAAAAGGTTCAGGTCTCTATTACTAGCAAGGTCCTAACCCCCTATTTATGACCAAGTGTCTTTGGGGAGGTGATTGCTGAACTGTGATCTTTGAAAGATTATAGGAAAACTAAGACCCATTCTGACCATTTCTTTATGTCCTAACTAATTCTTCATATTCTAACTAAAATTCTACCTTCTACAGGAAGACTTATTGATGGAGATAATGGTCTTGGGGTACAGAATTTTTAGATAAAGCTAATGTGACTTGTTTTAACTCTTCATATGTCTTAGAAGAGTTTTCTTTTTCTTTTTTAAAAAGAAAGCAGGTAGCTGGGTGGCTCAGTGGATTGAGCACAAGGCCCAGAGATGGGAGGTCCTAGGTTCAAATCTGGCCTCAGACACTTCCCAGCTCTGTGACCCTGGCAAGTCACTTGACCCCCATTGCCTAGCCCTTGCCACTCTTCTGCCTTGGAACCAATACACAGTATTGATTCCAAGGAGGAAGATAAGAGTTTTTTTTAAACAAAAAATAAAAAAAAGAAGGGAGGAATAAAGGAAAATTAAAGAGTTAATTGACCCAAAGTTAAATAAAATTTACATTTTTTTAAAAATAAAGAAGGAGAAAGGTGCCCCAGAATTGGAGAGATGGGGCAAGATTATGTTAAAACCATAGGCCAGGGAGGTAGACTTGGATTCTTGGCAACATGCTTAGAAATATTAAGTGATGATTTATGAGCCTTTAGGGAGGGAAGTGGCTATTACTGAAAGTCAGGATGCTTTCATCAAGAACCAGACTAATTCCATTTCCTTTTATTGACAAGGTTGCTAAATGGTAGATCAGGGGAATTCCATAAACATAATATGGCTAAATTATAGCAAAGCTTTTCAAAGTTCCTACCCCCAACCCCCATCCCCGATTCATGCAAGATAGAGAGATGTAGGCTAGATGTTTGAATCACCAGGTCAAAAGCATAATCAAGGATGGCTCTGTGTTACCTTGGAAGGAGTTTTCTAGTGAATCTGAATTTGACCCTGGGTCACCTAAGCTCCCCATCTTCCCCCCAGATATAATAGCTTTGTAGCAATCTGCATCAGACAGAAGGTTTGTAGCTTTGGGTTTGGATTTGAGATGTCGCTAGAAAGATGCACGTGTTCCTAAATGAGATAATTGCCTATTGAATCATGCACTGTAATAATACCAGAATCAAGACTTCACAAAGTGAGATTTATGAGTCAAACCATCAATCAATCAGCATTTAGTATGCCCACTATGCTGTGTCGGAATAATGTGATGGTTTAGTAAACTCTTTGTTATCTTAGCTAATTAAGATATGTTAACTTGGATCATATAGGATACAAGCAATCCAGTGAGGTTAAGAGTTACCTTTGACAACACAGCAGATTCTAAGTCTCAGGAAAAAACAGAAAGAGAGAGAAGGGAGAATTAGATTAACACCAGGAAGTTAGAGAAATTTATCTGTACCCCTTTATGCCTATCTTCTAAATCTTTACTATCTTTTCTTGCGACAGTAAACTACAATTAACATCCTTCTCTTTCTCATTTTCACATGGAAATGACAGTGGTCTAAAACCAATTTTTTTTGAGGCACTAAATGTTGTCAGCTTTTATTTTATTTTTCCCCAATTACATGTGAAAACAATTTTCTTTAACATTTGTTTAAAATTAATAATATGGAAATAGATTTTGAGTATGTGTCAAGTCTTGTCAAGTCTGAGAGGGGTGAGGGAAGAGGGGAGGGAGACAACAAGAATCATGTAACCATGGGAAAATCTTTTAAAATAAAATTAAAAATTAAAAAAACATTTGTTTAAAAACATTTTTTAGTCCCAAATTCTCTCTCCTACACTATCCTCCCCTCTCACTGAGATGGTAGGCAATCGGTTATAGATTTTACATGTGCGACCATGAGAAAAATTCCTTTTGTGGAAGAAGACTCCAACAAAAAATGCTTTCATCTGGATTCCAACTCCATTAGTTCTTTCTCTGGAGGCAGATGGTTCATCATGAGGTCTTTAGGATGGTCTTGGATCATTGGATTGCTGAGAATAGTTAAGTCATTCACAATTATTCATCATACAATATTGATGTAACAATGTACCATGTTCTCCTGGTTCTGCTCACTTCACTCTGCATCAAATTGTATAAGTCTTTCCAGGTTTTTCTAAAATCATCTTGCTCATCATTTCTTATACCACAATAGTATTCCATGATAATCATACAACACCACACACTCAACCATTTCCCAATTCAAGGGCATCTTCTCACTTTGCAATTCTTTGCCACCACCAAAAGCTGCTAGAAATATTTTTGTACACAGAGGTTCTTTTCCTTTTTGGTGTTTATTTCTTTGGGATATAGTCCTACTAATGATATTGCTGGGTGAAAAGGTATGGTTTTATATCCTTTTGAGCATAGTTTTAAATTATTCTCCAGAATGGTTGAATCAGTTCACACCTCTCCCAACAGTACATTAACATCTCAATTTTCCCACATCCCCTCAAACTTTTGTCATTTTCATTTTCTGTCATAATAGCTAATCTGGTAGGTGTGAAGTTGTTTTAATTTGCATTTCTCTAATTTATAGTGATTTAGAGCATTTTTTCACACAACTATAGATAGCTTTGATTACTTCATCTGAAAACTGTTATTCATATCTGTAAGGCTTAAATTAGGAGTTTTGACAAAATAAGAGAGAAGCTTTAAATAACTTAAGTTTTAATGAGACTATAGTAGAGTTGTAAATTAATATGATCCTTTTAAGCCAGAGAAAAGGAAACTTCTAGCAGATTTTAACAATTAAATTTAATTAAAATAGAGATAGTAAAATGAGTATAATAAAGGAGAGAAATATTGAAAAGAGGTAGAGAAAGAAATTGCCTAATACTTAACTAGTTACCCTATACCTGCCATTAGAGAAAGTCTAATCACCTTTCAGCTCAGCTCACCAGCTAAATAAATATATAAATATACCACCACCTCCCAATCCAAAAAAGGTCAAAAAGCCCATCTCAGTCCTCACATTGGCCTTTTATAGCCCCTTCTTACCTGACTTCTTGTCTCTCTGGTTTCTACTTCCTTTCACTGTGGACTGGTATATCTTTACACATCTCTATGGTAAAAGGACCTCCAGGTCCCCAGTTAAATTAGAGAAAGGGATTAAGAATTCCCTTTTATATATCCTTTGATAATTTATCAATTGGGGAATGACTTGTGGTCTTATACATTTGACTCATTTCTCTGTGTATATCAGAAATGAGGCCTTTATTAAACATAATTTTTTCACCATTATCATTACTATATATTACCTTACATCCTATTTCCCCTGTTTATCTTTTTCTCTCTCTCCTTTCACCATATCCATCCTCAAATGTGTTTTGCTTCTAACTATCACTTCCCCAGTTTTCTTCTTCCTTACTTCTATTGCCCCCTTCCCCTTCTCTTATTTCCTTCCTCTCCTTTCCTGTAGTGTAAGATAGATTTCTATAACCAACAATTCTGATGAGAGTAAGGTTTAAGCACTCCCCTCCCCACTTCCCCTATCTCCCCTTTGTAATTTTGGGGGACTCTCACTCCTTAGATGGAGAAATAAGGGTTGAAGGCAGTGAGGAAAGGGTTGATGAAAATGTCTTCCCTCACTACTCCCTCCTGGAGTCCCTGAATTACTTGAGGAAGCTGTAGCCACTGTTTCAGCCAAGACCTGTGCTGACATGCTGGTCTTCATTCTACTCCCACCCTAGTGCAACAAACTTTTTATACCAACCTTCTAAGTTATCTTGGACTAAAATTATTTCATTCTGTCCTCTTGTGGGTTCTATAGCTCCAGAATTCACTTTGAGGTATTATATCAAAATTGTTTAGAGAGTAATTGGGGAAAGATCAAGAAGGTTCTTGTTCCTTCTCCATAATCCCCACTTGAGATTTTTATCAATGACTTAGATGAGGGTATAGAAGACATGCACCCACCAAGCTTGCCAATGATACAAAGCTGGGTGAGACTGCTAACAAATTTGATAATAGAATCAAGATCCTCAAAGATCTTAAAAGATTAGAATGATAAGCTTAATCTAATATTTTAAAATTTAACACTCATAAATATAATCCCGTCATGAGTTTAAACCACCCTCACTGCCCCACCACCACAATTTTACAACATAGGGAAAGGTATGGTTGAACATAAGTTAAAGGGTCCTCAAAGTCATAAAATATGCCTGTTGATTAAATGAACTGGGTAGCATGAAAAAGAGAAAAACTCAGGGCTCAGGTCATGTTAACCGTCTTTGCATATTTGGAAGACTTTTACATCAATGGAGGATTATATTTGTTCTTCTTGGCCCCAGATTATAAAACTGGGATCAAAGAAGGGAAGCTGAAGAAAGGGAAGGTTTCAGTCTCGTCCAAGAAAAAACTGCTAACAAGCTATTCCCAAGAAGAATGAGCTGCTTTGTCAGGTATTGAGTATACCCTCACTAGCATTCTTCAAGAAAAGATTGAATGACCACTTGTCAGATAGCTTTAGAGGCAGTCTTGTACAAATAGATATTAGATGAGATGGCTTCTGAGGACCCTTTTAACTCTGGGATTCTGTGATTTTTAAGGGACTGCAAGTTTGTTATAAGTCAAAAATATGTTTCCAAAAAAGCTAAGAGATGGGAGGGAACAGCTGGAAAACATCTAGCATTGAAATACTGAAGAATCTAAACAGTTACCAAGTTCTTCCCACTCTGCTTTCACACCCTTGGAATCCATTAATCAACAAACATTTATTTTATTTTATTTTTAAAACCCCTATACTCCGTCTTGGAATCAATACTGTTTATTGGTTCCAAGGCAGAAGAGTAGTAAGGGCTAGGCAATGGGGGTTAAGTGACTTGCCCAGGGTCACACAGTTGGGAAGTGTCTGTCAATGAACATTTATTAAGCACCCACTAGATTCTTGGCATTGTGCTAGCCCAAAAATGAACAATCTCTGCTCTCAAGGAGCACCTTGTCTTCTCTATGCTCCCACCCACCACCCTAGATTCAGCCCCTTGTTACTGGGTTGAGTTTCATGTATGCGAGTCTGGTTCTCTCCACCTTTATCCTGGGCTGGAAATAGACTGCTATGTTAGGTAGTGAGTACCCTGATATTGGAATTTTGGAAGAAACAGATGATCTATCAGGGATGTTAAGGAAGGGACTCTTATGTTGGGGCAGGGACAAAGAGGGAATAGGAGGGTGGGTAGACTAGATGCCTCATAAAGTTCTTTCTGACTCTGAAATTCCATGATTGTATGGTTTAGATTCTGAAATGTTTCCCAGACATCCCTTCTGTTCTCTGTTGTCATTTCTACCATCCTAGCACATGCTCTCCTTGAGACCTAGATGGACAACCATAGTAAGAACATTGACTCTCTCCCTTCTAATCCAGCTTTCACATTGCTGCCTGACTAGCCTGCCTAATATAGAGATCTTTCCACGTAGGTCCTTTGCTCAAAATCCTTCAGTGGCTCCCTCCTGACTATGAATTCAAGTTCAAATTCTTTTGCAAGATGTTCAAGGTAATCATAGTCTGGCGCCACCCTACCTTTCAAGCCTTCTTTCATATTAATTCCCTACAGTTATCCTGCACTCTAGCCAAACTGGGCACCTCTCTGTTTTTTGAGTTCATTCTGAAGTTCTGCTTTTCTATCACCATTTCTCCTTGCCTTAAAGTTCCTTCTGCCCTCTCTCAACAATATTACTGAATTGTTATTCATCCTCAAGAACTCAACTCAAATGCCACTTCTTCCAGGGAGCCTTCTCTGATCTTCCTGGTCAGTAAAAACAAAAACAAAAACAAAAACATTCTTTCCTTGGACCTCAGCATCACTTTTTTTCTACACTCCTTATCACTTATATAATATTATGTATTATAACTATGGGATATAATAAGGTGTCTTATCATCCTACTCAATTTTAAGCTTTTTTTTTTTTTAAGATTTTAAGCTCTCTCTTTCCCAATACTTAACACAGTGGCTAAACAAAGATACGATGTGTTTGTTTGTTTTTTTTATTGAATGGAGTTTAAATATTTTAGGTTTCTGTTTCACAAATATGTTTCTTAGAAGATAGGTGGGATTTGGATTAAACAAAGAGAAAGAAAGGGGGGAACCAAGTATCAATCAATGAAAAAGGAAATAAGTATTTATAGGCATTGTGACATTCATCATAAATATCCCAATCATCTTTATTGCAAATCCTATTATTACCATTCCCATTCTGCAGTTGAGGAAACTGAGGCAGGCAGAGGTTAAATGACTTGCCCAGGGTCATACAGCTAGTAAGTGTCTGAGGCTGGATTTGAACTCAAGTCTTCCTGATTTCAGGCCCAGTGCTCTTATTCCCTGAATCCCCAGGCTGCCTCAAGTTATAAAACATTTACTTGGCACTTTATTATGTTTTAAGTAGGTAGATTTGATGGTTCAGTCCTGGCAGTTCCAAGATTCTATATAGTATAAGCATTGGATTTGCATAATTCTGTGGAGGTAGAAATGCCCAAGATTCTTACTGTAATTAGAGCCTCCCAGAGCCTGGGGCTAGAAGCCACCTCTTGCATGTGAATCATGGTCAGATTTTTTTTTTCAGACTCCTAGGCTTTTGTAAATGGAGAAGTCTTTCTTGCTCATCTAAAGGAGAAAAAGGAAGGAAGTGACTGGGGGACTTTTCCCAGGCACTGGGCCAGGCTCATCCCTGAAAGGAGGGTTTTGTGGCACTCTTGTCTATATAAGGAAAAGAAGAGCCAATGGACTGTGCCAGGAGTGGAATCCCAGAGATTGCCACTATGCAAACCCACCTAGCTCATACAAAGGAGCTCATCAGAGGGGTCATCCCAGCTGAGACCCTGGGAAGAAAATCCCAGGATTCAAACAGCAATGCTTCATGTTTGAATTGAGCTTTGAAGGTAAGGCTGGAATTCAGCAGGAAAAAGGGATGATATCCCAAGACTAAGAAACAGCAGAGGCAAAGCTAAGGCATCTAGACCGTTACGAAGAACATATTCCCTACTCCTCTCCCATAGGCAGAACCCAGGAGATAAGCATCCGGGAATAGGCGGCAAGAAGAGCTGATGGGAATATCCTCAGAGGACATGTTGTGGGGATGGGGAATCGTTGGGGTGTTTTTAACCTGGGGGCCTGTGAACAGATTTCAGAGGCTTTGAACTTGGATGGGGAACGAATTACATCTTTATTTCAATAAAATTGGTTTCCTTTGTAATTCTACGTGTTTTATTTTTAAAAACGTTATTCTGAGAAGGGATCTGCAGGTTTCACCAGACTGTCAAAGGAGAATCCGACATGAAAGAGGTTCAGAGACTCTTCTTAGTCCAATTTGACTATGAAAAGGTAGATAGACTATGTGGGAGATTAAAGAATAGTGATGACCTAAGACACAAGTCCTGGTAGTTAACGGTCCAACAGGAAATAGGACATAATTCAGTGAAGAATGTAATGAGTACATAAAGGGAGATGAGTAAACAGTGTGAAGAAAGATTTGAGGATAGAGGGAGATGGGCACAATAGATGGAAAGACAGAATGGGTGGAAGCTGGGAATCCAAACAAACTTCCTAAAAACTAAAATCATACAAAAATGGAATAGGCTAACTAAGTAGAGAGTGAGTTCCCTTTCACTGGATATATATGTACATGTATATATATACACACACATATATAATTTTATTTAATTGATTAATTTAGAACATTTTTCCAGGATTACAAAAATCATGTTTTTTTCTTCCCTCCCCCCAACCCCCTCCCACATCTGACACACAATTCTACTAGGTTTTACATGTGTCTTTGGTTAAGACCTATTTCCATATTATTAATATTTGCACCAGGGTGATTGTTTAGAGTCTATATCCCCAACCATATCCCCATCGACCCATGTGATCAAGCAGTTGTTTTTCTTCTGCATTTCTGCTCCCACGGTTCTTTCTCTGGATGTGGATAGTGGTTTTTCTCATAAATCCCTCAGAATTGTACTGGATCATTGCATTGCTGCTAGTAGAGAAGTCCATTACATTCAATTGTACCACTCACTGGAGATATTTAAACAAAGGCTAGACTTCAGCCAAAGTCTATTTGATTGTCAGCAAAGCACCACCTATATAACTCAGGGTCTCATGGAGCTCAGAGGCAGCATGACATGAGTGAGTGTATGCTCTCAAGTACAGAGGTTAGTAGAAGGCTAAGAAACTGCATAGTAGTGGTTTGTAAACATTCTGAATTCATAGCCTTTTGGGGGCCAGTGACAGATTTGGAATCAAAGGATCTGGGTTCAAGTTCTGTTTCTGATTACCAGATGGGTAATTCAGAGTATGGTACTTCCTCTTTCTGGGTCTTAATTTCCTCTCCTGCAAAATAAGGGGATTGGCTAAAGGATTTGGCTATTTCTTTCTAACCCAGATGATGATCCTATAAATAAAATAGTTCTCAAAGCCTTACCTAGACAGTCTCATCAGAAGGTCTCTCCTCTCCCTCTCACTTCAGTTATAAATTCCAATTAAGAGCATCCAAAGCCTACCCTCCACAACATTCTCCAAGTAAATGGCCCATTTCTTTCCCTTCTGCCCAAGCTTATGGCTTTGAGGGAGGCCAGGGTTCTGGGTGGTCCCAAGACATAGAACTGGAATCAATGGGTAAACTGATTTTAGTTCAGTTTAATAAACTTCCTAACCATTTGAACGATCTCACAATTGGTTAGGCTCCCTCAAAAGATTATGGACTCCCCATTACTAGAGCTGGATCCTATTTAATATGATCAATTGATACCCATAACCCATGCTTCCTTTAAACTTTTATCTGCCTAAGAAAATAGGGATCATTATGGGACCATGGTTGTTGTCTTTCATACTCAAAGAGAACCAAAATGATATGGCTGGTGATATCTTTTGACTTGTATTTAAATTGGACTTAAGTGAGACAGAATTGTACAAAGTTGTGTCTCAGTATCTCTCCCAGAGTTATCTTCAAGGCCAGTGGCAATACAAGAGTTAGGATGTCTGGTGATGGCTTTCGATGAAATGGATGACCTTGACTTCTTTGCTCTCTAAGATCTGAGCATTCCACAGCATCTGCTTCTGCTACCTTCATGGCCATTAGAACAAAATGTTCTCAAACTGCCTCTTCCACAGGAGGAGTCTCCACCTGCCTGCAGCAGACATCTCACCAGCTCACTGATGAACTGTTGATTACCTTCAACATGGTTTAGTCCATCTGCTGTGATGATTTACCAGAGCGTGGCCACTGCACATGCCACAGCTTCTTGGAGCCACAGGTGAGAGCTGGGTGGCAAATGAACAAGGCACTCAGCAAACCCTCCCACCAGAGATACTAGTCTTCCCTGAACATCACATACACTCCATGGCACCTTAGTGTCATGGAGAGAGATAGAAGGAATAGCATTTTCCTGTATCTTCTTTGATACAATAATAATCACCTCCTTCCTCTCCCTCAAACAAAATATTTTCTTTCCCAACTCTAGGCATTTTCTTAGACTGTCCCTCATGCCTGGAATGTTCTTCCTCTTTATTTCTACCTCTTGGCTTTCCTGGCTTATTTCAAGTCCCAGCTAAAATTCTACCTTCCACAGGAAGACATTCCAGATTCTTCTTTAGTTCCTGTGCCTTCTTTCCTACTTAGTCTATACGTATCGTGCTTGCATGCTGTCTACTCCGTTAGATTGTGAACTCCTTTAGGGCAACCTTTTGCTCACTCGTTTGCCTTTCTTCTGCCTATTATCTTTTGCCCTCCCCCCTTTTTAGTATCCCTAGCAATTAGCACCATGCATGGCACATAGAAGGTGTAATAGTGAGGGGGTCTTAGAAAAATTTTAGAAAGATTTTCTCTTTGCTCTTGATCATCCCCTTATTCACAAAGGCACTTAATAAATATTTATTGGCTTACTGGAAAAGGTAATCAACTTGGCCAAGGTCATACAACTCATCAGGCACAGAATTTATTGTTGGAATAATAGCATCCTAGGATTTTAAACTGGAAGAGAACTTAGGCATTACCTAGATCAATATTCTTATTTTACAGATAAGGATTCTGAGACCCAAACAGAGTCCATACTTAATAATAACAAAATTATTCAAACCCAGAGATTTGAACCCAAGTCCTCTGAGGTCCAAATCCAGCTATTTAGGATGCCTCATGGAATCCTAGAGTATCTGAACGTTGATGATTAGCATCAGGTAGAGTCAGAAGGTCTGAATTTGATTCTCAGCTTCAGGATTTGCTCATCGGTATGTTCCTGTGCAGGTTAGAGGCAGCCAGGCTTGGGTCGAAGGCTCCTCAAATGACCAAGTTTTAGCAGCTTCTGAAGAGATGGATTAAAGCTTCCTCCATAGACTCAAGGCTAAGTGTGAGCACTGGGGTCACCCAGTGTCCAGCAGGGGGAGCTGCTGTCCCTTTACAGTAACTCAAACATTCCTGTTGAGCAATCATCCCCAGGGATGGATGTTGAGCTCTTCTATGAAGGCTCCAGAACTTGGGCTTGCAGACCCAACCAGCAGCATGTGGCATCACTGCTTAGGACTCCTCTTACATTTACACTGTATGTAGAGCCACAAGGGCCACATACTCTCAAGGGAAAGTAGACAGGCCACACGGACCCTGGACTGCTGTCTCCAGAAGTACACACAGAACACCACTGAGGAAGAAGGAAGGGGAGACTCCTACTCCCTCCATTTCCCAAAGCAGAGACAGTGCAAGTTTATGAGATCCTTCCTTGGCTGCTCATTTCCTTACTCTCAATCTAGTGCACCATGATTCTTACAGAGAATGAGCCAATCAGTCCAGGGTACTGCAGCAATGAAAAGAATGCAGAACTAGCTTAGATATCTGCTTTTCCTCTAGACATTTTTTTTTAGTTGAATCCAACTATTTTCAACCCCAATTGGGGTTTTCTTGGCAAAGATACTGGGGTGGTTTGCCATTTCCTTTTACAGTTCATTTTACAGATCTGGGACAAGTTGCCGAAACTCTTTGCCTCAATTTCCTTCTCTGTAAAATGAGCTGGAGAAGGAAATGGTAAACCATTCCAATATCTTTGCCAAGAAAACTCCAAATAGGGTCATAAAGAATCAGACACGATTGATCAAAAATTACAAATATTATTTCATCTCATCTTCACATTAATCCCCTGTTAGGTTCTGTTATTATCCCATTTTTCAGATGGGGAAAGTGAACCATAGAGCAATTAAGTGACTTGCCTAAGGTCACACAACTAATAAGTGTTTGAGGCTAGATTTGAACTCAAGTCTTCCTGAACCCAAGTCCAGCAACACTCTACTGTCTGGGACACCTAATTGCCAGTAATTACATTCTCTTATTCATGGTGTTACATGGAGTTAGTCCTTAAAAAATTTTTTTTAATTTTAAATTAAATTAGATTTAAAAAATTATTCAATAGTTTCCCCCCAATATCTTCATCCCTCTCTTCCTCCTCATGCTGTTACTTTCTATTTTTAAAATATTTTATTTTATTTTTCTAATTCTATGTAATAACAATTTTTAACAATTGTTTTTGAAAATATGGAGTTCTAAATTCTTTCTCTCCTTTTTCTTCTTCCTCTATGGGAGGGTAAATAAGCAATTTTTTCTAAGCTATATATGTGTAATCATGCAAAACACATTTCCATGTTAGTCATGTTGTAGAAGAAGACTCATATAAAAACAATCTGCATTTAGACTTCATCAGTTCTTTATCTGGAGGCAGATAGCATTTTTCATCATGAGTCCTTTGGAATTGTCTTAGGTCATTGCATTGCTGAGAAGAGCTAAGTAAGTAAGTAAGTCCCATCTAAACTGTAGAGTGATGCAAGTTACTATCAGTGTTTTCCCATGGTCCCAACCTCACTAAGGGCTATGACTAAGTGGAGTTCAGGGTGCTGATTAAACCTTTCCCTGGGGAAGAGGGGGTGAAGGAATTGCAGTCAAGATGTTCTTAGCCAAGAAGTTCAACATTTTTTCTACTCTGCCTCTCTGTAGTGGGAAACTACAGTCTGGAGAAAAGAAATCACTTGTCCAAGGTCATGCAGAATTAGTGACAGAGCGAAGACTCATCCCAGGTCTCCTGATTCCCAGTCTGGGACTCTTCTTTATAAGGGGGAAAGGTCAAGGTTGAGATGTGGGTAAGCAAGCTGATATCAAGAGATGAGTGTAGGGGGCAGCTGGGTGTCTCAGTGGATTGAGATCCAGGTCCAGATATGGGAGGTCCTGGGTTCAAATCTGCCTTCAGACACTTCTTAGCTGTGTGACCCTGGGCAAGTCACTTGACCTCCATTGCCTACCCCTTACCACTCTTCTGTCTTAGAACCAATACACAATATTGATGCTAAGATGGAAGGTAAGGGTTAAAAAAAAAAAGATGAGTGCAAATCAGTCAGCCATGGAGCTGTAAGGACCAGAGGTGGAAAGAGACATCTGAAATGGACACCAGCTCAAAACCAGGAATCTCAACCAGGGCTAATTGATTTTAAAAGAGACCAGGAGAATTGGAAGGCAGGAGATGAAGGGAAACAAGGAAGGAGAATATAGAGATGGGGATTCAAAAGAAAAAGGTGCAAGGAGAATAGAAAGAAGGACAGAAGGTCTCAGTCAAGCAGGGCAGTTTTGAAAGTTACATGTTAACTTTCTTATTTCCAGATTTTTTTTAAACCCTTACTTTCTGTCTTAGAATCAATTTTGTGTATTGGTTCCGAGACAGAAGAGCAATAAGGGCTAGGCAGTAGGGGGTAAGTGACTTTCCTAGGTCACACAGCTGGGAAGTGTCTGAGGTCACATTTGAACCCAGGACCTCCCATCTGTAGGTATGGCTCTCAATCCCCTGAGCTACCCAGCTGTCCCCTTTTATTTACTTCATTTATTTATTTATTTATTCATTTATTTATTTATTTGTTTGTTTATTCATTCATTCATTTATTTATTTATTTTTATAAATCCCTACCTTCCCTCTTAAAATCAATACTGCATATTGGTTCCAAGGTAGAAGAGTGGTAAGGGCTAGGCAATGGGGGTCAAGTGACTTGCCCAGGGTCACATAGCTGGGAATTGTCTGAGGCCAGATTTGAACCTAGGACCTCCAATCTCTAGGCCTGGCTCTCAATCCACTGAGCTACCCAGCTGCCCCCATTTATTTACTTTAAAAGAAACTCAAACCTTATATAATCAAGATTCACAGTTTCATGTATAAATCATTGCTTCTGTTCCACAATGGATGCAGAAATGCTCTTTAAATTTAGAACTGAAAAGAAAACAGAATAAGAGAAGCCAGATCTTGCTGGGGTTCCTAAATTGAGATAAGCAATAAGGTGTCATTCCAAAATTCTACCAGGGGTTAGGAGGACAGCCTTAGAGCCATAATCAATCTTCCAATGTGGCTGCCAATGGGCTCAGGGTTCTTCTGGCATTAGAAGGAGGGCAGAGTTGGGGATGGGGGAAGGTTGTGTAGATGGTGCTCCTGGATGGGGTATGATGTCTCTTAGAGACAGGATTTGATTCTTAGACTCCTAATTCTTCTGTGACTGTAGTGCTCAGCTCCACACTAGGTTCAAGCAAAATATTTTGATGTTGTAAGCATCAATGACCTCATCCTTTCAATAATCTGTTGGTAGGAGACCCCTGCATGGATGAGGTAATGGATGTTTAAATTATTTTTATTAGCAGTACTTGGAAGGAATAATGAATGGACCAAACAGAGCTTCGGATCTGCAAATTTTCTCTTCACATCAGTCAGAAGATCAGTTCCACGCATGTGAGTACTCCATCCATTGGCACAAGTTGCCACCTCTCCATCTTACGGGATATGAGTTACAGCAGCCAATAAACAAAACCAAAAATTATCTCTTGGCAAGTCTTCCCTTGATGGGTCATGGTAGGGCTTGTACTCCTCTGGTGTGGGACTTTAAGAACCCAGGATCATCCTCATGTCAACAATACAGCATTTGAGAGGACTTTAGTGGCAGGGAAGAAGAATAGACCTAAAAGGGGATCTAAGAAGTCAATTAGTCTAGGGCTTTCATGTTACAAAGAATGAATGTCATCCCAAGATCATCTAATCCAACTCTTCATTATTCAGAGGAGGAAAAAGGTCAGGAGGGATCAAAATGACTTGCCTAAAGCCACACAAAGAGACTTAGTGGCAATTAATATTGTCAGATGTCTCCTGGTTTGGGTTGGTCTTCCTGCCTTCCCTGATGCATTGGTAAACAGATATCAAAGGATTTATAGAGCCTCCTCACATCCGGAAACTTCAAGTTCTCTACCTCCCAAATAATGATAATAACTTTCATTTGTATATATATATATATACATATATATATAATATTTATATAGGACTTAGTCTATATATCAGGCACTGTGCTAAATACATTACAATCGTTCTCATTTGGTCCTCACCACAAACCAGGGAGGTAGGTGTTATTAGCATCCCCATTTTGCAGATGAGGAAACTGAGGTAAATAGTGATTCAGACAGGGTTACACAGCTAGTCATTATCTGAAGTCAGATTAGAATTCAGATCATCCTGAATCCAGGCCCAGAGTGCTATCTGCTGAGCCATTGGCACATTAATGTTTACAAAGTTTTTTGCCCATACAATGATCCAAGATAATTTTTAAAATTTTTTAAATTTAATTTGATTTTAGAATTTTTTCCCATGGTTACATGATTCTTGTCATCTCCCCCTCCTCTTCCCTCCCATCTCCCAGAGTTGACAAGCAATTCCATTGGGTTATACATATATTATCATTCAAATCCTATTTATGTATTATTCATTTTTGTAATAATCTTTTTAAACCCAAACCCCAAATCACATACCCATACAAACAAGTGATAAATCATACATTTTCTTCTGGGCTTCAGTTCTTTCTCTAGAGGTGGAGAGCATTCTTCCTCATGGGACTTATGACAAAGAATGCTCTCCACCTCCAGAGAAAGAACTGTTGGAGTGGGAATGCAAATGGAAGCATATGATTTTTCACATTAGCTTATCTTGGTTTTTATTTGGGGGTTTTGGTTTTACATGATTAATTTCTTACAAAAATGAACAATATGGAACTATTTTGCATAATAATGCATGCATAACCTGGATCAAATTCCTTGCTAGCTCCAGGAGGGGGAAGAAAAGGGAAGGAAGGAGATGATTTTGATCTTATAACTTTTTTTGAAATGGTAGTCTTACAATTTTATTTTATTTTTTTATATTCATGAACATACATTTATTATTTTTCAAATTTTACTTAATTAATTAATTTAGAATATTTTTCCATGGTTATATGATTCATGTTCTTTCTCTCCCCTCCTCCCACCCCTCCCCCCAAAGCCAATGCGCACTTCCATTGGATTTTACATGTGTCATTGGTCAAGACCTATTTCCATATTATTGATATTTGCACTAGGGTGATTGCTTAGAGTCTACATCCCCAATCATATTCCCACTGAACCATGTGATCAAGCAGTTGTTTTTCTTCTGTGTTTCTGCTCCCACAGTTCTTCCTCTGAATGTAGATAGTGTTCTTTCTCCTAAGACCCTCAGAATTGTCCTGGGTCATTGCATTGCTGTTAGTAGAGAAGTCCATTACAATCGAATGTGCCACAGTGTACCAGTCTCTGTGTATAAGGTTCTTTTGGTTCTGCTCCTTTCACTCTGCATCAATTCCTGGAGGTTGATACAGTTCACATGGAATTCCTCCAGTTCATGGATCTTATAACTTTGGAGAATTTATGTGGGAATTAGTTATTATACATCATAGGTAAACATTATTTATCTTTATTTAAAAAAACCAACAAAGTTCTTTGTCTACTACAACCCCACGAGTCAGTGAGTAAAATATTATTAACCTCATAGAGATTGAGGTCCAGAGAAGGACAGGAAAGGGTCAAGACCACATAACTAGTGAATGTGAAGTCTGGAATTTGAATCTAGGTCTCCTAACTACTAAGCCAGTCCTTTTTTCATTTCCTCATGCTTCTGCATTTCATAGACATGACTATTCTTTCCTGTGACCTTTTTCTATAGGATGTAAGTCTTGAATGGGATTTACCGTGGGACTTTCATGGACCATTTATGCTTGGGAATTTTCCCACAGTGATGAGGCAGACAGTTAATTCATCCTTACTCACTGCTTGCTCTGTGCCTACCCTTAGATGGCCACTATAGGGAGACAAAAATAAGATATCATCCTTCTTAGCCTTGTGTTCTCAGATGTACTAGTGACAACATGTGATAGAATTGAGTGGTCGAGATGGGTTAGAGGCCATCAAGGTGAAATTTCACCTTGGAACAAAGTGCTTCCTCACCTGGGGATTAAGAGTCAGAATCCAAATCCATGTAGCCAAAGGCCAGGCTAGTTTAATGTCAGGATTTAAGGGGAAGAGTTCAGACACAAAGGGACATAGGACTCAAAGGATTTAGAACTTAAGGAACCACAGTCAGTCAATCAGTCAATTAATATACATTCATCAGGTTCTGACTATGTGCCAGACAGAGTTACATGCTGGGAAAACAAATATAAGAGGGAGACATTTCTGGCCCTCAAGAATCTTATAAATAAATAATCTAGAGCCCAGTCATAGTGATGGAGAGTGGAGGTAAAAGGACATTAGGACAGGTGAAACCTTTTTAAGGAGGTAGCCCTTGAGCCAAACTTTTAAGGGAGTTAGAATTCCCAAAAAGAAATCACTAAGAGGTAAGGAAGGAATTCTAGGTATTCGAGGCATGGGGCATTTGAGGCATTAATCCACTGAGCTACGCAGCTGCCCCCCCCCCCTTTTTTTTGATGGTTAAAAAATTTGGGTTTTATTGTTTTTGCTAAAAAATACTAAAAAATATTTTTGAAGGCGGGGCTTGAATTATTTAGTTTTGATCCATTTATTTTAAAAAGGTGGGGGAGGGGAGGGAAGAGATCCTGGCCAAAAAGAAAAAAAATTTTTTTACCTAATTTCATCCCCAGACTCTAGCCAGTTTCATGGGTGTTATCTACAACCCATCCAGTGCCTGATGGAAAAACACGACAGTACACTACCCAGTTATCATTGCCCTGTGGCACATGAGGAAGGGTATGATAGTTAATTCTCAGCAGTTAACCATAGCCTACCACACTGGTAGTATGGAGTGTATGGGGTGCTCAGGGAGGAGTAATATCTTTGTTATTCTGTCTGCCCATTACCTTATTTCCCAGTATGTTTGCCCAGCACCTCTAATTACCATAAAACCCCAGTAAAGAAACCACCTAATACAGGGGATGTCTGCCCCAAGCATATGAAGGCTTCTCCTGGTAGAAGGGCCTGATAGAACAACTTATTCCAAAGGCCATGAAAGTGACTTAATCGAGCACTGGTGAACACTTAGATCTTGGTCAGATATCGAAGATGCTAAGGTAATCCACTGTATCCTGGGTTATCACCAGTATTTTGTCTTGCCACTGGACTTGGATGGCTCTTGGAAGAGGAGTAAGGCTGATGGTACCTCCTCTCATTGGTACCTCCTCTTCATGGCTAAACTCCTTGAAAAAGTCATCCACAATCAGTGTCCCCTCTTCTCCTTTCAATCTCTTTTAAACTCTGCAATATGGCTTCTGAGTTCATGATTCAACTGGAACTACCCATTCCAAAGTTATTGCTGACCTCTTAATTGCCCTGTAGGAGTTTCTTTTCATATTTCACATTCTCCTTCATCTCCCCGTATTCTTTGACATTGTTGATCACCTTCTCATCCTGGATATTCTTTCCTCACTAGGCTTTTATGGTACTATTCCTCCTGGTTGTCCTACCTGTCTAACTCCTCCATCTCTTTTACTGGTCTTTCATGACAAAATAGCTTCCCTCTTGGTGAACACTAAAAGTGTCTGACCAAGCTCTGAGCATGTCACAGCTCTGCTTCAGCCACTTTCCTGGCTGTTGGGACAAATTGTTCTCATCAACCTGAGATGGAAGGTGGGGAGTTTTCACATGTTTGGGATAGAGAACCTCCTAACTCACTAATGGGTTTAGACTTGTTGGTTACCCTCCACATGGTTTAGCCCATCTGCCAAGGTTTTACTTAGCACATGTTCAGGCTTCTTGGAGCCACAGGTGAGAATCCAGTGCTCCAATGAGAAACTTCTGCTTGAGACTCCCCACTATTTAAGACAATCTTAAGCCCTTAGACTTGGAATTCCTAAAAATCTCTGGTTCCTGACCTGACCCATCCTCCAGTTTACACTCTTAGTTGGATTCTGCTTTGTACCCTTACTTCTCTTTCCAGGCACATAGAAGGCACTCCAGTGATTGTTGAACTGACTGCCTAAATTAAAGCCAAGGTTGTCTGTAGAATGTCAGAGCTAGAAGGAAACTTTAACATTCCTCAGTCTAATGCTCTCATTTTATGGATGAAAGGAAATGGAGACCAAAGAAGGCTTGTCCCAGTAATTTGTTATTGGTTGAAATGGAAAAAAAGAAAAATGATTTTAGGAACAAAAATTCAGTCTGGGAGGTCAATACCAGGTCAAAAAATAGGATACAAAGAAAGTTAGAAAACTGTCCACTTATCTCAATTAACCCATTTCTTCAAAGCTTTGGTGGGGTTTTTGGCATATGCTTATGTTCCCAGCTCCTGCCTCATCCCAGACTAAGGATCCTCCTAATTCAATTGAGCCAGTAAGACTATGATGGGCTGAGGTCCGAGGCCCCATCAGCTTGGCTGAGTCAGGAAGGGTCATAGGGCTTAGGATCCAGCTAACATAGCAGAGCAGGGTATATACTGAGGGGGAGGGAGAGGAGGGGTGGAAGCCTAGGCTGAAGCCTTAGGTAAACTTGCATCATAGTTAATTACCTTACTGATGCTCCTGATAGCATCACTCCTGGTCTCTCTGGCTTGAAATCTCTGCTCCAGATTCCCAGCTACTCAAGTTAAACCCTTAGTCTTGGAAATCCTGAAAAACTCTGGTTCATGATTTGGCCTATCCTCTGGCTTACACTCTTATTCAGATTCCACTTTATACCCCTTCTTTTCTTTCCATAGTTCAGGTCTAATGATTGTTATAATCCCTAGTTCATCAGGCAGATGAGTGTAAACTCTTACACTTTGACTCAAGTGATAAATGTTCAAGTTAAGAATGAAGTAGATAGAAATTCACACAAAAAAGATCTGGGTCTCTTAATCGACCACAAGCTCAAGCTCAGATTGATGCAATATGAATCAAATAAAAATAATAATTTTAAAAATTAATAATAAGTAATATTTTTTTAAAACTGCAATAAACACTCCTTTTAAGATATTTATGGTAGTAGATATGAGTTGGAGCAATAGCACCAGGAAATAAGATAGAGGAAAGGCCAGGATGTGCACTCCTTCCCTCCCACCTCACTTCTTGTTCCTCTCACAGTTGATCACAGTTTATGGTAAATTATTAGCAGTTTCAAAAGACTAATCTCACACTATAACTCTTTTCTGAAAAAGGGGTTTATTCTTGAATAAAGGAATTTAGGGGAGTGGGAGAAGGAAAGAGGGAATATCAGGTCTCCCTAACCTCCTATGAAGTTCATTACAGGGGAAATGAAATTAATTGTCTAATAGGGGATATCGTTGATGAACTGAAAAGGCGCTTCAGAACTAAGCTGTTCTTCAGAGCTAAGCTCCACTCTTTTCAATATTGAGACAATGAATAGTCAGGAATCCAGAGCAAGCCCATCTATCAGCCTTATTCCCCAGTCTCCCAGGGAAGAAGTAGTTTTCTTCAGCTGCTGGCTTTCCAACTGCCTTCTCCTCCTCAGATTCTTTCTGAAATTTTTCTTCTCTCTCATTGATTGACAGTTAATTCAACATTCCATTTTCTTGCATTTGTTTGCCAATCTCACTGGTGTTATAATCTCTTCCTTACAAAACCCAAGTTGATAGGCTATGTCAACAGAAGCATAATGTCCAAAATGAGAGAAGGGATAGTCTTGTTCAATCTTCTTCCCCAGTGAGGCTCTATGTACAGAATATTCTTAATACTAAGATCACATTTTAGAAGATACAATTTAAAGTATGTCTAGAAGACAACAAACAAGAAAACTTGTGATTAAAGAAACTGGCAATATTTACTCTAGAGAAGACTGAGGTCCTTAAAACCATGGCAGCAGACAAGACAAATCTGTTAACTCCATAGGAGTGGGAGACCAAAGACTTAAATCTGAGTGTCTATTCAGGTTCTAGGTCATTGTGTGACCTAGAACAGTTGTAATTTCACATCTCATCTGTAATGGGAACAATACTCTACTTACCTATCATATAGAACTGTTAAAAACATAAAATAAAATAAAGGTTGAGAAACTACATCATAATGAAGTTATTATGTATTATGTGTTATTATGTGTTATTGTCCTCTTTTCTTCTATGGCTCCTTTTTGGGAGCTGGTAATGAAGTGACAAGTTTGGCATGAAGCCCACTAAATACACTAAATACATTCTAGGTGGCTCTCACCCAGTATCTGACAGTCTAGATTTACACAACTGACAGATTTAGATGGGGTAAAGCTGAATCAAGGTCAGAGAGGAATAGAATGTTGCACTGTCTGCCCCCTCAGATCTCTTCAAATAGCAAGCATTGCTCATGCATTTAAAAATAGAATCTAGTGTGGAAAAATGCCACTTACTGCGCAAAGTCTACCTCTACCCCTAGTTAGAATTTTTCCTGTAAGACCTCAGGATACCATTACTGATCACTTGTATTTTTTTAGTGCTCTAAGCAGAACTATAACTAGTGTATGAACAAGGGAACTCTTCTCATGGCACCCCAAGTTAGAGGGTGATAACAAATTCAGTAGCTGTAGAAATAGTTCTAGAATTTTGTAATATTAGCAAGAATGATTTGTTAAAATTCTCCCAACCTCTTCCAGCTAACCCCTGGTTGAACTTCACCCCAGCTCAGCCTCTAACTAACCCCATTCTTTCCTAGGATCTCCCCAGCAGCAGCCTTTCTGTGTCCCAGGGTCTCCAATGACAGATGCTGGTATTTCAAGGTTTCTCCCTCACCCGGCCACTGAATTCATTTTAAAGCATTGGTTTAAAGACATGTTTCATACTGCTTACAAGTGCTAACATTGCGAGTTATAGCTCTGGCTTTAAGAATCATCTCATTTAAATTTCACAAGGTCGCAAGTGGGGCCAGTACAGGGAGCATGCTTATCCCCATTTTACAGATGAAGAAACTGCTCTGTAAGAAGAATTTTACACCTCATTACCATGTAAGAGATGAAAAATTCACAAGAGGAATGTGTAACCTTGAACATCAGAGTAGCCTCAAGCAATAGTGTCTGTATATCATAGAAAACTCAAGGAGAAGTTTTGGGGAAGGCAGACAGGACCTGTTTAATGGTCAGAATATGTGATTGCTATTATACTGGGCTTTAGGGTTACTTAATAGCCTCCTCTACCCAAAGCATTTCTCCCACTGGCCTGAAACTATACCTTAAACATCTCCTATGAAAGATTTTCTCTTTCAGGATCAATGCAGTTAGTGACTGAAATTGTCATTTTTTAAAACCCTTACCTTCCATCTTAGAATCAATATTGCATATTGGTTCCAAGGCAGAAGAGCATTAAGGGCTAGGCAATGGGAGTTAAGTGACTTGCCCAGGGTCCCACAGCTAGGACATGTCTGAGGTCAGATTTGAACCCAGGAACTCCCATCTCTGCGCCTAGCTCTGAACCCACTAAGCCCCCCCCCCCCAGATGCCACCTGAAAATGTCAATTCTGTGAGGACCTTTAAGCCTGGAGCTTTGCCCTAGAATAACTTGGGATCACTCCTTGCATCCGTTGGAATGAAGGTCCTCCTAGTTCAAGCTTTAAAGTGACAAGGAGGCTCAATTAGTTTCTCCTATTCATTTCAATTCCTTCATTTGGAGGCCCATGCTTCCCCAAATGAGTGATTATTTGGCAACTCGATATCCATAATAGGAAAGAGAAAAAAGGAAGAAACCCACACACAAGTCTTATATGTACAAAAGAGATTTATTAAAGGATAGTCTATAAAAAATGCTGGAGATGGGAGTGAGATGCTGAGACCATCCAAGTCTTCATTCAGAATAGGATGATGTGTGCCAACACCCAAGATTGGGATATTGGTGCAGCTGCTCCCAAGATGATTTCTTCTTCTTTCTTCTTCTTTCTTCCTCCTCCTCCTCCTCCTCCTTCTCCTCCTCCTCCTCCTCCTCCTCCTTCTTCTTCTTCTTCTTCTTCTTCTTCTTCTTCTTCTTCTTCTTCTTCTTCTTCTTCTTCTTCTTCTTCTTCTTCTTCTTCTTCTTCTTCTTCTTCTTCTTCTCCTTCTTCTCCTTCTTCTCCTTCTTCTCCTTCTCCTTCTTCTTCTTCTTCTTCTTCTTCTTCTTCTTCTTCTTCTTCTTCTTCTTCTTCTTCTTCTTCTTCTTCTTCTTCTTCTTCTTCTTCTTCTTCTTCTTCTTCTTCTTCTTCTTCTTCTTCTTCTTCTCCTTCTTCTCCTTCTTCTCCTTCTTCTCCTTCTCCTTCTTCTTCTTCTTCTTCTTCTTCTTCTTCTTCTTCTTCTTCTTCTTCTTCTTCTTCTTCTTCTTCTTCTTCTTCTTCTTCTTCTTCTTCTTCTTCTTCTTCTTCTTCTTCTTCTTCTTCTTCTTCTTCTTCTTCTTCTTCTTCTTCTTCTTCTTCTTCTCCTCCTCCTCCTCCTCCTCCTTCTTCTTCTTCTTCTTCTTCTTCTTCTTCTTCTTCTTCTTCTTCTTCTTCTTCTTCTTCTTCTTCTTCTTCTTCTTCTTCTTCTTCTTCTTCTTCTTCTTTCTTTTTCTCTTTCTCCTTCTTCTCCTCCTTCTCCTTTTAATGAGAAAAAGTTCCACTTCTGATGAGAATTAGAGGCTCTTCCCTTTTCAGGGGTTGCAGGATGTAAAATGGTGAGGAGCAAGTTATTATCTGTTAACTCCATTTCCATTTAGATCTTGGAGAGTAGTAATTTGTGGATGAGGATTAGAATGCAAGTATGAGATTGGAATGCTTCCTGATCTGCTCAAAATTAACTAATGGAGAAAACATCATTATGATGCTATGTACAATGGGGCTATTTGGGCCCAGATGGCCACATCTGAGATGTTATAATTGAGGAAAGCAGGAGAGATTGGTTCTGGTGGTTTGGGTGGTAAAAGCAAAAGATGTTAAGACACTCCTAAGTCACTAGCCAAATGATGAGAATGAGAATCTCCCCAGGAATTCCCTTTTGGCAAAAGCCAAGAGAATGGCTTTGGGTTATTTTACTAGAGTGAAGATGAAGGGAGATACATTTGGGTTTTTCTCTTGGAATTCTACATAGGAATACTGATTGAGAATCTATAGGGTCAAGTCAAGTCAAAACAAGCCAACAAGTATTTAGTAAGCATTTACTTTGTGCTAAACATTGTGCCAAGAACTAGATCTACTGAGAAAAGCAAAATCCCTTCCTGTCCTTAAGAAACTTCCATTCCATTCCAATGGAGGAGACAACTTGTAAACAACTATGTACATGCCAATACCAGACAGAAGACTCTAGCATTGAGTGAATAAAAGTCTCTTGCAGAAGGTAAGATTTGAGCTGACTTGCAGGAAGTTAGGGAAGCCAAGAGGTAGAGGTAAGGAGGAAGAGCTGTCCAGATATGGGGACACCTCATGAAAAGGCAGGGATTTAAGAGATAGAGTATAGGGGAAAGAGAATAACAAACTCTCCCAATAAACAGAGATCCTAACAAGGGAGAGAAAGACTATAATTATGAACATAACCTAAGAGATGTACTGTTTAACAATTAATTCTCGGGGTGGGGGGAATGGGCCTCTGGCACACTTTTAAGTTTAGTCTGCATGATTAACCTTTATTTTTAAAAACCTTAACTTCTGTCTTAGAATAGAGACCAAGAATGACTTCAAGGCAGAAGAGAGGTAAAAGCTAGGCAACTAAGATTAAGTGACTTGTCAAGTGTCACACAGCCAGGAAGTATCTGAGGCTAGATTTGAACCCAGGACCTCCCATCTCTTTATCCATTGAACTACCTAGCTGTTCCCATGATTAACCATTCTTTATCACTTTCTTAAATCTAGACAATCAACAAATCAATAAATTAGTCCTTAATTTATAGCATTTGCTGATGTCTGAGGAATAAGTGCTCATATTGAAATTTTGACAATCAGTTCTCACACCCCAGCCAGAGTTGACTCCAGCACTCTTGATTATAGCTGCATCCAGATGTATGTATGTATGCACCTATATATTTTCTAGCCAGCAATACAAATTCACTGACATTCCTCTGAATGAGGAAGGATGACACTTGCAGTTTTGAAATTCTAAGAAACAAACATGTCCTTATTACTTAATATGAAAGGGTCATAGAAATCATGAACTAGACATTTTGAAATGAGTCACGGTGATCATGAATCATGTCCTACAACATGGAGAATGGACATTTAGATCATCAGCATTTATGCTCCATCAGCAGCATAGATCCAACTGAGCTCAGAACCCAGCTAGAACGAAAGAATAAGTAGCTAAATTTAGCAGCTCTCATATGGAATGTACTGATGATCACATCCCAGCTAAGCTTCTCGTTTCCAGTTGAAGTAGCTTCATCTGCCCAAGGTTCTTCACTTAGCTGCATCCTCCACTGACTGCCCTTATTTTTTTTGACCCTTATCTTCTGTTTTAGTGTCAATTCTAAGATAAAAGAGTGGCAAGGACTTGGCAATTGGGGTTAAGTGATTTGCAATGTCAAAGAACTAGGAAGTGTCTGAAGCTAGTTTTGAACCTGGGTCCTCCCAATGCCAGGCATGGTGCTCTATCCATTTTGCTATCTAGCTGCCTCCGACTTTGTCTTAAGAAGAAGATTTGAGAGCAAATTGAATGCAGCTCATTCTGGTATATTCTTGTCAAGTTTTCTCCAGCACACAAAATGCTCCATATTAGAATACAGAATATAGAATGTTAGAGCTAGGAGGAAGCTTAAAATTGAGAATGTCATTAGACATCAGGGACTGGGATAAAAGGCTAGTGATGACTAAAATAAACATTTTCAGCTTAGGTTTGGGAAGTCAAATGCTCTCTTCCTTTTTACAGATAAATGGCACTATAGATTCACAGTGGTGGCCACCCTAGAAGGCCAGCCTCCACCCAGTCAGAGATCCAAAAGCAGTTGGGGAAGAAGAGAGAAGAGAGGACAAGTTGGCTTTCCTCATTGGGTCTTCAGTTTTTTTTCCCTCCTACAACTTCCTGAATGAGCAACTTCCTCTTGGGAAACCACCCCTTTATCTCTTCCCTCTTCCCTGGAGGAAAGAGGCTCTGGGAAGCTTTTGGGGTGAGAGAAAGGGGGTCAGCTAATAGCTGTGGCCAACGGATTCCCCGATTAACCCAGCCCTTAGCAATCTAGCATTGCCTTACACTCTCCAATTTTTTCAGGACAAGTTGGTCCGCTTGCCTCAAGATCTCACTTCCCAGGGTAACTACATTTCCTGCAAACATAGCATGGAAAAGTGCATTGAATTTTCAATGAGAAGATCTGGGTTAAAATTATACCTCCAAAGTGCATAATCATTGTTAAGTCTCTTTGCTTCTCACCATGGTGCAGTAGATAGTTTAATCCTGAGTTCAAATCCAGACTCAGACATTTACTAGCTGTGCGACTCTGGGAAAGTCACTTTAACCTGTTTGCCTTGGTTTCCTCATCTGGAAAATGATCTGGAGAAGAAAATGGCAAACCATGACAGTATCTTTGTCAAGAAAATCTTAAATGGGATCATGAAGAGTTGGACACAACTGAAAACAAACAGAAGCAAAAATTGCTTCTCACTGAAGCCACATTCTTGTCATCTATAAAATGGGGATAACAAAATTTGTACTACTTAGCTAAGAGATCTAATGTTAATAAATCAATTAAATGAAGGTGTCTCTAAAATCTGTGAGCTATTATTATTTTATCCCTCAGAGTGAATAATCCCGAACAACTAATTTGGATTAAAAAAATATAAATGCAATGTTATGAACATTTATTAAATACCTGAGGACAAAGCTCTGTATGTTGGACACACAAAGATCAAAAAATATTACACAATCCTTGCCCTCAGGGAGCTTAAAATCTACTAAGAAGAATACAAGATATATAGGACTGGAGCAACTGAGAGATTCAGAAGAGGTGTTCTAAGAATATTTGAGAAGAATCATTTCCCTGGGAAATATCAGAGAAGGCTCCTCTGAAAACGTGGCTAGGGATAGGGTCTATCCTAGTTTCTTTCTTGTGTTGAAGATCATTCATTTCTGAGAATTTCCCCATATTTGAGGAAATAGTCTTTCCCACAGAGAGCCAGTCAATCATTTTCTGGCTGTATCTAGACACATCTAGAGATAACAGCTTCTTGATCACAAATTTTCTGTGGATATGGAGTTAAGAGAATTAGGGTCCCTAAAGATCTGCCCAGGGTGGCATGATGGGCTCAATAGAACAATGTGAAATTTAACAAAAGGATGTCTACAACCCTCAATGTTCTATTATTACTTAATTAATTACTACAATGTTCTATTTCTTCTGTTCTTAGGAGTAGAAAAGGAAGTAGTGGAGGAACTGCCACATACCATGTTTAGGTTTAACAGACAGTTCCTTTAAAAAATAAAGGATGAAATTCAAGGTTTGCTTGAATTTAGACATTTCATCTGAACTACAAACTCAATGGGCCAACAGCATGAAGTAGGGCTAAAAATGCTAACTTGATTTTAGGCTCTGATTTAACTCTCAAGACCCTGGGGGTGGGGGTAGAGGGCAGCAAAGAATCCACTGTTTTCTGCATTGATCCAATCTAGTCTGGGGAACAGGTTCCATCTGGGAGTCACATTTTAGGAGATACATTGACAGATTAAAGGTTTACAGAGGAGGGGGACCAAGATGGCAAAACAGCCAGAAATCAAAGAGGATCAAAGAGGATCAAGGACAGAAGGAAAGGTCCCCTATCTACAAAAATTAGTTATAGCAGCTCCTTTGGTTTTAGTTAAGAACAGGAAACAAAGACTGTGTCCATCAACTATGGGATGGCTGAACAAACTGTGGTATATGAAAATGATGGATGATTATTATTATGCTATAAGAAACAGCAAAACACAAAGTATCCAAATATACTGGAGAGTATTTCTTTAAACCCTTACCTTCCATGTCTTAGAACCTATACTGGTTAACAATTCCAAGGCATAAGAGTGGTATAAGGGTTAGGCAATGGGAGTTAAGTGACTTACCCAGGGTCACTGTGGCCAGATTTGAACAGAGACTTTCTCTCCCTAGGTCTGCCTCTCAATCCATTGAGCCACCTCACTGACTTCAAACTTAGGGAATATTTGTATGAACCAGTACAGAATGAAATGTGCAGAACCAAGAGAATAATTTACATGTCAACACAATCATTTCAAGGGAAACAGAAAAACCTTCCTCAGCCTCTCTTAATTTCAGGACCTTCTTTTTTGTTAATTATTTCCTATTTATTCTGTATATAATGGTTTGCATGTTGTCTCCTGAATTAGATAGCAAACTCCTCAGAGGCAAGAACTTTCTTTTGTCTCTCTTTTTTTTTTATCCCCAGCACATAGCATGGTGCCTGGTACATAGTTGGTATTTAATAAATGTTTATTGACTTGACTGACTAAAAGACTTCAGAAGTCCATATACTGCAGTGACCAATTAAAAGAGCTAATCTTTAAATCATGATTTAAGATTTGCAAAAATCTTTGAATATATTTGCTCATTGGATCACAACTTTAGAAGACTGATCATGAAACTTGCTTCTTGCCTCTTGGCAGAGAGGTGGTGGACTAGAGGTGCAGAATTAGATGTACAGTTCTTCACTTGCTCATTGTCTTGATTTGTTGGTTGATTATGCCTATCTGTTAGAGAGAAGAGGGTTCTAATTAGAGGAGAGAGTTAGTGGTTTGTGATAAAGATGTAAAAAAAAAAAGAGGATCCATAAAGCATTAAAAATGCACAGAAGAAGCAAAAAACTCAGTTGGAAAGATCAAGAGGGCAATTTTGTTATTTTCTTGTTAAGTTTAATATCCACTTAAAAACTTGTGTTTACAGGGCAGCTGGGTGAATCTGTGGAGAGAGAGCCAGGCCTGGGTTCAAATTTGACCTCAGACTCTTCCTAGCTGTGTGATATTGGGCAAATAAGTCTCTTGACCCTAAAAAAAACCTTAAATAACAAAATTTTAAAAAATAAAAGACTGGGAATTATCTCAGACAGGGATCACTTAAAGAACTAGGGATCTCAAGAAGGCTTAGTAGACACACAGTAGATGTCTTCAAATATCTGAAGGGCTTTCAGAGGCAAGAGAGATTACAATTGTTGGGCTTGGCTTCAGAAAGCAAAATTGGAGCTATGGAGAAATATTGCCAAGAAGCAGGTTTTAGTTTGATACAAGGAAAAATTCTGGAACAACTTAAAACTATCCAAAAAAGGAGAGTTGATTCCCTTAGAGTTTAGAGAGTTCCCAGGGTCTGGAAGAGTGGAAGCAGGAGTTGGATGGCCAATTGTTGAGGACATGGCAGAGGAGATTCCTACAGTGGGTAAAAGATTGGTCACTTCCAATGGTAAGATTAAATTCATTTTGATCTCAGAAAAGTGGAATTAGGGTCTCATCCAAAGAATTAACAGCTCAGACTGACTCTATGCTGAGGAACCAAGTTTTATTATGAGAGAATATAGTAATAGAGTAGCTAGTGAAAGAAGAAACAAGTAAGTAATTAAGGGAATTAAGTAAGGGAAGAGAAGGAGGGTGGGGTAAGGTAAAGAGGTAAAGGAAGGGGTTTTTAGGAATGCTTTTTATTTTGATTAGTTACTAAGGAAGGGATCGTTTGTTTGGGTTGGTTGTTGCCCTATCATTTCCAGGAAACTGATGCCACTTTACCCATGGTCCACTTTGGTCTGTGTGGCTTTACCCATGATTCACTCTGTTTGCCCATTGCCAGGGTCAGGGGAGCAAATGGTAATGTAAAGGGGATGCTAATGATGTGTTAAACATGCTCGAATAACTTTTGGGCAAATTTTGCTCTTTTCTTGGAAGACTCTAAGGAAGGCTGTAAGTGTGGAAACTGAGCATTGTTTGAACCATTTCCCATGTGACTGGGAGTCTGAACTTTGTTAGGTTATGTGACATAAGGAGTTTTCTCATAATTGTAAATCTAAACAGCCTATATGTCTTAGCTGAAAGGTGGCCCCTTACTCACCAATTAGTTATTGTTTCCATGTTCTTTTGATCATTTACAGTTACTTAGTAGGGTTTGTGGGACATTTCAGCCCACATCAAATTCAACACCTTTAAGTGCCATTATTCACAAGGCATGCAAAGAAAGAAAACCCTATAATCCCTTCTCTCAAGGAGTTGACAGTCTGACGGGGGAAGTGGCCAACCATGTCGTGTACAAATAAGTGAGGAAAAGATATTTGCAAATGTAAAATCCAGATGAATAATTAGAAGAAATTGAAGGAGGAATAGAGTACTTTCACCTCATAGGGGAAAGGTCTGAGAAGACTTTATGGAGGAGATGATGGCTGAGTTGGACCCCTAAAAAAAAAAGTAAATCTTGCCAATGGATAGAGGAGGGAGAGAGTCCATTCCAGCCATTGAGGATTGCACAAGTGGCGGCATTGAGATTGGCCTTATTAAAAGGGAGGAGAAAGAACAGGCAAGCATATACACAAAATATGAAATTGAATTAATAGGTAAAGCAAGATATGGAGGACTTTGAATGCCAGGGTTAGAAATTGATTTCTTATTTGGGACACAATGGTATGCAGCTGAAGACTTTGAGCAGAAGAAAGAGATGATTTGAGTATATATTAGGAAGATTATGTAAATGGAGTTATAAAAGGATTGGAGAGGGGAGGGACTGGAAGGAGAAAACCAATTAGGCTATTATGATGGTCTCAAAGAGGAGAGATTAGGGCCTGAACTAAGGAAGAAATGGATGTGAAAGCTATTGCTGAGGTTGACAGGACTTGGCGAATAGTTGGATATGTGGGAGGAAGGGAGAAGAAAGAGACAAAGATGACGCTGAGGTTTCAAGCTTGGGTGAATAAGAGTTGTTGACATCAACAGTGTTGTCATCAACAGAAATAGAGACTTTGATGGAGGACCAGGTTTGGGGAAAAGATGAGTTCAACTTTAGACAGATTGAGCTGGAGGTAATGCACTCTGGTAGGTAATTGAGATTCAAGATGGAAGCTCCAGAGAAGAGAGAAGGGCTGAATAGAGATTAGGGAATCATCCACGTACAGGTGATGATTGAAGTCACCAAAATGGACAACCCACCAAGGGGAAAGTGTAGAGAGAGAACGAGAAGAGATTTATGAGGCTATTACTCTATAGGAATGTCAGGGTCACCCAGAAAGAGCATTTTATAAGCAGCTACACTATCTGCAAAGCTAAATATTGGGGCTATAGGTAACAAAGTAAGATGGTCTTTACTCTTAAGGAGCTCACATTTTAAAGGGAAGTCACACTGATGGAAAGTTTCCACTGCAACTCAAACAGAAAGGTCCCATGGTCCTTAAGGTATAGAGGCAAAGCAGATGGTAATGCTTCTTATTTAATGTCATTTCCCTGATAACATCATATTGATTTTGGATGTCAAACCATTTGATAGTACCAAGGACTTTGGTAACAAGAACTTTCTTTTCCAGATTTCAAAAATGGGAATATAGTTCTTTCAGGGGCAACTGCCAGTCTCCATCCCCAGAGGGGTTGCTTTCCAGAATGGTGGGTGGCACAGGGCATTGGGCTGGATGCTATACTATTACCAAGATTCTTGGATTCAGGGTCATAGGCTGTTCCCATCAGAGTCTAAGGAGAGATGATGGCCAAGGCAGTGGTGACAGTATGACTTGCCTGGCACGTACTGTTTTCTTTTGCCTCCTACCTCTCTCTCAAGGTGCCCTACAGTTTAAGCCAGATTGTCTTGACTACTTTGTGAGTGTTTGTTGGTGGAGATGGCTGAGCCCTTCTTCAGAGTCACTGACATACACTAAGACGGAGAGATGGGGAAGGTAGGGTGGAATCCCACTATACCACAGAACAAGGGGGAGAAACTAGAAACTTTGTAAAAGGTCAGGCAGAGATGCTTCTTAGGTCCATTCATACAAGTATCCTTTGTCCCAGCTCTGGAATCAGACCATATATCCTAAGTTAATGCCAGTATTTTCCTTAAAGTAGATGGACCTGCCAGTTCCTGGGACTCCTGAAAGGAGTGAACCACCACAGCTTACCAGTGTTTTTGGATTGATCTGAATACTGACTGCACTTTGCCAAAAAATACATATCATGCATAAAACCTAAGTGTGGTTTATAATCATGCTCATATATAAGTAAGGATCCATGGGCTATAGTTGGAAGTATCAGACTTGCAATCCTGGGTTCAAATCCTACTTCTAGATCTTGCCAAGTTTATGACCTCAAGCAAACAATTTCCTTTCTCCAAGTTTTAGAAAACACTAAATTATGATCTGATGACAAGAGATTTGGGTTTAGCACAGAACTTGGCACATAGTAGGTTTATTAACTGATTGACTCTAGTACTATGTCTTCCACTGTCTGACTCCATTATATGAACTTTCACAGAATATCAGACTGGAAATGACCTTGAATGATGAATGAATAAATGTTTGTATGAATGAAGAATGAATGAAAAAGCACTTATTTAACATTTACCATTTGTCAGGTCTGTGCTAGGCATTTTGTATACAAACACAAAAGCAAGAGTCTTTCCCTAGAGCAGCTTATATTCAGGTTTTTAAATTTTGTGTTTTCCTTATTACATACAGATACAATTATTTTAAATCCTTACCTTCTGTCTTAGAATTGATACTAAATATCAGTTCCAAGGCAGAAGAGCAGTAAGGCCTAGGCACCTGAGGTTAAGTGACTTGCCCAGGATCAAACAAATAGGAAGTATCTGAGACCAGATTTGAACCCAGGTCCTCCCATCTGTAGGTCTGGCTCTCTATCTGTTGAGCCACCTGACCGCCCCTAGTATTTTCCATTATTATTAATTTTCAAAGATATTTTATTTTCCCATGTAATAACAATTTTCCACATATGCTTTCTGAAGTTATAAGATCCAAATTGTCTCTGTCCCTCTTCCCTCCCCTCTCCCGTAGATGGTAAGCAATTTGATTTGGATAATACTTATATTATCATAACATTTTTCATTATGAGTCCCTTGGAGCTGTCTTCAGTCCTTGCATTCATTACTGATAATAATTGAATCATTCACCAATGACACATGTAAAACCCAGAAGAATTGCTTGTTAGTTATGGGGGTGGGATAGGTGGAGGGGAGGGAAAGAACAGGAATCATGTAACCATGGAAAAATATTCAAAATTAATTAATTAAATAAAAATTTTCAAATAAAAAATAAAAATCCAAAAAAAATTAAATCATTCACAGTTGATCATTAATCATTATTGCTGTTACTGTGTAGAACACAGTTTAGATTCTAATAGGGAAAGACAATTCACATAGAGGAATGAGGGCCATGGGAAGTCCCAGGGATGGTGAGTGACTCCATAGGAGAGTCCATTGATAGCATTTCCAGAAATGATAGTCCAGTTGATTTGTTTACTGAACTGACGAGTCATTTAGTCCAAATCTCTCAATTTACATATGAGGAACCTAAGATACAGGGAGAAAGTTATTTGCTCATGTGTAGTAGAGCTAAACTCGGGGTTTCCAACTCCAAATGTACCAGGCATATTATATTACCCTTTAGCTTTCCAAAGCTCAGATTTCTGGGCTAAACAATCTCTAAGGCACCTCCTAGCTCTGATTCATGTTATGATTTGTCAACTACTTTATTGTAATTCTCAGAAGGCTTCTAGTTCCTTAGGGGGGAAAAAATCACTTACTCCTTTCCCAAGCACCCAAGGGTTAGGCCTGTGTGAAGAAGCAAGTAGTAATCCTTGGAGCGAATGCCACTTAACAACTTTATAAATCCTGTCCTCTGAAGTACCATGTAATATGTAATAGGTAATAATTAGTTCTCCAAGAATTCATAGCAAGCTTTTAAGCTTAATCTATATTACTAAAATTTACTCCATTACTTTCTTAAGTCTAGACCAGTGATGGCAAATCTTTTAGAGACCTTAGAGACCAAGTGCCCAAATTACAACCCTCACACCCAATGTAAGCCCCCCCCCCCACCTCACCCTAGATAGAGGAGGGAAGGAGTGCTCCCATTGGGCTGCTGGGCAGAGGGGAAGGTCATGTGAGAAATGTCCTTAGGCATGAGTGGAGAGGGGAAAGGGAGCAGCCCCTTCTGGAACACTCTGGCATACGTGCCATAGGTTCACCAACACAAGTAGACAATCAACAAAACAATAACACAAGCTCTGATTTGTAGCATTTTCCATTTTGAGAGTCTTGAGCAATACCTCTCTCTTAATCCCTCACTTTTGCTCAGGAGTATGGTATTTTCCATTAACCATTTCATTGCTGATCCTCATTACCTCCATATATTCCTGGTTTATCCAAATCCTCCCCCATCCTTCATAACCCAACATAAAACCTACCTTCTCAATTTTAATTCTATTTCTCTCAGCATTTAGAAAGGGCTTCCTATGTGCAGAGGACTGAGACAGATAGATAGAAAAATAGATAGAGACAGAGAGAGTACTTTTATTATGAACTTACTATGTGGTAGGCACCTTGATTACAAAAACAAGCAAGACAATCCCTTCCCCCAGGACACTTTTTTAAATGAGAGAAGACTGTGCCTAAAAATAATCTAAGTTGTGGTATGATATGGAGATGACTGGAAGATATACTAGGTCTTGGGGAGACAGTATAGACTTTTAAGTCCCTTTGGGATCATTCTCATAGATACCTTGTCTGACAATTTAGCTTACAACCTTCCTATACCTTCTCATTCAGCACAGTTCTTCCATGGCTGCAGAAATGGAAAGGGGTCAATGACACAGAGCCGAGGTCATTTTGAATTTTTTAGGTGTTTTTTGCTTCTTTTTACATCTCCAGTGCTTAGCACACTGCCTAGTACAAGTAGACAAATGTTTATCGAATTGAATTGAATTGAATCTTGCCCCCTGACCAGAGTGGGGACTCCATAGAGGCAGTATGATTGATCTAAAGGCTATCTTACAGAGAATATAAACCCAAACCCTCATTATGAGGAGCAGGGAACTGAGATTCATAGAAGTTAAGTGACTTGCCCAAGATCACCCAGTCAGATGGTGGCAGAGATGGAATTCCATCCAACCCAGATCTTCTCCTTCTAAGTCTATTGCTCTTCTACTATAACATGCCATTGCCTTGGGGACAGTGTCTTCTCCCATCTTCTCCCACAGTAGTAGAGCAGAGCATAAAGAACAGAGCATAAAGCTAGACACATAGTAGATAATCAAAGAGCATTATGGGATTTGATGGAAATATTTAAATTAATGTCTCTTTTATAGGTAGTTGGTATGACAAAAAGAGCCTTGAACCAAGAATTAGATGTCCTGGGTTTTAGGTCTGGCTCTGCCACCAATGTGTTATAAATTGAGACTATTGGATGAGATGATTGGCTCCTGCCAGTTCAATTAATCATTGGATAATAAGAGACCTTAGCAGTCATCTGATACAACACTTTCACTTTACAGAGGAAGAAGCTGGGGCCCAGAGAAAGGAAGGGATTTGCCCAAGGTCATTCAGCTCATTCGTGACAGTCTTCACAGGCTCTGGCCTCCTGACTTCCTATCTAATGTTCTTTCTACTACTTAGAGAGCTTTTGAGTTGGAAGGTACCTTAAAGGTCCAATGTCCCTATTTGTTGGGATTTTTTTTAACTCATATTTTCTGTTTCAGTAACAAATATATGACAGAAAGATCAAGGGCTAGGCAAGCTGGGTTAAGTGACTTGTCCAAGGTCACATAGATAGGAAGTGTCTCAAGCCAAATTTGAACTCAGGTTCTCCTGACTCCAGGACTGACTCTCCACCCACTGCCTCCTAGTTGCCCCTCATTTGTAACAGAAGAAAAAATGTAGATCCAAGAGAGGTTGAGCAAGTTGGCTAAAGTCACACAGCTAGTAGGTAGGAGAGCTGGGATTCTGCTTCCAAACCAAGCAGTCTTTTCCAAGGTACCATGCTGCCACTAAGGTATCTTCATATCCTCCTCACACACTGATAATCCACCTATACATTGTCGTAGAAGGTTAGACCTTGGAGGGATCTTAGAATATAGAGTACAGAATATCAGAATTGGAAGAGATCTTCAAAAGAATCTAGTTCAGGGATTCCTAACCTGGGATCCAGGGATTCCCCAGGAGGGCTATGGATAGATTTTAGGAGGAATTTGGATGAGAATAATATTACATCTTTTTAAAAAATGTTTTAAACTTTACTTTCTGTCTTAGTAACAACTCTAAGACAGAAGGTCAAGGGCTAGGCAAGCTGAGTTAAGTGACTTGCCCAAGGTGGCAGTTAGGAAGTATCTAAGGACAGATTTGAACCCAGGACCTCCTATCTCCAGGCCTGGTATTCTACCCACTGTGCCACCTAGCAAAAAATATTATGCTTTTTTTTATCCACTGCCAGTTGAAATTAAGCATTTCTTCAATTATGAGTGAAGCAATAAGCTTTATTCTGAAAAGAGGTCCATAAGTCTCATCAGACTGCCAAAGAGGTTCATGTCTTTAAAAAAGCTTAAGAATCCCTCATTTAGCCCAACCCCGTCATCTTAAAAACAAGGAAACTGAGGCACCCGGAAGGGGAAAGGGCTTGCTGAAGGTCTGTGAATCTAGGTATAACACTGAGTACTCTCCCACCTGTTAGGATTCAAGCTGGAAGATCTGGGCAAGCCCCTTAATGAGTACATGTAAAGGTGAAGCTATGTGCATCTTCCCCCTTTGAGCTCCTTCTCACTGGGGAGTCGGAGAGGCTTTGTTCTATGAGATGACATCTCTCAGGGCTGGAGTTTCTCGGAAGGCACCTCTGGGTCCTATGACTGCACCACGGCCCCTAGGAAGCCATGGGGACTCATGTCGAAGGCAGTCAAATCAGGATGAGTCGATTGAAAACGAAAGGAGAGCTGGAGAGGCAGAAACCAAAAGCTGAGTAACAGTGAGACAGAGTCAGAGCCTGGGTCAGGCCAGGTACCAAGTGGGAGTTCAGATGAAAGAGTTTTGTTTTTCCACGGCTCAGGGGTAAGTTCTGCTAAAAAGGTCCCACATCATCACAAGGGGTAGCCCCTGCAAGGCATTGCGGGATAGATTTGGAGTCGAGGGACCAAGATTTGAGTCCTGATTCTGACACTTAACCAGCTATATGACTTTGGGCAAGTCACTTCCCTTGTTTGGGTTCCAGTTTTCTTGTTAGTAAAATGCATGAGCTATGTGATCACCATGGTCCCTTCTGTTTCTGACATCCAATGATTCTATCAGATATATGATAGACCCTTCACGTACCACATGTGTCATATATCACATAGCCTTCATATATCACATATCTCATCTATCCTTCCAACAGATATATACGACAACTTAAAGTCTCTAATGTACTTTCATGCCTCCACTCTCATCTGAGCCTTCCACGGACCTCATGAGAGAGACAGGGCAGGGGATCTATTTCCGTTTTCCAGATGAGGTGCCTGAAACCCCAGAGGTGAAGCTGGCTTACCCACAATTCTGCAGTGAATTAGGGGCAAAGCTAGGACTTGGGAAACCCACGTGTCCTGCTCCCCTGGCTAGGTTAAGCACTCTCCCCATTGTTCCTCGATGACTCTTCCCAAGTCTGACCCAGGATTTCCTCCTGCCAATCACTTGGCCATCTTCTTCCTGGAGAAACCATCCAATCCTTCATAGGCACAAACACAACAATAACAACAGCTTGCGTTTCTCTCCTGCCTTCTGTTCTGGGAACTTTAAAGAGCTTTGAAGGCAGCATGGTGTTCATCTTAGTGTCTGAAACCTGTCTATAACACTCACTGGCTGTGTGATCTTGGATAAGTTTGTTAACCTCTAGAAATATCCATTTCTTCATCTCTAAAATGGGAGTGATAATATGGCCACATTGACCCCATAGCATTGTTTGCTTTGAAGCTCAAATGAGATATGTATAAAATGCTTAGCAATACTTTCAAATACTATCTGAATACCAGCTAATCTAGTCATGGTGTTTTTTAAACCCTTACCTTCTGTCTTAGAATTGAAACTAAGTTTCCAAGGCAGAAGAATGATAAGAGCTAGGCAGTTGCGGTTAGGTGACTTGCCCAGGGTCACACACCTAGGAAGATCTGATGTCAGGATCGCTCATCTCCAGATCTGGCTCTCTATCCCTGACTCACCCTAACTGCCCCTTAATCCAGTCATATTGCCAAATATTTAGCATCTTGCCTAGATGGTACAAATATAAGCCAAAAGAAAAGCAATCCCTGCCCTCAAGGGGCTTCCATTTTAATAGGGAAGACAATACACAAAAGAGAGCTGAAAAGCAGGGAGGACAGGAAGATGATCAGGGTGAGCATGGTAGTAAAGTCCAAAGAGACAGAAGCAGATCTGGGAGGGGAATAAAGGAAGACTGGCCAAGACCCTTCTTCAAAATGGAGTTGCAGGAGGAACTCACCAATGGATTTCTACTATCTTTCCTCAAAACAACCTCCTGGTAAAGATTATATACCCATTTTATAGATAAGGAAACTAAGGCCCAGAAAGATTCAGTAACTTGTCCAACGTCATACAACGAGTAAATAACAGGACCTAGACACCCAGGTCTTCCAACTCCATCCAGTCTTCTTTCTACTACATAATATATACATAAATCATGGACCATTAGAAAGAGTGCTGGATTTGGGGTCACAAGACCTGGGTTCTAATGCTGACTCTGACCTTTCCTAGCTGCATGACCTGAAGCAGGTCACTTAATTTTTCTGGGGTTCAGTTTTTCAGATGAAAAGTGAGTGATCTAAATTATCTTGAAATTTCCTTTCATCTCTAAATCTCTGATCCTGTAATGATTAAAATTTCTTGAAGACTGAATATTAATTTTTAGTTATTTATTAGTAAAAGTTAGAGAGAGATAGAGAAAGATTGCTAGGCTGCCCTAACTGAAGAATGTCACCAAGCCACGCCAACCAGCTCCCAGAGGTTCAAGCTGAGTGTTAAATACTCCCAGAGAAAGGAGCATGTTGCATATCTAGACAGGGAGAGAGCCCAGAGGGAAAGAGAGCAAGGCAACATCTCATCCCCTTTCTTATAAGGCCAATGACATCGCTCTTCCCTCATTTCTGACTGGCCAGGCTTAACTTCAGTCCAGGTCCTCGAGTCCTGACTTCTGGATATGCCATCACCCATCACATGGGGACTTCGGCCAGCCCCTTCCAGAAGTCAGGTCTCCAGCTACCCATGTAGTATCTTAGTCACATGACTTGCTGGGGTCCTAACTTAATGCAAACATGCCGGTAAGAGGTTATATTTTTATATTAATTTCACATAATCCTTAGGGCTGTCCCATGGAAAGGAGATTACATGTTTTCTTCCTGGCCCCAAAATACAGAAGTAGGAGCAATAACCAGTTGGGAATTGGGGCCACTAGGGGGCTAGGTAGATTGAGAGCCAGGTCTGGAGATAGGGGGTCTTGGGTTCAAATTTGATCTTAAACACTTCCTAGCTGTGTGAGCCTGGGCAAGACTCTCAACCTCCATTGCCTAGCCCTTACTGCTCTTCTTCCTTGGAACAAATACACTGTATTGATTCCAAGATGGAAAGGAAGTTTTTTTTTTTTTAATTATAATAATAACAAAGAACTAGTTGGAAATGATGGAGACAGATTCCAGTTTGATCTAAAGTAAGAGAAGAACTCAACTCTAAATCTCTGCTCCAGCTCCAATTATTATCAATAATATGGAAGTGGGTCTTGATCAATGACACATTTTAATCCAGTGGAATTGTGCCTTGGCTATGGAGGAAGGGTTGGGGGGAGGGGAGGGAAAGAAAAAGAATCTTGTAACCATGGAAAAATATTTTAAATTAATTAATGAAATAAAAATTTTCAAAAAAATAAATCGCTGCTACACACACAGAGACGATTAAAAGATCTAGGAAGCAGTATGGTGTGGTGGAAAGAGGACCTGGGTTCAAATTTCAGCTCAGTAGTCACTGCATATCCCTTGGCCTCAGTTTCCTCATCTATAAAATGGGGTTAATGGTCTTGTTGATTTCTTAGGCTCCTTGTATCCTCTGAGTGAGAACTAAAAGGGGTTCCATCCCACTTACTGATGTGGAAATAGATGTAGAGAAGAGCTGGCTTGTGCCAGACGGGACCCAGATCTAGTGCTCTTCCCTTTGAACCTCCCCACTTCCCTGTAGAATTGATTACAAAACCCCCATATGTTCTTACAAGAAAGACTTGCTCCTACATGCACCACTTCTGTTCTTTCAGCCCGGGGTAGGGGGGCAGGCTCAGAGGAAGGGCTTCCTGGATGACCCAAAGAGCTGTGGGGAGCCCCAAGAGCAGGGGCAATGGAGGGGGAGGAAGTCCTTGGTGAGTGGGAGGTGGAAACCTCCCTGAGAGGAGGATGCCCCAGTTCCTGGGAAGTAGTACTTAGAGCAAGGGGGGCTGTTGGTTTTTACCCCATCCCTTGGCCTCATGCCCAGACTGTGCTGTTCCCGTGCAGGCTAGCTCCTCCCTCCCAGGCGGTGGCCCCATCCTTGGGGGAAAGGTGGAGCCAGACCCCTCGCTGCGGCCTGTCCCTTGACAAATAGTGAAAATGTCCTCCATGCCCCCCCGCCCTCCCTAGCTTTCCATTCTCAGTTGACACCTCCCCGGACATTTAACTCTGAATCCACGTACCACAGGGGAACCCCTTGAGGCAGGCAAAAAGTCTGGAGGGTGGCGGTGCGGGCGGGGGGCACGGGGGCTGCCTGTGGTAGAAGAAGAGATGATTTCAAGCCTTACTGTAACTGTGCCTCCTTGGGAGGCTTCTCATGAACTCTGCTGGTGTTGGGGCAGGAAGGGGGCAGCTGTTGTGCTAAACATTTCCAGGATTATGTCATCGGCCTGAACTTCATCGCCCTCGAAGGCCTTCAAGAGGGTGCTGTGTGGAGCCCATGTGGGGGAGGAGGGAATGGGAGAAAATACATCTGTCAGGTTTGTTAGAAATCCCACAGGCCTGCCTGGGGCTGGGACCGAGCAGAAAAACACCCTCACAGGAGGAGGGAGAAGGCTGCCTTTCCGGCTGGAGGCCCAAAGCTGGAGTCAAGCCCTCTCAGGCCATCAACAGACATTCATGAAGGGCCAACTATGTGCCATGTCCCCTGCCAGGGGCTGGGGGTACAAAGACAAGAGTCAGGCAGCGCCTGGACTCAGGAAGCTGGTATTCTATCAGGAGAGACAAGGCGTCTGTGTATAAGTAAATATTAGACTTATACCAAGCAGCTTCAAAGGAACCTTGACTTCAGGGGAAGGCAGAGAGCACTGAGACAAGCCAGGTGGCCCAGTGGATGGATTGCTGAGCCTGCAGTTAGGAAGATCAGAGTTCAAATCCTGTTTTAACTTGTACAAGAATATTCTTAGCTGCGCTCTTTGTGGTGGCAAAAAAATTGGAGAATGAGGGGATGGGGAGTGGCTGAACAAATTGTGGTATCTGTTGGTGATGGAATACTATTGTGCTCAAAGGAATAACAAAGTGGAGGAATTCCATGGAGACTGGAACAACCTCCAGGAAGTGATGCAGAGTGAGAGGAGCAGAACCAGGAGAACAGTGTACACAGAGACTGATACATTGTGGTACAATCGAATGTAATGGACTTCTCTACTAGCAGCAATGCAGTGATCCAGGACAATTCTGAGGAACTTATGAGAAAGAACACTATCCACATCCAGAGAAGGAACTGTGGGAGTAGAAACACAGAAGAAAAACAACTGCTTGATCACATGGTTTGTTGGGGACGTGATCAGGGATGTAGACTCTAAACAATCACTCTAGTGCAAATATCAATAATATAGAAATAGGTCTTGATCAATGACACATGTAAAACCCAGTAGAACTGCTTGTTAGCTACAGGAGAGGGGTGGGAGAATGGGAGGGAAAGAACATGAATCTTATAATCATGGGAAAATATTCTAAATTAATTAATCAAATAAAAATGTTCAAAAGTAAAAAAAATAAAATAAAATAAATCCTGCTTTAGATACTTCTTAGCCCTGGTACCCCGAGTGAGTCAATAACTTCTCTCAACCTCAGTTTTCTCATCTATAAATGAGATGCACCAAGTTCTTAATGTGTATTTGTTCCCCCTTCCTTCTGTTCACTCCCCACAAACCTTAAGGAAGTCACATGTCCTCCCTGAGTCTCAGTTTCCTCCTCTATAAAATGAGGGGTTGGATTCAGTGGTCTCTAAGGTCCCTACCAGCTCTCAATCTACCATCTTAAGAGATCTCAATGTAAAGCAGGCTAAAGTTCAACAAGCAAATGAGATTGTGGATCACTGTGGAGCTCTCAGGCTGGGAGGGACCTTGGAGAGCATCTCCTTCTACCTCCATCATTTTATAGAGGTAGAAGAAGTAAAGGCTCAGAAAAGGGATGTAACTTGTCCAAGGTTATAGAGGTATGAGGTTGGGGGACTAAGAATTGACTTCAGTTTTTCCATAGCTAGGCACCTAGGTGGTGCAGTAGAAAGAACACTGGGTTTGGAGTCAAAAGACCTGAGTTCAAATCAGGTAATTACATGACCTTGAGTGAGTCACTTCATCTCTATTTGCCTCAGTTTCCTTACCTGTAAGATGGGGATGATAAGAGTACCTCCCAGTGTTATTGTTAGAATCAAATGAAATAATATTTGTAAAGTGCTTAGCACAGTGCCTGGCACAGAGTAGATATGATAAAAAAAAAAGTTAGATGATAATAATCATACTAAATGCTTGTTTCTTTCCTTCTTTCTTCTATATTCAGGAATCTTACCCCTTTCCAAAACCCCTCTGCCCACCCCACAGACCACAGGAAACCTGCCCATGACTGTCTTCTTGTAAGCAGGTAAGTCAACTGAAAACATTTACTGAATTCTCACTAAATGATGAGATAGGCACAGATATATTTGAGACTGTGTCTCCCTACATATCATCTAGGCAGCATCACTGCCACCAGGGCAGACTTGGGACCTTTCTCCCAACTTAGTGTGGATTCCAGGCTGGCTTTAGCCCTATGGCAGCTCAGAGCTCCCAAACACAAGCAATCTTTGAGCTTCAACCTTCTCTAGGAGTAAGGATTACAGATGCCCACTACATACTAGGTAACTGCTATTAATCTCAGACTTGAGGATACAAAGATAATGAAGGAGAAAGTCCCTGCCATCAAGGAGTTTATAATCTGCTCCCGGAGGAATGACCCATCATCTGCACAGATAAGAATATAGGTAGTGAGCTAAGTGCATTTCTACCCCTTTACTCTCCTCCATAAATTCCATGCCCAGCCAAGCTGAACTACCTTCCAGCCTTTGTACCTTTGTCCTATGGAACCCTGGTGCCTGTGGAGATGTGCCAAGACACTAGATTTCAGATGTTCCAGAAGGAGCTAGATGATCCCTTACTGAGGATGTTTTAGTGGCATCCAGGAGACCAGATTCAATTCAATTCAGTTCTGGAAACCATGATTGAACACTTATTGTATGTCCCACACTAACTATAGAGAAGACATCTCTGCTGTCAAGGACCGTTTACTATAAGAGAGTGAATGGCCTCGGAGGTCCCTTGCAATTCAGAGAGTCTATGATTCTGTGACATGGCCATGAGTCTCAAGGAAAATGGGAAGGGAAGGAAGGGGGCCTACCAGTTTCAGATTGCAAGGTTTTAGTCATCAAAATACTATGGTATTGGTTAAGAAATAAAGAGGTTGATCAAGGAAACAGATTTAATACACAGGATACATAAATAAACAAATGTCCACAGAGATCCCAGATGACTGCTGGGGTAAAAACTGACTTTTCATTAAAAAAAAAGTATGGGAAAAACTGGAAAGCAATCTGGCAGGGACTGGGCATGTACCAACAAACATTTCATGCCATATGCCAAGATGAGTTTCAAATGGATTCATGACTTCAACATAAAGGTGGGTGGCATCATGAACAAATTAGAGAAGCAAGGAAGCAATTACCTGTCATATCTATGGATAGGGGAGGAGTTTATAAGCAAACAAGTGAAAGAGAGGATTATAGAAGATGAAGTGGATTATTCTGATTACACAAGATTTTTATAATTTTGCCCAGAGCCAATGCAGTGAAAATTAGAAAAGAAATAGGTAAATAGGAGGGGGAGGATCTTTGTAGCAAGTTTCTCTGGGAAAAAAGTCTCATTTCTAAGACACATGTATACAATAAACATATTCAAGTTGATAAGAAAAGTCATTTCCAAATTGGTAGATGATCAAAAACTATAATAGGTAGTTAGTTTTCAGAGGATCAAAACTATAAGTAGCCATATGACAAAAATCTTTATGTAACTAATAATTAGAGAAATAAAAATCAAAGCAACTCCAAAGTTCTAGCTTTCATCTATTAGATTAGCATATTTAACAAAAAAGTAAAGTGGCAAGTAATGGAAGGGCTGTAAGGAAATGAGCACATAAATGCCCTATTGGTGGAACTCTGAAATGGTCCAACAATTCTGGAAAGGAATTTGGGATTATGCCCCCTGAAGTCCTTAAACTTTGCGTATATGCTTTGACTCAGCAGGACTACTATTAGGCTTATGCCCTGAAGAGATTATTTTTTAAGGAGGAAAAATAACCAGTGGTACAAAAATGGTTATAGAGCCTCTTTTTGCAATGGCAAAAAAAATCCCTGGAAAATAGAGGTATGTCAATTAAAGAATAGCTGAATAAGTTACAGTATATAAATATGATCAAACATTAGTGTGGCATAAGAAATTAAGAAATAGATGATATGGAAAGATACATGAATGGATGCAGAGTGAAATAAGTAAAACTAAAAGAAAAAACTTAAACTCTACCATCAAAACCATAAAAAAGAACAATTAAAAAAACAAATCAACTAATGAAGTAGGAAATGAGCAGAACCAATAGAAAAATGTTTATAATAACACTGTAAAGATAAACAACTTTAAAAGCTATAAGAACTATCATGAATGTAATGACCATTTATGAGTCCAAAAGATCAGTGATGAAACATATCATTCAGCTTGTGATACAGAGGTGATAGATTTAGGGTGCAGAAAGAAACATATTTTTAAATATAGAGCCAAAAAGAAATTTGTTTTGCTTAATTATGCAAATTTGTTACAAGGAGTTTTTTGCTTTTTTTAATAGAGTTGGGGATGGGAGGGAAAGAAAATAGCTTTCTGTTTAAAAAAATTTAATATTGGTATAGCATCCAAATTTTTAATGGAGAAACTAGGAGAATTGAAGGAGGAAATAGACAGTAAAACCATATTAGTGGGAGACTTGAACCAACCATTACCAAATTTAGATAAATTAAACCAAAAAATAAATAAGAAAGAGGTAAAAGAAGTGAATGAAATCTTAGAAAAATTAGAGTTAATAGACATATGGAGAAAAATAAATAGGGACAAAAAGAAATACACCGTCTTCTCAGCACCACATGGCACATTTACAAAAATAGATCATACACTAGGTCAGAGAAACATGGCACTCAAATGCAGAAAACCAGAAATAATAAATGCAACCTTTTCAGATCATAAAGCAATAAAAATATTGATCGGAAAGGGTGCATGGAGAGCCAAATCAAAAATTAATTGGAAATTAAATAATATGATACTCCAAAATCGGTTAGTTAGAGAAGAAATCATAGAAACAATTAATAATTTCATTGAGGAAAATGACAATGGTGAGACATCCTTTCAAACCTTATGGGATGCAGCCAAAGCAGTACTTAGAGGAAAATTCATATCCATGAGTGCATATATTAACAAATTAGGGAGGGCAGAGATCAATCAATTGGAAATGCAAATCAAAAAACTTGAGAATGAACAAATTAAAACCCCCCAGAAGAAAACCAAACTAGAGATCCTAAAAATTAAGGGAGAAATTAATAAAATCGAAAGTGATAGAATTATTGAGCTAATAAACAAGACTAGAAGCTGGTACTTTGAAAAAAACAGACAAAATAGACAAAGTACTGGTCAATCTAATTAAAAAAAGGAAAGAAGAAAGGCAAATTAACAGCATCAAGGATGAAAAGGGGGACCTCACCTCCAACAAAGAGGAAATTAAGGCAATCATTAAAAACTACTTTGTCCAACTATATGGCAATAAATAAACCAACCTAGGTGATATGGATGAACATCTACAAAAATATAAATTGCCTAGACTAACAGAAGAAGAAATAGATTTCTTAAATAATCCCATATCAGAAACAGAAATCCAACAGGCCATCAAAGAACTTCCTAAGAAAAAATCCCCAGGGCCTGATGGATTCACCAGGGAATTCTATCAAACATTCAAAGAACAACTAACCCCAATACTATACAAACTATTTGACATAATAAGCAAAGAGGGAGTTCTACCAAATTCCTTTTATGACACAAACATGGTACTAATTCCAAAACCAGGCAGGCCAAAAACAGAGAAAGAAAATTATAGACCAATCTCCCTAATGAATATAGATGCAAAAATCTTAAATAGGATACTAGCAAAAAGACTCCAGCAAGTGATCAGAAGGGTCATCCGCCATGATCAAGTAGGATTCATACCAGGGATGCAGGGCTGGTTCAATATTAGGGAAACCATCCACATAATTGACCACATCAACAAGCAAACCAACAAAAATCACATGATTATTTCAATAGACGCAGAAAAAGCCTTTGATAAAATACAACACCCATTCCTATTAAAAAATTTTAATGTCAAGGTGGGTACTGCTACAGAGGTAGAATTCACTCTTTAGATGAGGTCATTGAATTCTTAATCTTGCTTTTTTATTTTACTTTGTTATTAGAGATTTCTCATAGAATGGGGTAATCTGTAAATGCTGGTGATGTAAAAACAAAACACATCAATAAAATTTAAAGGAAAGAAACCAAAGCGTGTTCTTCATTTGGAAAGTGTCTGACTAAACTATGGCAGATGAATGTAATTAAATAATATTGTTTCATAAGAACTGATGAAAGGGGCAGTTTCAAAAATATCTGAGATGACTTGTAAGAACTGATGTAGGGTGAATTGAGCAGAACCAGAAGAACAATATATGCAATACCAAAAGAACTGGAAAGACAAACAACTTTGAAAGACTTAAGAATTCTAGTCAACATGATATCCAACTATAATTCCAGATGACATATGATGAAATATGCTATCTGACCAAAAGGTGATGAACTTGGGGTGCAGAATAAGAATATAAATGGCATGACCAATGCAGAATTTGTTTTGGTCTAACTTCATATATTACAATGGTTTGTCTTTTTTTTTAATTGAGGAGGATATAGGAAGGGGAAATTTCTATTTTTATTCATTTAAAAAACCTCAGGGGGCAGCTGGGTAGCTCAGTGGATTGAGAGCCACACCTAGAGATGGGAGGTCCTAGGTTCAAATCTGATCTCAGACACTTACCAGCTGTGTGACCCTGGGCAAGTCACTTAACCCCCATTGCCCAGCCCTTACCACTCTTCTGCCTTGGAACCAATACACAGTATTGATTCCAAGAAGGAAGGTAAGGGTTTTTTTAAAAAATAAAAATTAAACATTAAAAAAAATAAAAACCTCAAAATTTAAATTTAAAAAGAGATTGGTCTTGGCAAGGAAAAAGACTATCTTATTCTCTAGCATGCTGGTTTCCAAAGTTGTTTTGATCTTGCAGCCTTATTAGTAAGAAAAAAATTTAAAGCATATACCCTAATATAAGTACTATTGCTTATTTGTAATTTATATTAATGTTTTGTTGTGCTGATAAATTATGTGCATTATAAAATATACACAAAATAGAAATTAACAAAGGATGAGGCTTTGGGTGCCTGGGTTCCAGTTGTGTTATAAATGACCTGAATGACTGATACCTAGCCCAGCTATGGGAGGCCAGTGCTATGAGAGGGCAGAATCAGGAAGGATTATGTGATAATGGGTGAAAATGGGGTAGAATAATATTGTAGATAAGCCCACACTGACTATCTTTGGGAAGTGTGGGATGAGACCCATCTCTCCATTCTCTGGTAGATTAACTCCCCCCCCCCATGGGGATTATATTTATGCTCTGGGGGTGCACAGCTTCAGCACTGCTCTAAGCCTGAAAGGAAGGAGGAAAAGGTAGGTGACAGAAAACTAAACTCTAAGAGAGACATAAGAAAAGGTTAGGTGAGAATAGGGCTCTAAGTCAGAGAAAGGACAGGGTAAAGGTCTAAAAATACACCCACTTTTTATAAGAAACCTTGTTAAGACATTCTCCCTCAACATACACCCCTTAGACCAATGATAATATTTCCTTGGATGCCTGCAGGAAGTGATTGACCTCAAATGTCATCAGTGTCAAACCAGTTGTGAACCTGGAAATTGTAAGTGGTTGTGAAAGTCTGCTAAAAAGAGGAAAGAAAGGGGGTTTTGCAAAGACACTTTCATACATGAGGGGGGATGGGAAGCCAGGAGATGAGAGGAAATAGCATCAGAGAAGAAGGTGGGAGGTGATGCCTGGTCCATAGGTCTGGTGGGGGTGGGGTGGTACCTGGAAAGCTGAATTTTAGTCTTTGCTTACTGTGAGATTTTGCTTAAATCACTTTTCACCCCCAAACCAATCCCCTTGGTTTTGGTGTCTTTCTGTGTAAAGTTGGACTGCATTAAATCAATGCTTAGAATTCAGTTCTTTTTCCTTTTTCTGTATGTGGCCAGGGAGGGGATGGGAGAGTCTAAAAAAAAGACAAGAAGTTGATCAAAACGTTTTTGAAATGCACAGAAGAGAACAGAAGGAATGCCAGAAGGAATCACAGGAAAGCAAGGCAGCTTTGAAAGTAACAAAGTGAATGTATCATGTGCTTAAAAAGAAAATGAAACAATGTGTAACAGATTCATAGTTTCGTGTTCAATACTTTCTCTCTCTTCTTCTGTGTATAAGGAAGTCGACCTTTGAGTTGATGTTTAAATGCAGAACAAGCAAAAAAATAGGGAGAGAAAAGAAGCCATGTATCCATTTCAGCTCATGCTGAGGGAAGCAATAGTCCTGATGTTGGGAGCAGTATGTTTCATTTTGGCTGTCTTATTTTAGGAAGGATATTGATGAACTAGAATGAAACCGGGGAGAGCAACCCAGACTGGTGAAGAGACTGGAAACTATGCTACACCACAATCATGAAGGAACCAATTCGATCTAATCCAAAAAACTTTAATAAGGTGTCTGCTATATTCAAATCACTGTCCAAGGTACTGAGGATACAAACAAACAGATCAAACCAACCCAAACCAGTTACTGTTTTCAGAAAGTTTATATTGTTTAGCCTACAGGAAGAAAAGACTTAAGAAATAATCATCTTGCAGTGAGCTCAGAGGATCTAAAGTTCTGTGAAGAATCAGAGAAAGCCAAACAGGGAAAGGGTCACTTTGTGATGCCTCCCTCTGATTAGCCAATTCCTTTAAGAACTTCCATTTTAAGGAGAAAGTCCAGACCATTCATGCCTTCCTTCTACTCTAGTCTGTACTCCTGAATCTTTGGACTTTCTGTACCATGCCTCTGACCCTTGTGTATAAGGACCGTTGTTTCTTCTGTTTGCATTCTAAGCAATTAGTATAATTGTTTTTATATAGTAAGTGGTTAATAAATGATTACTGACAAAAAAAAAGAAAGAAATAATCATCTTGGAGAGAGCTCCACACATCAACTGCTCTAGTGAATGCATGAGGCCCAACATATCTTTAATGGCATCCTTTATACTGCGTGTCCTATGGAATTCCTTGTTTGTATTATATTGTGACCTATTCACTCTGCATTGTCCTTTGAATAATCTTCAATTTCAATTTTTTGGAGATCATAGTTTCTATCACTTATAGATTTACATCACCACCAGAAGAATATCACTGGTTAAACAAAATGTGCCTTGTGGTCATTAAAAGAATTTTGCAATTTCCAAAGGCAAATATTATATTCTCAAGTCCCTTAAGCTTTCACATTCTGTGTTCTCAGGTTTCTTCCAGATCTGACATTCCATGTGCTAAATTCTGTCCTCATTCTAATATTCTATGATTCTCTAAGTCTATAATTCAACTGCAAATAATAATAATAATTCATATTTGTAGGGGTTTGGCATTTACAAAGCACTTTGTTCTGAAAGAGGTAAAGTTTATTTAAGTGATTAGGTTCTATTTGTTAAATAATTTCACCTAATAATCATAAGACCATAGGATTGAAAACTAGGAGGATCAGAGGTTATCTACTTCAATTCTCCCTTCCCCATTAAGAAATGGGATCGGGGGCAGTTGGATGGCTCAGTGGATTGAGAGCCAGGCCTAGAGGCGGGAGGTCCTAGGTTCAAATCTGGCCTCAGACACTTCCTAGCTGTGTGACCCCCATTGCCTAGCCCTTACCACTCTTCTGCCTTGGAGCCAATACACAGTATTGACTCCAAGACGGAAAGTAAGGGTTTAAAAAAAAAAGAAATAGGATCAGAGTTTGTACCCCAAAAAGATCATAGGGAAAAAACTTGTATAAAAGTATTTATAGCTGTGCTCTTTGTGGTTGCAAAAAAAAATGAAAAATGAGGAGATGCCCATTGATTGGGGAATGGCTGAACAAATTGTGGTATCTGATGGTGATGGAATACTATTGTGCTGAAAGGAATGATGAACTAGAGGAATTCCATGTGAACTGGAACGACCTCCAGGAATTGATGCAGAGTGAGAGGAGCAGAACCAGGAGAACATTGTACACAGAGACTGATACACTGTGGCACAATCGAATGAAATGGACTTCTCTACTGGCAGCAATGCAATGATCCAAGACAATTCTAAGGGATTTATGAGAAAGAATGCCATCCACATCCTGAGAAAGAACTGTGGGAGTAGAAACGCAAAAGAAAAACAACTGCTTGATCACATGGGTTGATGGGGATATGATTAGGGATGTCTAGACTCTAAACGACTACCCTAGTACAAATATCAATAATATCAAAATAGGTCTTAATCAATGACACATGTAAAACCCAGTGGACTTGTGCATCAGCTGCAGGAAGGGGTAGGGGAAGGGAGGGAAAGATCATGAATCTAAATTAATTAATTAAATAAAAGTTTCCAAATTAAATGAATAAATAAATATTTTTTAAAATGCGTAATGGGATCAGAGAGGTAAAATTATTTATCCAAGGTCACAGATTATATTGATGACAGTGTAGGAACTAGAACTCATGTGTTCAAATCTCTCTCCATGGGAAATATTTTCTTCTTGTTTTGAAGTGAGTAGAAGGTTGGTGATGATGGTCTATGCTCTTGATTTTCTCTATAGACATATCAAATCAACTGAGAACTGGTTCCTTGATATCAGAATTATTTCCCCGATGACGGTGTCTTAAATTATGAGGAATGTGTTTGAGGTGTCACACCCTTTATGCTCTAGTAGAAAGAAAGGAGACTTGGAATCAGGACTTGGGTTCTTATCCTGCCTCTGTTCCTTACTCTCTGTATGAACTGGAACAAATCTCTTTATGGGGGAGGCATTTCTCTCATCTGAAAATTAGGGGGTTGGATTAGATGGTCTTTAAGATCCCTTCTAGTTCTAAATATGTGATGTTATTTTCTTTTCTAGAGTCTGAACAGAGGTACCACAAGAGGCATTAAAACCTGTCAGCACAGGCCATAAGTGATGGGAAATGATGTTAACAATAAATCAATTTTTATAAATGTCCTTGTTGACTCCCCTGTCCATGCACTGTTTCTCATCCTGCTGTGAAGTCTGACCTTCCTCTGTGTTCCATGCTTGAGTTATTCCTTTAGTTCTATCAAAAAAAATGGGGAATTTCTCAGACTCTCACCATCTGCCTCTCCCACCTGCAGAGAAAACAGCATGGATTCTTTCCAGTCTTTCCAGCTGGGATAACTGATGCTGCATATTCTCACACAGTAGTGATATGAGCATGATGACTGGGCTGATATTTGAGGGCTGAAGGTAGAGAGATTCATCAGCAGGTTGGCTGAAGGGTGATGAATTTTTCAGGTGAACCCTATGAGGCCATGTGCTAAGTGCCAGGGGAAAGAGGGGTCAGTATTACAGCCTGCACTGGTGGAAAGAGCATCACAGCAAACAGAGGAATTATAGACAGGCAAAGAAATGAAGGAAGAATAGCCATCCCTTAGAATGACTAACTTATTCAGTCAGCTCTTCTATACCCACTTTCCCCAAATATAACACAATCTATAGTTCATTTTTGACATGTTCCTGATCCCCAACAAGCAATCCCTTATCACACATGCAGAAATTTTGTTATTTACCGTTAGTTTTCCCTTGTGTCTGACTCTTTCCATTTAGGATTTTCTTGGCAAAGATCAGTCCTGGAATGGTTTTTGCCATTTCCTTCTCTAATTTATTTTACAGATGAGGAAATTGAGACAAACAAGGCTAAGTGATTTGCCCTGAGTCACCTAGTCAGCAAATGTCTCAGGCTAGATTTGAACTTGGGAAAACAACTCTTTCTGACCCAAGGCCCAATACCACTTAGCTGTCTATGTGCAGAAATATTCATATGATTTTTCTACTTTCCCAGGCACATGTATTTCCTCAACCCTCCCTATACTAATCCATGCTCTCTGCTTAGGTGATCCTCCAAGTTCTCCTGGTTCTCTTTTTCCTTTCAGGCCTGTCCCTTCCTAGCTCTCTCTGATGATGGGAATTCCCTAACCTAGGGACAGTCACCTTGCCCATAAGCAACTCATAGGACCCCAAGCTTGTGCTGTGGGCCAAGGCCAGCCTGAAACCCAAGTTTGGTGTCTAATATGATATGGAGAAGAAGTGTGGTATATTAACAGTATGAGTGAAAGCTCAAAGGTCTGGGTTGAAGTTCTATAGGAGCCTCCATTCCTCCCTTTTAAAAAATGTCATAATATTGACTTCACAGACTTGTGGTGGGGAAAACATAAATGAGAGATTTTATCATTTGAGGGATTAAACAAGAAAACCTCCATCAGCCTCCCCCAATGGCCTGTCATCAATGCTTTGAGTTCAACTTTGTCCTATCCAAAGTCTCTCTCTCCTTTCTGACTTCTCTCTCTGTCTCTTTTCTCTCTCCTTTTTCTTTTTCTTTCTGTCTTTTCTTTCTCTGTCTCTCTCTCCCACTCCCTCTTTCCCCCTCTCAGTTTCTCTCCTCTCTGTCTCTCCTTTCTCTATTTCTCTCTGTCTCTGCCTCTCTCCCTTCTCTCTATCTCTTCTCTCTGTCTCCTCCCCCTCTCTTCTCTCTTTGTCTCTCTCCTTTTTCTCTCTCTCTTACTCTTCTCCCTGCTTTCTGTCTCTCTCCTTTTTCTGTCTTTCCTCTCTCTGCTCCCTCTCTCTGTCTCTTTCTAATACAAGTTTATCCAAGAGCCAGAATATTGATGTTCATGCACCCCAAGGTATGGCAAGTAGGAATTTATCAGAACAGTCATATGTTAATCAGAGATAGAAAGGGGACATCTAGTCTATGCCCCTAATTTTTCAGGTTAGGAAAAAAACCTTAGATTGATGTGGACTGAAATATCCCACAAACCCTGCCAAGTAGTATACACAATCAAAAGAACATGAAAACGATAACTAGTTGATTAGAATGGGGCTACCTTTCATATAAGGTATATGGGTTGCTTAGATTCACAATTATGAGAAAACGACTCACATCAGTCTTTAGACATAACTGAGGTCCTTCATTGGGGGTCTCTGGACAGCAAGTACAGGTGGTTCAGATTCCCAATCACCCAGCACTAGGTTCAAACAACGCTCAATTTCCACACTCATTGCCTTCCTTAGATTCTGCACAGAAAGGAGCAATACTTGAACTCAAGTTGCTCCAGGGTATTTAACTATCTTTAGTATCCTATTGCATTTGCTCCCCACAGCAAGCAAATAGAGTGAGTGAGTCATAGATAAAGTCATGCAGACCATGTGCCCTGGAGACACAGGGCAACAACTGCCCAAACAAATGGTCCCTAGCTTAGTAACTAATGAAGTTAAAAGGCATTCCGGGAGAGCCCCTACCCACCCTTTACTCTCTGCCTTTCCTTCCCACACCTTCTTACTTCCTTACCTTACTTTAGTTACTTACTTAACCATACTAGCTACTCTGTTGCTATTCTCTTATAATAAAGTTTGATTCCTCTAAATGGAGTCAGTTTGAGCCATCAATCAGTTCTTTGGACAAGACCCAATTAGCAATGCCCACATCAAAATGACTTGCTGAAGACAAGTGAGGCACAGTAGAAACTCTGCAGGACAGGATTTTGAGTCAGAGGATTTTGTTTCCAACCCCTTATCTGTCACTCACTACCTGGGTGACTTTGGCAATTCTCTGGACCTGTTTCCCTATTTATAAAATGAGACGTTTGGACTTGCTGACCTCTGAAATCCCTTCTAACTCTGGATTGTAATAATTAAAATTAGATTATGAGGAGCTCTAACAATTTAATTTAATCCAAGTAGTGATAGTAAAGAGAGGGAAATGTAGGAAAGAGGTAAAGAACTTAATATTCTGCG